>NC_080163.1:132286305-132640441 GCF_950295315.1 Erinaceus europaeus
TTGAATTTTTTATTTTATTTTTTTTATTTATTTCTTTATTGGGGAATTAATGTTTTACATTCAACAGTAAATACAGTAGTTTGTACATGCATAACATTCCCCAGTTTCCCATTTAACAATACAACCCCCGAATTTTTAATTTTTACCCCTGCAATTATACTTAGAAAATCAAAGGTGGTTTTTCTCTCTCATTTTTTCCTCAAGATGCCAATTTTAAAAATTCATTTATTAATGAGTAAGAGGCCAGGCAAAATAGCTCATTTGAATAGTGTGATCTTTTTATTTTATCCTTTCCTTTCTATTTTTATTTCATCAGATAGAAGAGGATGGGGAGAGAGAATAGACACCTGCAGCCCCACTTCCACACTCATGAAGCTTCACCCCTGCAGGTGGGGAATGGGGTCTCAAAGTCAGATTCTTGCATATGGCAACATGTGCACTCAACGGGCTGCCCACCGCCATATGCCCTTAGATAGCTGCATGTTTGCCACATATGTGACCCAGGTTTAAACCTGGCTCCTACTGCATTAAAGGAAGCTTTGGTACTGTGGTCTCTTTTACACTCTTTATGCCTTTCTCTCTTTTTTAATTGAAGTGTAGCTTTTTAAATTTTTTAAAAATATTTTATTTATTTATTTATTCCCTTTTGTTACCCTTGTTTTATTGTTGTAGTTATTGATGCCATTGTTGTTGGTTACAACAGAGAGAAATGGAGAATGGAGGGGAAGACAGAAAGAAAGACAGGAAGAGAGAAAGAAAGACACCTGCAGACCTAATTCACCACCTGTGAAGTGACTCCCCTGCAGGTGGGGAGCCGGGGACTTGAACTGGGATCTTTATGCTGATCCTCACACTTTGCGCCACCTGCGCTTAACCCGCTGTGCTACTGCCCGACTCCCACTTTTTAAATTTTTATTTATTTGTTGGATAGAGACAGTCAGAAATCGAGAGGGAAGGGAGGGATAGAGTGTGAGAGACAGAGAGACACCTGCAGCACTGGTTCACCGCTTGTAAGGCTTTCCCTCTGCAGGTGGGGACTAGGGGCTCGAACCTGCATCCTTGCGCACTGTAACATATGCTCAACCAGATGCACCACCACCCAGCCCACCTGAAGTATAGTTTTTTTTTTTAATTATTAGTAATTCAATATTAACAAGATTGTAAGATAACAGGGATACAGTTCCACATAGTTCCCAACATCGGAGTTCTGTGTCCCATCCTCTGTATTGGAAGCGTCCCTATTCTTTATCCCTCTTTGGGTATATGGACCAAAATTCTTTATGGGGTGCAGAAGTGGAAGGCCTGGCTTCTGTAAATGCTTCTCCACTGAACATGGACATTGGCAGGTTGATCCATATCCCCAGCCTGTTTCTTTCTTTTCCTAGTGGGGCAGGGCTATGGAGAGGTGTGTTTCCAGGACACATTGGTGAGGTCATCTCTCCAGGGATGTCAGGATGGTAGCATCTGTAACTTGGTGGCTTAAAGGCAGTTAAGATATAAAGCCAGTTGTTCAATAAATAGACACCCAAAGGTGGGAATAGGTCAAATGAAACTAGGGGCCTTCACGTGGGAGAAGGCTGGGAAGTCTTTTTTTAGGTATGTTCCATGTGACCCATGACTTTAGTAATTTTTGCCTGTCTGATAATTAGCATGTGGGTGACTAAAAGTATTATCTGGGAAGATGGTGTCAGAGTTGAGGTTAGGACTAGAAAGCTGAATTAGGGCAGAGAGTAGCTCCCAAATATGAGACGAGTATATAAATACCATTAACTATTGACCCCATTGATCTGACCTAGGGCCCATGTCTATTCATATTTAGCACAGGAGCCTATATAACTTCTGTCAGTCTAGGCTTATGGTCCATGGTCACTGCCAGGAACATTCTAGGCTGCACTCATTTCTTTCTTTTTTTTTTTTAATTTTTAAAAAATATTTATTTATTTAGTTTCCCTTTATTTTGTTGCCTTTGTTGTTTTATTGTTATAGTTTTTACTATTGTTATTGATGTCGTCATTGTTGGATAGGACAGAGAGAGATGGGGAAGACAAAGAGGGAGAGAGAAAGATAGACACCTGCAGTCCTGCTTCACTCTCTGTGAAGCAACTCCCCTGCAGGTGGGGAGCCAGGGGCTTGAACCCGGATCCTTAACGCCGGTCCTTGTGCTTAGTGCCACGTGCACTTAACCTGCTGTGCTACCACCCAACTCCCACCTGCACTCATTTCAAGACTAGTCTTTCTCGAGTGGCAGAGTAGGTTCACCCAGTCTCCCTACAGAGAGTGGGGTAGTTCCTGCAATTGCCGCTTTACAGTGAGGGCAAGGTCCTGGAGAGGCCCAGTAGAAGGCTTATGATGACATTCCTGATGGAAGTGACCAGTGATGGTGAAGAGAAGCATCTATAAGAGGTCTAGGCCCATCATATCTATGTGAGAATCCAAGGATTCCCTGACTAAGGCCCCAGGTGATGGGGTGGCTTGGAATTGACCAAAAAGGCCATCATTAAACTATGCCAGTGTCTTGCCCTTACCCAGTTTTTATAGTCTTTACTTTATCTTACAAGATTAGACTTAAAATGACTGAGGGAAGTGAAGTGGGTAGTAGGAGAAGAGGTTTTCTAGGCCTAACTAGTAAGTATTTGATTAGGTACTTTCTAGTATCTTCTTAGGTCTTTCTTCTTGCTTGCTGCACTTAATGAGTCTACTCGTAGTGGATTACTATGTACTTTTACTGTGAGGTACATATTTTCCCCTAACTTACAGATACATGTGCACATGCACCCTGCCCTTTCTTTTCTTCCTTTTTACCTCTATCTTAAAATAACTGTAACAACAATAACAACAAAAAGATTTATTTAAAAAACAGTGAGAGAGAACCAAAGTACCACTCTGACACATGCAATGCTGGGAATCAAAGTTGGGACCTCATGCATGAGCATTCAGTAATTTATCCACCACACTACCTGTCAGGCTGCTTTTTTTTTTTTTAATTATTATTATTACAAGTAAAGTCTCACCACTTAAATTTTTTTTCTGAAGGCACTGAAATTTCATTTCTACCTGCCTATTCATCCCTAACCCAGAGGCTTTTATTATAGTTTATTGATTATCAATTTTATGTAGATTCTTATAATGTTGTGATCATAAGTGCATTAAAATACTATTGTGATCATATGTGCATTAAAATACTATTATATTAACTGTAACTTGTATTTTTACTTAAAAGTAAATCTTGGGATAATCTGTCTCGGGTTTTAGACTTCTCCAAATCTGCAATAAATATGCTTTTTTATGCCTGCATGTTATTCCATTGTGTTAATATTCTGTAACCTGAATAGGCATACCCTTATTCATAACCATTAGTTTTCCAACTTCTACACTCACGGTTCTGTAATAGCCCTTGCATGTGTTACTTCTATTTTATGCTATGTTTTTCTAGAGGACAGAGCCTTAGAATTGTGAGTGTTGGGTCATTAGGCAATTCATTTTTAGATCTGATGAAGATGACTATTTGATTACTAGTTTCTAAATTTGAAGTGTACAATTTTAATAGCTGCTAATTTGCAATTGAAAATGGAAATCCCATGTTTTACATTGACTTCTGCTTTATGCTGGGATCCTTTAGCTCCAGTTGCTAGTGAGATGGTGAACTGTAGAAGGTGAAAAACAGGAGAGGGGCTAGGAAGTAGTCATGTAAAAGACTGTCATACCTGAGGCTCTGTAGTCCTGGTCAGTCCCCTGCACCACACTAAACCAGAGTTAACAGTGGTTATGGGAGAAAGGAAGAATAGAAGGAAGGAAGGAAGGAAGGAAGGAAGGAAGAAAGGAAGGAAGGAAGGAAGGGAGGAAGGAAGGAAAGGAGGGAGGAAGGAAGGGAGGAGAGAAAGAAAGAATGGAATGAAGGAAGAGAGAGGAAGGAAGGAAGGAAGGAAGGAAAAATGAAAGGTAGAAAGAATCTTTTCTACAATGAAGAGTGTGACATGACATGCTTGGACAAGAAGTGAGACATTAAAAACATCCAAGGAATAGCATATATTGATACACATCTCTCTTCATCTTGTTCTTTTGTCTGGAGTAACTAGCTTCCATGAAAAGATTTGAAGAAATGTTTCCTTTCAAACAGTAACCACAAACATTTTGTCAGTTTTTCAGTTTCTGTGTTGTGTTGTGTGTTAGCTGAATCCAGGTCTTGATACCATTTCAGAAAGTTATTTTGAGTTAGTTTATATTGGATAATCTGGGTTTCAATTTCTCAATATTGATGTGGTGAAGCTAACTTTCCTACCTGAATTACTAGGGTCAGTAGTGTGTTTTATACTATGAAAAATAAGCCAGACAGAAGCAGATTGTTGTCCCTTAAAGGCTTAGATTATAAAGTGTCTGTCTATGAAATTGGGGTATGTATGTATATAGTTTGGGTTTTGTGTAGTTGTGCTTTATTCTCCCCCCCCTTCCTTCTTGCTTTCTCTTTCCTTTTTTACACAGCCAACACACACACATGATTTCATTACTTCTGGGTTAGCATTTTTCCTCTTCATTCAGACAGAGTCAGAGATAGCACAGCATCTGAGCTCCCTTTAACACCATGGCACTCCCATGTGATACAGAGGCTTAAACTTAGAACAGAGACATGTCAAGGCATACATACTACCCAGTGACCTTTTGCTTAGTCTGCCTTCAAATTGTATATAAATATTACTTATGTTATTCCCTCCTTGTTCTTCCCCTCTTCCCTCTATATTTCAATTCTTCATATTGCTTTTTTTTTTTTTTTAATGTAGTGTGGGGAATGAACCCAGAGCCTCAAACGTTATAATACCATTGAGCCATCTCCCAACCCAATTTTTTCCTCATCTGTTCTTTATTTTGATTCAGCATTTTACTCCATTGGCATCATCATTTGCTTTTTTTTTTTTTCAACACCTGAAAATATCACTCCACTGTTAATTTTACTTTCACTGGAATATTTCTGATAATTTTGACTTTTTTCATTCATCTTTTATTCCGATTTTTTAATTGATTTAATAGTGATCCACAAGACCACAGGATAAGAGGGGTACAATTTTGCATTATTCCCACCAGTAGAGTTCTGCATCCCATCCCCTCCACTGGAAGCTTTCCTATTTTTTTATCTCTCTGGGAATATGGGCTCAGAATCATTGTGGGGTTCAGAAAGTGGGAGGTCTGGATTCTGTAATTGCTTCTCCACTGGACATGGCGTTGGCAGGTCAAGCCATACTCCCAGCCTGTTTTTGTCTTTCCCTAGTGGGAAAAGAAATGTAAGCTCAGACCTACAGGGATTCAGAGGTTACACAAACTACTTAATATGGGCCCCAGATTAGATGGATGGGGTTTACAGTTAATGGTATTTATATACTCTTCCCATATTTGGGAGCTATTCTTCCAACTCAGACACTATCTTTCCAAACAATACCTTTAGCCCACCTCCATGTTAGCTGTCAGGCTCAGGCAAACATTAGTAAAGTCACAAGGTCTTTGGAATATACCTAAAATAGACTTCCTAGCTTCTTCTAACATGAAGACCCCAAATCTCACCTGCTATATTCTTACCTTTAGATTCCTGATTATTATTATTAAACAATTTGTTCTGCTTTATGTCTTAATGCTATTTAGCCACCTAGTTGCAGGTGCTGTCATGACACCAACCTGACTTCCCTGGGCAGACGACCTCACCAGTGTGTCCTGGAACCCCACCTCTCCAGAACCCTGCCCCACTAAGGAAAGATAGAAACATGCTTTTTTTTTTTTTTCCCCCTTTCAACTCCCAATATCACTTTATTTCAGCCCAATTTTTTAATAAAAGATTTGTCATGTGAGAGGAGAGGTATAAGACCAGAGCACCCCACAATTTTGGCATTATGTAGTGCTTGGGATTAAACCTACCACCTCTGTGGCCTCAAGCATTTGAGTTGGTTCTCTAAGAAGATGAGCTATCTCCCAGGCTCCCTAGTCCATTTTATACTCTGTATTTTTAGGGATGGGAGAGACACCAAAGTACCACTCTATCATCTATGGTGTTCCGTGTGATTCTGAGATCAAACCCATGATGTCACATATGGTAATTCATACTCTGTACCCACTGAGCCACCTCCTTGACCCTTCCATTGCTGAGAGAGAGACCACAGCACCAAAAGCTTGCCGTGGTGCCATAGTACTCTCATGTGGTATTCTGAGTGCTTGAACCTGAGTTGCGTGCTTGAGGGGACAAGTGCCCTACCAAGTGAACTATTTCTATGGCTCCCCCATTACCATTTCCCCCTGGGTTTTACTTTCCAAAGCATTTATCACTAGGGAACTCATATATGTCAGTAAAGTGTTCTATTTACTGCACTGCATGCTAAGAGATTCAGTTTGGATATTACCACTTGCTCAAAAATTTGGTCACATTGCCCACTATTTACTAATGTTCTTATATGTATTCACCTTTTTTTTTTTTAATTTTATGAGAGACCAGATCAGTACTCCAGAATATTGGGTGCTGGGGATTAAACCTGTAACTTCATATGTGCCAGTGCTGTGCCCACTGGGTTGCAAAGTTTACCTTTTTTTTTTTTTTTCCTTTGACTAGAGCAATACTCAGCTGTGGTTATTGAAGTACTGGGAGTCAAACCCGGCAACATTCACATCCTAATCCTGTGTGCTACTATTGTACTTTTCTCTTTTTAAATACATTTATTTTCCTTTTTGTTGCCCTTGTTTTATTGTTGTAGTTATTATTGTTGTTCTTGATGTCATTGTTGTTGGATAGGACAGAGAGAAATGGAGAGAGGAGGGGAAGGCAGAGATGGGGAGAGAAAGACAAGACACCTGCAGACCTACCTGCTTCACCACTTGTGAAGCGACTCCCCTGCAGGTGGAGAGCCGGGGGCTCGAACCGGGATTCTTACACCAGTCCTTGCATTTTGCGCCACATGTGCTTAACCACTGTGCTACTGCCTGACTCCTCTATTGTACTTTTTCAAAACCCCAGCCCCCAGTTTTCATTTTTCTAAGAATATGTAGAGTACCCACTTTACTTAGAGATCTAGTTCTAGTTTCCCTGCTTCTATAAACCCACGACCAGTGTTACTGTCATGTGGATAATGAAACCCAGGCAGGAAGTTTTTGAAACTTCTTTCCCTACCCCAATTCACCCTCTCTGTGGTCACTGTCAAATTCTGTGGTTTTCAGTTCCTTCTTTGATCCTGGCACTGAGATTTCCCTTTCTTATAAGTACAGTGTCTTTAAGGGCAGATAACTCACATTACTTTTTTAAATTCATATTTCCCTATAACTAGTACAGTTTGCTTGTTACATCTGATGACTTTGAAGTGACAAACATGTCTGAGCACTCTGAGTATAGAAGAGACATTTAGTAACTTTTTATTTATTACCACCAGGATCCTCACCGTGGCTTACTGCCTGCAAAATTCACAATTTCACTGCCCCCAGCCAACTTTTTTTTTCGTTTTTAGAGGATGAGAGAGGCAACCACAGCAGTACTCTGCCACTTGTGAAGCTTCCTCTGTGCAGGTGCTTCTGTACAGTGGCCAGGGACCTGGACCCAGGTCCTTGTGCATAGTAAATGTACTCCATCAGGTGAGCTATCTCCTAGCCTCCTATCTTTGATTTAAAAAAAAAAAATTATTATCTTTATTTATTGGCTAGAGATAGTCAGAAATGGAGAGGGGAGAGAGAGAGAGAGAGAGAGACACCTGCAGTCCTGCTTCACAAACGTGAAGCTTTCCCCCTGCAGGTGGGGACCGGATGCTCGAACCAGGGTCCTTGGGCACTGTAACATGTGCCTTCAACCAGGTGCGCCACCACCCGGTCCCCCTATCTTTGATTTTTTTAAAAAACAGCTTTGGGACCTCATGAACTTGCAGTTCTATTGCACCTGGGCTAATGTATGCGCGCGCGTGTGTGTGTGTGTGTGTGTGTGTGTGTGTGTGTGTGTGTGTGTGTATTCACTTTATTAGAGAGAAAGACGGACAGAAAGAGGAAAAGACACCACAGTACTAATCCACTATCTATGAAGCTTCCTCTGGTGCTATTATGTTCCATGTGATGCTGGAGCATGGCCCTCACTACCTTTTTTTTTTTTTTTAACTTTATTTAATTTGACAGGCAGAGAAATTGAGAGGAAAGGGGAAAAAGAAGGAAAGAGATAGAGATAACACCTGCAGTACTGCTTCAATGCTTGTGAAGTTTTCCCAACACAGGTGGGAGCTAGGGGCTTGAACTCTGGTCTTTATGTTTCGTAACATGTACACTTAACCAAGTGTGCCTGGCTCCTTCACTACTCTTTTAAAATACATTTCATGGTTTCATTTTTATATTAGGTATAAGTTAAAACTTCTACCTAAGAGTTACTGATTTTCATCATGAAAATCTTGTGTAACCAACATCTAATGCTTTTCTTTCTTCTAAGCTATTTACTTTGTTCCCTTTGTTGATTTTCTCCATTGTGTTCAGAAACAAAAATATAAAGGAGTGTTGTTTAATGTATTTCTAAAATAAACATTAATTTTCTTATGTGAAATTCCCTTCTGATAGTATCTATTTGTAAATTTCTTTCAACTTCATCTTTTTTTTTTATAACCTTTTTCTTTTCAATATTTATTTATTCCCTTTTGTTGCCCTTGTTGATTTATTGTTGTAGTTATTATTATTGTTGTTGTTGTTGGATAGGACAGAGAGAAATTGAGAGAGGAAGAGAGAAAGATAGACACTTGTAGACCTGCTTCACTGCTTGTGAAGCGACTCCTCTGCAGGTGGGGAGCTGGGGGCTTGAAACGGGATCCTCATGCCGGTCCTTGCGCTTTTTGCCACATGGGCTTAACCCACTGCACTACCGCTCGACTCCCTCAACTTCATCTTTTTTTTTTTTTAACATAATCAATTTTATTTATTTTTATTTCGTTATTGGGGAATTAGTGTTTTACATTCAACAGTAAATACAATAGTTTGTACATGTATAACATTCCCCAGTTTCCCATATAACACTAGGTCCTGTGTCATCCTTCTTGGACCTGTATTCTCCCCACCCACCCACTCCCATCCCAGAGTCTTTTACTTTGTTGCAATACGCCAATTCCATTTCAGGTCTACTTGTGTTTTTTTTTTGTTTTTTTTTTATCTTATTTTTCAACTTTTGCCTGAGAGTGAGATCAGCCCATATTCATCCTTCTGTTTCTGACTTATTTCACTTAACATGAATTTTTCAAGGTTCATTCAAGATCGGCCGAAAACGGCGAAGTCACCATTTTTTACAGCTGAGTAGTACTCCATTGTGTATATATACCACAGCTTGCTCAGCCACTCATCTGTTGTGGAATACCTGGGTTGCTTCCAGGTTTTGGCTATTACAAATTGTGCTGCCAAGAACATATGTGTACACAGATCTTTTGGGATGGATATGTTGGGTTCCCTAGGATATATCCCCAGGAGAGGAATTGCAGGATCATAGGGTAGGTCCATTTCTAGCCTTCTGAGAGTTCTCCAGACTGTTCTCCACAGAGGTTGGACTAATTGACATTCCCACCAGCATTGTAGGAGGGTTCCTTTGACCCCACACCCTCTCCAGCATTTGCTGCTGTTACCTTTTCTGATGTATGACATTCTCACAGGAGTGAAGTGGTATCTCATTGTTGTCTTGATTTGCATTTCTCTGACAATCAGAGACTTGGAGCATATTTTCATGTGTTTCTCGGCCTTTTGGATCTCTTCTGTGGTGAATATTCTGTCTATGTCCTTCCCCCATTTTTGGATGGGTTTATTTGTTGTCTTGTTGAGTTTGGCAAGCTCTTTATATATGTTAGTTATTAAACTCTTGTCTGATGTATGGCATGTAAAGATCTTCTCCCATTCTGTGAGGGGTCTCTTGGTTTGGGTAGTGGTTTCTTTTGCTGTGCAGAAGCTTTTTAATTTGATGTAGTCCCATAGGTTTATACTTGCCTTGGTCTTCTTTGTAATTGGATTCGTTTCATTGAAGATGTCTTTAAAATGTATGCGGGAAAGAGTTCTGCCAGTATTTCCCTCTAAGTATCTGATAGTTTCTGGTCTAACATCCAAGTCCTTGATCCACTTGGAATTTACTTTTGTATTTGGTGAAATACAGTGATTCAGTTTCATTCTTCTGCATGTTTCAACCCATTGTTTCCAATACCATTTGTTGAAGAGACTCTGCTTTCCCCATATAATAGTCTGGGCCTCTTTGTCAAAGATTAGATGTCCATAGGTGTGGGGGCCGAACTTCATCTTAATGTCTACTTCAAAGATATTTACCATGCAGTAATTTGTGTCTGTCTAATGTGTGGACTACTCCTACATCTTTAAGAAGTCTCATAGATGCTGCACTTCTTGAGTCAGGCTGTAGAAAATTCAGTTTTTGCTTTCCATAGTGCAATATCTGCCTAGCCCCTAAACCCTTTCACAGCTAATTTTCAGTCAGGAACCCATGTTTATGACTCAGATGACTTAGGAGTTGGAATCTGCTCACTCTTGGAAGGATAGTGAGACAGAAGTGAAAAAAAAGAAAACTCTTGGACTCATGTGGGAGTGCCAGCTGTAATATGTATCCCACAACCCTGGTAGCTGTCTAGACTGTCAATTTGGAAGTGTAGTTTCTAGCCTTTGAACTTGGTTCTTGAGTCTTAGATATTTGTGATTAACCCAATATTACTTTTTTTTTTACCCAACCCCCCATATTACTTTTCTCTTTACTTTTTGTCTTGAGAGATTGTAGATGGATATGCCGTTGTATAAAATAATAGTGAGATTCCTTGATCTGCTGACCCAGTTTCCTCCAGTGAGTGGTAACATATTCTAATAATAACCAGGATATTAATATAGTCATTAATATAGTCAAGATAGAATATTTCCATAGGATTCTTCCTGTTGCTTTTGGAACCATATATACTTTACTCCTACCCCCACCTCTACAATCACTGATTTAATTTTTCTCCCTTTATTCTGTTAATATGATGGATTACAATGATTTGTTCTTTTGTAAAAGTTTTGTTGAGATGTAGTTCAAATACACAATTCATCTATATAAATGGTGCCATTCTAAGCAGTGAGTAAAATGTGCAATTCACTGGTCTTTAGAATATCCACTTTTGTTCTGAATAATGCAGTGAACAAGTTTGTCACAAAAATTTTCTGTGGACATTTTTTTTTTCTTTTTGAATGTCTTGTGCATGTGTTTTCTCACAGAAAATTACTAGTTTGATTTTTTTTTTTTTTAACTTTACTTTTATTTGACAGGAAGCTTGAACAAAGTATTGCTCAGTCACCCATAGAGTTTCACTCTTTGTTGCTCTTCTGTAGTGTCACAGGTCAAACCCAAGACCTCACTTACACAAAACTGATACTTTACCACTAAACTACCTTCCTGGCCCCTTCCAAGTGTTTTGATTTGTCTTGGATTGGAGGACATGGAATTGCTTGATTATACAGGAACTCAGTTTGAGGAGACTTTTTTTCCACAGCAGCTGCATCATCTTATAGTCTTGTCAGCAGTGGATGTGGAATATAATTTCTTCATTTTCTCATCAACACCTGTCACTATCCTTTTCTTTGATCCTAGAAGGTGTGAAATTTTCTCATTTAATTTTGATTTGCATTTCCCTGGTGGCAAGCAGATTGTTCATCTTTTTGTATATTTATTAACCACTTGTATATCTTGGAAGAAGTTTTTACTTATATCCTTTCCCCATTTTTAATTGGGCTGTCTTTTTATTATTAAGTTGTAAAAGTTATATATTTTCAATATGTGTGCTGTGTCTGGTATATAATTAGCAGGTATCTTTTCATTTTCTTGATCATAACCTTTGTAGTAGAATTTCCTTTAATTTTGATGAAATGGAATAAATCTTTTTGTTGTTGTTGTTTGTTTCTGTTCCTGTGTTTTTGGTATCATAATCTAAGGTATGTTAGTTAGCTTAGTGATTAAAAATATTAGTCCTTAGTTTTAGTGATTATATTTAAAGTTTGGATTATTTTGAGTTACTTTTATACAAGTGTGTGATACATATCCAGTTGTCCTAAAAGGCACATTTTGAAAAACTGTTCTTACTGCACTGAATTGTCTTTATCTTTATCAAAAAACCAACTGATAGGAGTTGGGCGGTAGCGCAGTGGGTTAAGCGTAGGTGGTGCAAAGCACAAGGACTGGCCTAACGATCCTGGTTTGGCCCCTGGCTCCTCACCTGCAGGGGAGTCACTTCACAGGTGGTGAAGCAAGTCTGCAGGTGTCTATCTTTCTCTCTCCCTCTCTGTCTTCCTCTCCTCTCTCCATTTCTCTCTGTCCTGTCCAACAACGATGACATCAAATAACAACAACAATAATGACTACAACAATAAAAATCAAGGGCAACAAAAAGAAATAAATAAGTAAATATTTTTAAAAAATGGATGAAGGATCAGAATATAGTTCAGCAGGTAGGACACACACCTTACTGTGCTTGGGCTTTAGGCTCAATTCCCAGTACCACATGGGAGTACTATGGAAAGCACTAGGAGCACTAGGGAGAGCTTCATGAGTGATGGAGTGGTATATTGTTATTTCTCCCTCTCCTTTCACTCTCTCATAGAATTAAAAAAAATTGGACTGGGAGCAGCTCAGAAGTATTGTTCATATGTGAGACTCTATGTTCAGCCTCTTGTTTCTCATAAACAGTTGTGTGACCAGGAGGCTGCATAGTAGGTAAAACACCAAACTGGCATGAAGTCTCACGTTTTATCACGTACATTTCATATCTGATCCTCTGGTTCTCTTGTTCTGTTCTTCCCCTTTCTCTCTCATTTGACTTCAGTTAGATTAATACCTGGACCTTCAATTCTGTTGGTTTCTTTAGCTATTTTTTTTTTCAGATATTGAATAGTCTTTCATCCCTGGCATAAATGCCACTTGGTCATGCTATATAATTCTTTTTATAGATTGTAGTATTCTATTTGCTAATGGTTTGCTAAAGAACTTTTCTGTATTTATGGGAGCTGTTGATACTCCTTTTTGTACTATTTTTGCTTTTTTAATCAGGCATTGCTAACTTCATTAAAATGAATAGTGAAATGTTTCATTTCTGTTTTCTAGAAGAAATTGTATAAATTGATATTATTTCTTATTCTCCATTAAAACCATCTGGATCTGCATTTTTCCTTTTGGGGAATTTTAAGTAATTTACATTAATACTAGTATTGTTTTAGCCATGTCCAAGGCTTCACTGCTACTTTTCAAATAAAAAATAGAGAAAGAAACCACAGCACAGAAGCTTACTTCAGAGTGATGTGGGCAAGACTTAAACTTGGATTGTGTACATGACAAAGCAGTACATTATCCAAGTGAGCCATTTTGCCAATCTCTCTTTTTTTCTAGTTCCTAAATTGCAAAGTCTGTTTCCTAAATTAAAAGGCTTATCAAAATTCACCACCCAGCCCCTCCCTATTCTTTTTCTACTTTCAGTTTCTCTTATTTCTGCTCATTACTGTTTCCTAATTTCTTTTTTTTTAATTTTTTATTATCTTTATTTATTTATTGGATAGAGACAGCCAGAAAGCAATAGGAAAGGGAGAGATAGACATCTGCAGCACTGCTTCACCACTTGAAAAACTTTCCCCTTGCAGGTGGGGACCAGAGGCTCGAACCCGTGTCCTTGCACATTGTAACATGTGTGCTCAATCAGGTGTACCCAGCCCCCCTGTTTCCTTATTTCTTTTGCTTTGCATTTATATTTCATATATAGATATATATTATGATCCTGAGATAGAAGCTTAATGTATGTTTAGTACTACACATTTCCCTCTGTACTGCTTTAGCTATATTCCACACATTTTGATACATTTCTATTCTTATTTGTATTTATATACATTTTAAAACTGACTAGTCAGAAGAGGGAAAACAACATATTTGGCACATATGGCACCAGCCCTCAACTCAGGACCTTGTGTTTGAGATTCCAAGCCTTTATCTACTGTACTACATCCTGGGCCATTGATATATGTATTTTCATTGAGATTTCCTGTATGATCCATTCATTATTTAACGGTATATTGTTTAGTTTTCAAGTATTCAGAGGTTTTCCCATTGTTTTTTTGTTGTTGATTTTAGCTTTAATCTCATTATTGTTGGAGAACAGTCTCTATGATTTCAGCTCTTAAATTTTTTTTACTTCAGTTTTCTAACCGTGTTAAAACACAGTCTATAATTCATGAACACTTGCAAAGGTCAATATCTCCTATTTATTTATCTACTTACTTATTTTAAAAGGTTTATTTATTAACATGAAAGAACCAGAGCATCACTCTGAACTTTTGATGCCAGGGAGTGAAGTCAGGACCTCTTGTGCAAAAAGCCTAGCACTTTATTCACTGTGCCACCTTCCTGGCTACTTATTTTCCCACCCCTTAAATCAGAGTCAGCGTCTGTATCTTATATCTAAAAGCCCTATGTAATGCTAATTTCTAATTGCATTGATTAATAACATTTACTGCAGTATAAACTATATTCTGTTTTTTAAACTTGTATTTACTTAGTTAGGATAGAGAGAAGTTGAAAGGGAAAGAGAGAGACCGATAGCAATGTTTCACTGCTAGTGAAACTTTCCCTTCTACAGGTAGGGCCCAGGGGCTTGAACCCAGGTTCTTGCACATGGTTAACATCTGCAACTAACCAGGTGTGCCACTGCCTAGCCTCAAACTATATTCTTTGTATGTACATTTTGGTTTCCACCACTGCACTGTGAGCTTGAGAGCATAGATCCTTGAGGTTTTTTTATATGTCCAGCTTTTTTCATGGTGCATGATTTGTTGAATGAATGAATTGTATTAAGCACAAAGTTGTTTTTTTAGGTTTGCAAAATTTTCTGTTTTTATTCTTTGTTGTTATACCCCCCCATCTCAAACCTGGGTTGTGTATGTGACAAAGCAAGTGCACCAAATGAGCTTCCTTATTGACCCTATCTGTATTTTTATATCATTCTTAATCTTAGAAGCAGATGTGTGTGTGTGTGTGTGTGTGTGTGTGTGTGTGTGTGTGTGTGTGTGTATTTTAGTTTCATGACTTGTATTTAGCAAGTAACTGACCCCAGGAAATGGACTGTAGTAGTGTATGGTATATAAGTGGAATGACATTTCATTTCAGCTTCATCATTCCATGATTCAAGCATAGACGTGAGAAGTTCCATACTCATTCCACTAGAGGCATTTCACAACTCCTGCTATTTCCTTTATTTCAGGTTGACTTGTCTTCTTATTGTACAAGTGTTTTTTTCACAGCAGTGTATTTCATAATACACATTCTTGTCAGAATGAGCAAAAGCTCTGATACGTGTCTGGAATCCTTGTTTCCGACTCAGGAAGCACATAGTTTCACTCAGCCTTTCCTGCACTTAACTTTAGATTTCCTTACCCCTTTAGATAACTCCTTTCAGTTGTTTTCTCTCACTTAGCATGTCATGCTAAACTGTATCTGGGGGATTTTGATGTATAAAATGCCCCATTGCCGAAGTATTTGGACTGTGACAAATGACCTTGAGCAGAATTGCTGTACAAAGTAGATGAGATCAGTGCAGGAGACATTATAGGGAAGTGAACTGAATATTCTGCTTCTTGGCAGAATGTCCTATTAATGGCTAAGAAAATTTGAGGTGACTGCCTCTCTGTTGCTTTGAGGGGATTTTTCTTACATTTACTGCAAGAAAAATAGAACTGAGTGAGTCTGTTGGGGGGGAAGGAAGAACAGTGGAAAATAAACTGAACTTTTCTATTACTTTCCTTGACTTTCAATTATGAGCGTTTTTAATGACTTTGTGCTTTTCCTCCTTTGCAACTAAGTTGGCCAGATTGCAATTGAACATAGGAAATAATTTTTCTGTCTTCTTTCATACTTAGTTTCTTGTCTTCTTTATCACTTTTTAAAATTTTTCAGCTAGATGTATTGCTATATGGATTCATGTACATTTTTAAAAGTAAAATGGCAAAACTTAGTTTTCTATTCCAACTAGTATGGTGAATTATATAGAGAAAAATCAAGGCTTCCCTTATAAAGAACAAAATGGCTTCATAACTATAATCAGAATAGTCTTAAGGAGAGCAGACAATTTGACTATAATGTATTCTATTGGAGTTCATTCTGTATGTCTCCTTTGTTCATTATCAGTTATACTGTGAATTTAAGCAGAATGGAGAGTCAGAAAGAAAAAGCACCCAGTGTTCTATATTTCAGCATTGGGGGAATTTATAATGCTGCACCTTGTGGAAATTCTTTTTTTCTTTTTTTTCCCCAGAGCACTGAATAGCTCTGGCTTTTATGGTGATGTTAGAGATTGAACCTGGGACCTCAGAGCCTCAGGTATGGAAGAAAGTCTTTTGCATAGTAATTGTGCTGTCACCCCAGCCTGTAAAGATTCATGTTTAAAACTCAACTTTTCTCTTCAGTATTTCCCCCTTTTTAGATCAAGGTAACCTTCCTAATATTTATAAAACTTAATATATGGCCAACCATTTTGTGAGAAGAAAGTTCTTTAAGAGAATAGATGTCTTTAAGCATTAATAAGGATGAATAAGATAAGATTGTTTAAATATACGTGGTCACTTTAACATGTTTGTGAGTGTTAGAATGGATCATTCTGCTATTTCCATAAACATAACCTGGGAAATGTGCCTTCTTCTCAGTTGCACATATGACTGATAAATCTAAACCCTGAAGTAGCTTTTAGAGGGCAGGAGGGAAGTGGACAGATGGGAGCAGCTGCTTCAGCAGAGGTGTGTCAAGTAAATCATCGTTTTATCTCTAGACCAGAATAGTTTCATTTCTTAAACCAGGAACTAAGTCCATGATCTTATTCCATGCCTGGGAATTCCTTTAAAACAGCAAGATTATGAACTTTCTTATCTTATAGTGAGTAAAATTAATTCCCTTTTTGGTTAGCCATTTGCTTTTAGAACTTTGGAACTAAAATGCTTCCTTGTTGGGGCTTTTGTTTTTCCCTCACTTGACATATGTATTTTAGCTGATACAGTATTTAAACAGTATTCAACCCTATGAAGGGTATGTGTGTCTTGTGTTTTCTTGTGGAGGGTGGCCAGAAGGAAAAGTTAGCACCATGGAGTGGTGGTGGTCTTAGTGCCTGTTTCCATATGTAGAACAATCTCAAGTACAAGCTGCATATTATGAATTGTGTATTTTAGAACTTGTATTGACTACCTTTTTCTAAACTCTGTGTAACTATTCTCCTACTTCTCTTCCTGTTCCTCTCTCTCCTCCTTCTTCCTCCTTTTCTCATTCTTCTTCTTCTTTTCTTCTTCTCCTCCTCCTCCTTCTTCTTCATGGCAGAGACCCTTCTGGGCCAACTTTTTCAGATAGAAAGATAGAGGCAGAGAGAGAAAGAGAAAAGACAACATAGCACTTTATGTTCACCAAGGGCCAGGCTCAAAGCTGGATTATGTACATGGCAAAGTCCTGGTGACAAGAAAGAAAATGAATGTTGGCTATCTGGATTTTATAAGAGTTATTTTTCAATTAAGGGAAAAACAAAACAATGTACAAGGTAGACAAGTATAGGCTAGTTGGGAAACTGACTGGTTTCTTAACCAGCTTGAAACTTTGAGTAGTAGAATGGGCTTAGAGTAGTGAATTGTAATGAATAACAGTTTGCCCCCTCCCAATATCCCTGTATCTAGTAGACAGATTTGCTGTTACTATTTTTCAGTTTTTCTTGGAATTAAGTGTAGGATGTATACCTCTAGCAATAGTTGTCTTTAGATTTTGTAGATTAAATAGGCTGCTGCAAAGTTATATATATAGTGGTAAAGCCAGAAGTTTGTATCTAACTAGATTTCTGCATTATATTATGTACCTTAACTATTATTGATAGTATATATCTTTATAGTTTTTTAAAAAATTTCTTTATTGGGGGATTAAGGTTTTATATTCGACAGTAAATACAATAGTTTGTTAGTGCATAACATTTCTCAGTTTTCCACATAACAATACAACCCTCATAGTTGTTTTTTTTTTTTTTTAAGATTTATTTACTAATGAAAGAAGGCAAGGGGGGGTTAGAAGCAGAGCACCACTCTGGATCATGTGAATGCTGGGGATCGAACTTGAAACCTCATGATTACAGTTCTAACACTTTATGCACTGCGCCACCTCCCAGGCAACTATTATATTTGTTGACTTCACTTCCCCAGGCTGACATTTTCAGATAGAAAGAAATGAAGAGGGAGTCGGGCGGTAGCGCAGCGGGTTAAGCGCAGGTGGCGCCAAACTCGAGGACTTGCAAAAGGATCCAGGTTTGAGCCCCCGGCTCCCCACCTGCAGGGGAGTCGCTTCACAGGCGGTGAAGCAGGTCTGCAGGTGTCTATCTTTCTCTCCTCCTCTCTGTCTTCCCCTCCTCTCTCCATTTCTCTCTGTCCTATCCAACAACAATGACATCGATAATAACTACAACAATAAAACAACAAGGGCAACAAAAGGGGAATAAACAAATAAATAAATAAATAAATAAAATTTTTAAAAAATTAAAAAAAAAAAGAAATGAAGAACAGGGTAGAGAACACAGAAGCTTCCTCTAATGTGGTGGAGGCTGGGCTCAAACCTGGGTCAAATTTTCCAGGTGAGCTATTTTGCTTACTCAGTTGTTCCTCAAATTTTAAAATTGTATTCTATCACTAATGAAATCAGTCTGATCTTTGAGAGTTACATATAAAAAAAAAAAGACTGTTTATTTAAAAAAATTTATTTAGAAAGAGGAAGGACTGCACTCTGATATATCCTGTCACTAGAATTGGACTGGGGGTCTTGTTCTGGTAGTCCTTCATTGTGCTTACTGAGCCACTGCCCTAGCTGCTGTATTTACTATCTTGACTTTTGAACAGTTCATATTGAAAATGGTTTTAGGGGCCCAAAGATGGTGTGACTGGTTGGGCTCATATGTTACCATGCACAAAGACTTGAATTTAAGCCCCCGACCCCCACCTGACGGAGGGAAGCTTCACAAAAGGTGAAGCAGTGCTGCTGGTGTCTCTCTTTCTCACTCTCTGTATCTCCCTTCCCTTCTTAATACTCTGTTTCTATCCAATAAATAAATAAAAAGAAAAGAAAATAGTTTTAACCTTGTAATATGCCTGAAAATATCTCAGGGGTACCTGGACCACACTGAGAACTTCAGGGTTTGTATGTCTCTGGAGAGATGCCAAGCAACTAATAATGTCTGTATCTGGGAAGCCAGGTAGTGGCACCCCTGGCTAAGCACACACATTACAATGAGCAAGGGCCTGGATTCAGGCTGCAGGTGTCTCTCTGTCTCTTTCCCTCTACCTTTTCCTTCCCCCTCTATTTCTCTCTGTCTCTATCCAATAATAAATAAATAAATGTCTAAAAAAGAAAAAAAAATTTAATCTGGAGGGAGAACTTGATAGTAGAAACTGGACAATGGGAGGATTCAAACATGATTTTTATTTTATTTTATATGTTGTAGAAAATAAGCCGTGGGCTTTAAAAAATTCTATATATTGAACAAAAAGTCAGGGGGAGACTCCCAATACACTTCACCATTCATGGAGTCCCCCTCTCCTCCAAAATGCAGTCTACATTGCTCTTGTGTGGTTCTAAAAAGTATGGTTCTAAAAAGTATATGTTCTACACCGAGCTATCTCCTGGCCTGTAGTTTGATTTTTTTTGTACCTTTTACATTAATTCTGATTTTTTTGTTTATTACAGTCAGATTCTTACATTTGTGTTATTTCATCACTTTAGCCCACTTTTTTAAAAGTCTTTTTTATTTTTATTTATTTATTTATTTATTTATTCCCTTTTATTGCCCTTGTTGTTTTATTGTTATAGTTATTATTGATGTCACTGTTGTTGGATAGGACAGAGAGAAATGGAGAGAGGAGGGGAAGACAGAGAGAAGGAGATAAAGGAGAGACACCTGCAGACCTACTTCACCGCCTGTGAAGGGACTCCCCTGCAGGTGGGGAGCTGGGGGCTCGAACCCAGATCCTTACGCTGGTCCTTGCGCTTTTGCGCCACCTGCGCTTAACCCGCTGCGCTACCGCCGACTCCCGAGCCCACTTTTTTTATTGGCAAGGAGAGACATGCACATCATAGCTCCTGAGCTTCCTTTGCTGCCATAGCATCTCTTGTGGAATTCTAAGACTTGTACCTGGACTGTGCATATGGAAAAACATGCCCTACCCAGTGAGCTATCTCCAGTCTCCTAGCTACTAATTTTTAGAGGTATATTGTTAAGTGAATCTCTTCTCTTAACTCTGTCAGAAGTTCCTTAATGTGATTTTTTTTTTAAGTTGTCTCCAGGCCAGGTGGTGGTTCACTTGGTAGAGTATACACATTGCCATGTACAAGGACGCAGGTTCAAATCCCTGATCCCTACCTATAGGGAGGAAAGCTTCATGAGCTGTGAAGCAGATCTGTAAGTGTCTTTCTTCCTCTTTATTACCCCTTCCCTCTTAATTTCTACTTGCCTCAAACATAAAAAATAAATAACAAAGTAAAATGCCCCAGTGATAATCCTGGTGGCATTTAACAAAAAAGAAAGGTGTGAGTCTGGGGGTGGAGGGAGAGGAAGCCACAGCATTAAAGCTTCCTTCAGTGCAGTGGGGGCCAGGCTACACCCTGGGTTACACATGTGTCAAAGCAGACAGTGATCTAAGCAAGCTACATTTTACCCTTCACCTTCCAAAGAGAACCACCAGAGTTCAAGTATTACAGTTTGCTTGCTTATGTTGTCTAGATTTTTTTTTTTGCAAGTTCATGTAAATAAGTTCTCTAGATTCCACATATGAGCGAGACCATCTGGTAGTTGTCTCTCATCTCTTTATTTCACTAAACACAATCATCTCCAGTTTCATCCATCTTGTCCCAAAGGATACAATATCATCTTTTTTTATGGCAGAGTAGTATCCCATGGAGTATATATCCCATAACTTCTTACCCAGTCATCTGTGGATGGACATCTAGGCTGCTTCTACCTGGCTTTTGTGAACATGCAGCTATGAATACAGCTGTTGTTATGTTTCTGGTTCTATTCATTCTTTCTCTCTTTCTTTCTTTCTTGCTTTCTTTCTTTCTTTCTTTCTTTATTTATTAGAAAATTAATATTTTACATTCGACAGTAAATACAACAGTTTGTACATGCATAATATTTCCCTGTTTTCCATATAACAATACAACCCCCACTAGGTCCTCTGTACAGACATCCTTCTTGGATCTGTATTAATTTGGTGTAATATGCCAATTCCAGTTCAGGTTCTACTTGTGTTTTCTTTTTTGATCTTGTTTTTTCAAATTCTGCTTGAGAGTGAGATCATCCCATATTCATCCTTCTGTTTCTGACTTATGTCACATAATATGACTTTTTCAAGGTCCATCCAAGATCGGCTGAAAATAGTGAAGTCACCATTTTTTATAGTTGAGTAGTATTCCATTGTGTATATATACCACAACTTGCTCAGCCACTCATCTGTTGTGGAATACCTGGGTTGCTTCCAGGTTTTGGCTATTACAAATTGTGCTGCCAAGAACATATGTGTACACAGATCTTTTGGGATGGATATGTTGGGTTCCCTAGGATATATCCCCAGGAGAGGAATTGCAGGATCATAGGGTAAGTCCATTTCTAGCCTTCTGAGAGTTCTCCATACTGTTCTCCAGAGAGGTTGGACCAATTTATATTCCCACCAGCAGTGCAGGAGGGTTCCTTTGACCCCACACCCTCTCCAGCATTTGCTGCTGTTACCTTTTTTTGATGTGTGACATTCTCATAGGAGTGAAGTGGTATCTCATTGTTGTCTTTATTTGCATTTCTCTGACAATCAGAGACTTGGAGCATATTTTCATGTGTTTCTTCTCAACCTTTTGGATCTCTCCTGTGTGAATATTCTGTCCATTCCTTCCCCCCATATTTGGATGGGGTTATTTATTGTCTTGTTGTTGAGATTTGCAAGTTCTTTATATATTTCTTTATATATTCTGGTTATTATCCTCTTGTCTGATGTGTGGCATGTAAAAATCTTCTCCCATTCTGTGAGAGGTCTCTTGGTTTGGGTAATAGTGTTTTTAGCTGTGCAGAAGCTTTTTAATTTGATGTAGTCCCATAGATTTATGCTTGCCTCAGTTTTCTTTGTAATTGGATTTGTTTCATTGAAGATGTCTTTAAAATTTATGCGGAAAAGAGTTCTGCCAGTATTTTCCTCTAAGTATCTGATAGTTTGTGGTCTAACATCCAAGTCCTTGATCCACTTGGAATTTATTTTTGTATTTGGTGAAATACAGTGGTTCAGTTTCATTCTTCTGCATGTTTCAACCCATTGTTTCCAACACCATTAGTTGAAGAGACTCTGCTTTCCCCATTTAATAGTCTGGGCCCCTTTGTCAAAGATTAGATAGATGTCCATAGGTTTGGGGGCTTACTTCCGGGCTCTCAATTCTATTCCACTGGTCAGTATGTCTATTCATGTTCCAGTACCAAGCAGTTTTGATGACAATGGCCCTATAATACAATTTGAGATCTGGGAGTGTTGATGCTTCTGATTCTGTTCTTTTTTCTCAGGATAGTTTTGGCAATTCTAGTTCTTTTCTGGTTTCAGATAAACATTTGTAGCATTTGTTCTATTCTCCTAAAAAATGTGCTTGGGATCTTGATGGGGGTAGCATTAAATTTGTAGATGGCTCTGGGTAGTATATTGATTTTGATTATGTTAATTCTACCAAACCATGAACATGGAATATCTTTCCATTTCTTTGTGTCTTTTTCAATTTCCTTGAGTAGTGACTCATAATTTTCAATATACAAGTCTTTCACTTCTTTGGTTAAGTTTACTCCTAGATATTCTTTTTGTTGCTATAGTAAAAGGAATTGATTTCTGGATTTCAGTTTCTTCTAACTTAGTGTTTGCATAGAGGAATGCCACTGACTTTTGAATGTTAATTTTTTAGCCTGACACCGTACTGTATTGCCTGATGATATCCAAAAGCTTCTTGCTGGATTCCTTAGAGTTTTCTCTGTATATTGTCATGTCATCTGCAAATAGGGAGAGTTTGACTTTTTCTCTTCCAATCTGTTGGCTAGAATTTTGTTCAATATTATAGCATGTATGTTCATCAGAGATATTGGTTTGTAGTTTTTCTTTTTTGGTTGTGTCCCTGTCCGCTTTTGGTGTCAGAGTGATGTTGGCTTCATAGAAGCTGGCAGGGAGTATTCCAGTGTCTTCAATCTTCTGGAAGACTTTTAAAAGTAGAGGTATTAGTTCTTCTTTATAGGTTTTGTAGAATTCACTTGTAAAACCATCTGGTTCAGGACTTTTATTTTTGGGAAGATTTTTGATAACTGTTTCAATTTCATTAGCTGTGGTGGGCCTGTTCATGTTATCTAGTTCCTCTTTATTTAGTTTTGGAAGTTGGTAGGTATCTAGGAAATCATTCATTTCTTCCAGGTTCTCTAGCTTGGTGGCATATAGTTGTTCATAGAAGCCTCACAGGATATGTTGAATTTCCTTGGTGCCTGTTGTGATATCTCCTCTTTCATTTACTATCCAATTTATTTGGTTCTTCTCCCTTTTTTTTTTTTTTTTTTTTTGTTTTGTGAGTCTGGCTAAAGGTTTGTCAATTTTGTTCACTCTTTCAAAGAACCAACATTTACTTTCGTTGATCTTTTGTATGGTTTTCTTATTTTCAATGTTATTTATTTCTGCCCTAACTTTAGTGATTTCTGTCCTTCTGGTTGCTTTAGGGTTCCTTTGTTCCTCTTCTTCTAGGTCTTTAAGATGTGCAATCAGGCTGTTTATTTGTGCTTTTTCTTGTTTCCTAATGTGTGCTTGTATGACTATGAACGAACTTCCCTCTCAGTACTGCCTTAGCTGTGTCCCAAATATTTTGATGGCTTGTGTCTTCATTTTCACTGTACTCTCAAAACATTTTGATTTCTTCCTTTATTTTCTCTTTGACCCAGTAGTTGTTAAGAAGTGTACTGTTGAGCTTCCACATTCTGGGACTTTTACTAATCTTTTGTTGATTGTTAAGTGTTAGTTTAATTCCACTGTGGTCTGAGAAGATGCTTGGGATGATTTCACTGCTGTTGAATTTGCTGATGCTGTCTTTGTGGCCTAACATAATCTGTCCTTGAGAATGACCCATGTGGATTTGAGTAAAATGTGTATTCCAGTTTCTTGGGATGAATGACTGAAAATGTCCTGTCTGTCTGTCTGTCTATCTATCTCCTCATTTAGCTCCCTCATTTCTTTATTAATTTTCTGCCTGGATGATCTGTCAAGTTGAAAGAGTGGGGTGTTGAATTCCCCTACTATGACTGTGTTGCTGTTAATATATTGTTGTAGCTCTTTCAGTAGATGTTTGATTTGTGTGCATAGATGTTAATAATTGTCAAGTCCTCTTCATTGACTGATCCTCTGAGCATTAAGTAATGTCCATTGCTATCTTTTTTAATTTTATCTATTTTAAAGTCTGTCGTGTCAGTTATGAGAATAGCTGTTCCTGCCCTTTTTTGTGGGCCATTGGCCTGTATGATAGTTTTCCATCCTTTCTCACTTTGAGTCTGTGTTTTTCTTGTTGAGTTAGGCGGGTTTCCTGTAGACAACATATTGTTGGGTTGTGTTTTCTGATCCATCTTCCTACTCTGTATCTTTTAATAGGTGAATTCAGGCCATTGACATTTATTGATATCAAAGATTGAAGATATTTTAACGCCATTCTTGTAGAGTTTTAGAACGTTATGATATATGGCCTGTTTATAGTGGTCTGACTGTTTATAGGAGACCTTTGAGAACTTCTTTCAGGGCAGGCTTGGTTATAGTTGATTCCTTCAACTGTTGCTTGTCTGCTATAAGGTTCCTCTCTTAGTACTTCTCAAATTGCTGGTCACTATTGCCTGGATTGACTTGTGTCTAAGTAAGGTAATTAAAGGGTTCACAGTTGTGGAAGTTAACAGTTGTTTCAATGGTATTTTAATCCCTGATTTGGAGCTCAGTGGCATAAAAACCTCTTTTGTTCTTTTTCTTCCCTGTAGGCTATGGGAGCCTGAGAGCTTTGAAAGTATAAGTAGGCTTCTTAGCTTAATCACTGACTCCTGACCAAGAGATAAAGCAGAGTGGGGCAGAGATAATCCAGTGGTTATGAAAAGAAATTTTCACAGCCCCACTGCTAGGCCACTGAGGTACTGATCTTCTCCTGAGTTTCCTGGTTAGTTCTCTGTCCCCTGGTGTCAGCACAGGGCCTCCCTACCACTGCTCCAGATTCTGAGGGCAGTAGCAATGGAGACTCAGAGCTGCACTTGGTGAGTCCCAGGGTAGTTCTCTCCTCCCCTCAGCCGTCTCCTTCCTTGTTGGTGAAACAGAGTGGAGGTGGTGCCTTAACTGATAAACCACTGGACTGTATCAGCCACCTAATCTCTCCCTAGGCTCCTCTCTGTCCACACGTATTTGCACTCACTGATGATCTGGTGGGTTCCTGAAGTCGTTCTAGTCCTGTCCTGTTTTGGTCCCAGGTGGTCTCCTTTGGTAGTTGATCGGGGAGGGGAGGGGAGAAACACATCTGCTGCTCCTCGTAGCCCCGCCTCCAGAAGTCTATGAAGTTTTTTTTATATTTTAAAGATTTACTTCTCTTTTGTTTTTTTGTGCTCTTATCTAAATAAATCATTTTTTAAAAAAGACCTTATTTGGATTTGCATCAAATCTGACTTAAGTGCCAGGATGAAGAACGTTATACCAAGCACTTTCTTGAAGTTGGCCAGTTGTTTATGTCTGTTTCCTTGCAGCCGTTCTTTCAGTATTTTCAGCTCATTCTCTGCTGGGTCTTCAGTCGCAAGTGCCTGATTTTAGAACCAAAAGTTTCCTTACACAGCTACGAGACCCTTCATTGCCTTAGATCTGCAACTGCCCATAGTAACTCAGCTGGAGCACTCACTGTATCCATTTTGGTTCACTCAGAGGCCTTCTGCTCAGGCCTTCTGTCCCATGTAATATCATTGTTTTTTAAAAAGCATTATAGTCTATTACACATAAAGCAACCCCATGGAGCAAAAGGCCTATAGTCACTGTCAGAAGAGCCTGCAGTGAACTACAATTTCAAATTATTTTCCGTCTCATGAATAGGACTATAACTTTGATTTGCTTTTATGTATAGGAAAGAAGAGCACAGTACTCTTCTGGAAGGAACTTGAGTTCTGTCTTATAGATTGAGATTGGCCTCATCATTTTGTCTCATGTTATGTTTTGTTTAATGTATGGGTTTATTTACTAGGAACAACTTAAAATGACAAGTTAAATCACTACTTAACATATTAAATAATTATTAGATAATATATTTTTATATAAAATCATAATTTATCAGATAAATAATTATTTTTGTTTAGCAGTTAAGGGAAAAATTGGGACAACCTGGGAAAGCAAGATACGTGGTTATCTTGCCTGGAATGAAGTTGGTTCTTCAAAAGGACAGTATATTGTGGTGACTGGGGAAATGGTTTAGCAGATTAAGTGCAAAGGTTGTAGGCATGCATTCCTATGTTCAATCCCTGGTGTGTCTCTACCTCTCTCATAAAATGAATAAAGCAATTTTTAAAAGAAGCATGCTGTAATGAAATTTCCACTTTAGTGATCTTTTAGTACAATTTTGTTATCCACACAGCTAGAACTGCAGCCTGCCCACCCCATCCCAAGTAGGATGCTATACCATTGACACTCAATAAAACCACTGATGTGTATGAAGTTTTTGGTATGAAGGATATTTTTGCCTTGATGACTATAGGATAGACAAGTAGAAACAGAGGATAGTAATGACCTAGAATTACCTCATGTAACTACTCTTACCTGATTGGTGTAGATTATACACTGTAGGAAATAACAGGTGCTTAATAGTAGCAAAACCACCTATTAGATTCTGTTCATTGAGTACTTGGATTATTCTAGTATTTTTCCACACTATACAAATAGTTTTCTGTTAGTGTGGCAATTATATGAAAACACAAGTCTTTTAGTATGGGCCATACTTTCAGCCCATAGCTGCCCACTGTAAAATAAGAGGAAGAGAGCAAAGAAATAACAAAAGTTTTGCAAACAAATACAAGGAAACTAGGAGAACCAAAGAGGAAATAGACATTGAAGAATTCAGAAAGAAACCAGACAAGTAAAGATCATGTCCCTGTGTTCAGTTGTTTTCTACAGTATATTTATAGTGGGTACAGGTGCTTTGACAGTTCTTTTGTTTATTGTAAAGTTTTTCTATTCTCTGAGCTTCTCAAAGCATTGTCCATATGTTTTTGTAATTTCTAAACTAAACTTTTGAGATGTGATTTATTGTTCCTGTGGGACCTCTTTTTGTCCCTAAGTGGCATTTGTATGATATTGTATCTATGACTTAAGCCCAGAGTTTTACCTATGAAAGTTCACACTGTTAGATGGTGATAAGGTATTTGTGTATAGGACCATGTTTATATAATGAAGTCATAGCCCCCAAACACTGGAAACCTAGCCTGCTTTGTTTATTAACCTCCATTTCACAGCACCTAGAATAGTTATGTTAGAAATAGGAATTCAGGGAGTCAGGCGGTAATGCAGCGGGTTAAGCTCACGTGGCGCAAAGGCATAAGGATCCCAGTTCAAGCCCCCAGCTCCCCACCTGTAGGGGAGTTGCTTTACAGGTGGTGAAGCAGGTAGGTCTGCAGGTAAATAGGGGATTTGTTAGCACACTAAACAGAAACTTGAAAATGTCCAGTTGATACTTAGGGAACTCTGGCAGAGAAATCAACTTTGATCAAGTGGACATAGAATGAACTGAAACAGCACATCCCTGTTGGACCAGATGTTGGATAGTATGCCAGCTCCCCCTGGCTTCTGCTTAACCATATGCCTATATAGGGATAGATTTAATCCCATTCAAAGCTTTGGTCTATTTACATAAATCACTTTTACATTTACATAAAGCACTCCAGGGCATTGGTGGTTCAGTGATAGGATTCTCACCTGCTCTGCCCCCTCCTTGTCACACTCTGATTTTCACCAGTCACTTTTCTCTCTACCCTCTCTATGTCACATCCTGTTTCCACCCTACTTGGCAAGTATATAAAAAGACAGCATTGTGAGTTTTAGGGTACATTGTGAGTTTAGCTTAGCTCGGCTTAGATTGTGCTGCGTCCTGCATGAATAAAGAGATACTGCCTACAGCTCAACCATGAGTCCCTGGTCGTCTGTTACCCGCCCGTGAAGCCAGCCCGACGAAAACAACCTAGCCCAGAGAAAACAACAACCAGAAATCCTTTGTTTTGAATTAAAAACCAAATGTTTTAATTTGGCACTGGGTTTTGCATGTATAAATATCTATGAAGGACCTACCGAGGGAAGTTGCTTTATTCTGTATATTTAGAGAATGGGAGTTAGAGAAGGAGGTGCACCATCCTCAGAATTCTCTTGGTCCTATCCATGGTGCTTACAGATAGATTGAACCTCACACATGGTAAACCATTTGCTTTACCTGTTGAGCACAACCAGCCAATTATTGTCAGCAGTTCTGACTACATAGCCAAATTTACTATAATTCCTGAGAAAAGCCAAAAAAATAATGCAAGATGAATACTTGCTAGTACTAGGTAGAGGGAAACCACTTACAGGCCTAAAATCATGGTGTCTCTGGAAAAATTAACATTTATACCAGAACACAGCTTAGCTCTGACTTATGGTGGTGCTGGGGGATTGAACCTGGGACCCCAGAAACTCAGGCATGGAAGTCTCATTTTTTGCATAGCCATTATGCTATCTCCCAGCCGTGGTAGATTAGTTTAATAAACCTCAGGCATGAGATTCAGTGATGTTTGGTCTTTACTTTTTTAAATTGATTTACTTACTTGTTTTCTCTTTGTCTTTGAGGGAAAATCAGTGCACAGACTAAAAATTCAACATTTAATTCATTTCACAACATACCATCTTATACAGAGCTTTGCTATTTTGGAGCCAGTAGTGTGAATTATTCCCTGTTAATAAGGATCTGGCTTTTTCCCCCTTCTGGAGAAAAGGAGGTTATGTGCACATTATCCTACATCAGCAGTTTTTAAGCTTTTTGTTCATAGGAACCTCTTTGCACTCTGCAAAATTATTAAAAGGATTATAACTGTCCTTTACTGTGAAACTAATTAAAACTGGCAACAAGTCGTGTCTTGCCGAGAGTGGCAAGAAGAAGCCCCTGAAGCAGGCCAAGGAGATAGACGAGGAAGACAAGACATTCAGAAACAGGAGGAGGAGCAGAAGAAGCTTGAGGAACTGAAGGCGAAGGCCACGGGGAAGGGCCCCCGGCCACAGGAGGAATTAAGAAATCTGACAAAAAGTTAGCAGCTCCTTATGCCTGCCACAATGGTGATTCTTGCTTCCATCCTGTTTTTAGACACTTGGGTTCCTTCCCATAACATCAGCTGCCACCAAGAGTAAGAATGAAATTCTTTGGAACCTGTTGTAAATTTAAGAAAAAACTTTTGTATAGATAAATAAATACAGTGGTTCATCTTCAGTTCTTCTCACTCAGCTCCTCGTTTTATCCTCAAGTCAGGATAAACCTTGTCCAGAATCCTGCCGAGGCGTACTCCTCCATCTTTGTCATCTTTATTCCATACCATATTCTGTACCACCTAGAAATAAAACCAACTCATTTGAAATGGGAAAAAAAAATGACAATATAAATACTTAATTCATTTTCACATAACAGTGATAGACCCTTTACATAATAACATAAGTAAATTATTGTATTTATTTTAAAAAGAATTAGGGTAATATCATGGTTTTTATATCTCTGTAATTTGACCTAATTTAAAAAATAGCTGGATTTTCAGCTCTGCTTCACTATTTAGTATGTTCAGTTGTTATTTTAGTTAAAATGTATAAAGAAAGACAGTCTCATATAGATACATAACTAACAGAAAGAATATTTTATTTATTTTGATAGCAACATAAATTGAGAGGGAAAAGGGGAGATATTGAGGGAGAGATATATTGCAGCACTGCGTCACCTCTCCTGAAACTTCCTTCCCCCTATACACATATGAAAACAAGGGCTTGAACCCAGGTACTTACACATTTTTACATGTGAGCTTTACAGGGTATGGCTGGCCCCAAGGAAAGTATTTTAATCACAGTTTAAATAATTTTAGATATCTTCTGTGCTACTACGCTAAAGTATAAATATAGTTTCACTGAGGACTTTTTTTTTTTTTGCCTCTAGGGCTTGGTGCTGGCACTATGAATCCACTGCTCCTGGTGGCCATTTTCCCCATTTTTTTTTTTTATTGGATAGGAATAGAGAAATTGAGTGTGGGAGATAGAAGACACCTGTAGACCTTCTTCACCACTTGTGAAGCGACCCCCTTGCAGGTGGAAAGGTGGGGGCTTGAACCAGGATCCTTGTGCTTCATACTATGTGCACTTAACCCGGTACGCTAATACCTGACATCTACACTGTGGATTCTGAACCCATATTTGTAAGTTTTACATGAAAATCTTGCTTAGTTTGTATTCTTTTTTTTTTTTTTACTACCACCTAGTTTGTATTCTGAGTGAATTTAGTTTTCAGCACACCATCAGTTATTTAGAAAGTACTAGTTCACTTGGTTATACAGACCTTATAATGTTGACTAATTTCAGTGTATGTTATCAGAAAGTCACATTCATTAGTAGTATCACCACTAGTCTCATCAGAAAATCTTTAGTTGCAGGGCACCTGTCTAGCTCACAGTAGTACATATATGTTTTCCAAAATTAGAAAGCTCACAACTTATCACTGGCAGCAAATATTACCAGTTGTTCTCCTTAAGTGACAGACTTACTTGGTTCGTTTTTAAGAAATAAGAAAATGCCTGCCAAGTGCCCAAGTATGAATAGCCATAGTTTATCTGGGAAAAGCAGATGATTTAGCTTACAGCTCAGTTGCACAGATGGTTTTCCTGGAGACTGCAACTCTTGGCAGAAGTACTTTACATTTACTTGCCATTTCATAAAACAGAATATTAGGGGAGGAAAATAACTATTCAAGAATCAAGAATTAATTAAGCTATTAATCAAGTTAATAGCTTCATTTAAAATTATTTTAATTTAATATCTAAATCATCTCACATAAATGTTTTATGTATTGATAGTTATTTCATTGTTTTATCTTTCACATAATTCTTACTAATTTTAAGTAATTTTAAAAAATTTTAAATTTAAAATTTTTTTTAAAAAAATGTGTGCAGTGCCAGAATTCACAACCTTGCATATGTGATACTGCTGAGCCATCTCCCAGGTCAGTCATCTTTATTGCTAATTTAGAGAGAGAGAAATAAAGGCGGTTATATATCACAGCAGTGCTCCACCATCCAGAGTCCCTCCAGTATCCTCCCTTTTGCTCCTATGTGTTGACAGGCATCAGACTGAAGAAAGTGTCATGATTAATGACCACTGACCTCTATGACTGTAAGAGGAGGAACCATTCATTGATAGGAAGTTGCTTGCTACTTCTATTATAGGCACTAATCTTCCCCCCTTTTTTAAATTTATTATTATTATTATTTTAATTTTTATATCAGAGCACTGCTCAGCTGTGGCTACTATTGGCTAGGGACTGAACTTCAGGCCTTTCACATACAATTCCTCTGTACTACTGCTGTGCTATTTTTCTTACCTCTCCCTACCTTATTTTCTAAATAAAAGGTTTCATTCTTTCTAAATTTGAAACAGTCTTTGAAAAATAGGAATTACATGAAGCTAGTGATCCATGATTAATTTTTCTTATACATTTGAATAATATGTACAGTAAAATATTTTATAATATCAGGTACTTATTTCATTGAAAAACATAAGTGTTGTAGCTACATTCTTTAGAATGATGGTTAGGGAAATAGCTCAGCTGGTAGAGTATGGGTTTTGTATTCCTGAGGCTCCTAGTTCGAGCTTCATCACAGTGCTTAGTGGTACCATCTAATGTTAAAAACAGAAAGTTAGTGATTATATTCTTTTAGTCAGTCCTTTTAATTGCACCAAATTGCCTTCTGAACTGTCTACTTGAGAAGAGTAAACTGAGAACAGAAAGGAAGTCTTAGAAATAAATGGAGTTGGGAGCTGGGCAGTAGCACAGCGGGTTAAGCGCAGGTGGCACAAAGCACAAGGACCTGTATAAGGATCCCAGTTCGAGCCCCTGGCTCCCCACCTACAGGGGAGTCAGTTCACAGTCAGTGAAGCAGGTCTGCAGTTGTCTTTCTCTCCCCCTCTCTGTCTTCCCCTCCTCTCTCCATTTCTCTCTGTCCTATCCAACAATGAACGACATCAAGAACAACAATAAAAACTACAACAATAAAACAAGGGCAACAAAAGGAAATAAATAAATAAATACAAAAAAAATTTATATATAAAAAAAGAAAGAAATGGGGTCTGGGGAGATAGCATAATGATTATGTAAAAGACTCATGCTTGAGGCTCCCAGGTTCAATCCCCAACACCACCATAACCCAGAGTGGAGAAGTGCTCTGGTGTTCATTTGTCTGTCTGTCTGTCTATCTCTCTCTCTCTCTCTCTTTCTTTATCATCTTATCTGTCTATATCTCTCTCTCCCTCCACCTCCCTCTCTCTTTCTCCCTCCTTCCCTCCCTACAAACACATACACACACACACACACACGTGTGCATGTACGCACACACACATCTTTCTCATGAAAATAAAATATTAAAATAATGATTGATGGTACACAACACAAAATATAGCACAGTGGATAAAGCATTGAACTCTAGGTGTAAGAACCTGAAATCAGCAGTCTGTGAGGTGCACAAAGTGTTGGAATTTCAGGCAGGAGGTCCTGAGTTCGATCCTCAGCAGCACATGTACCATAGTGATGTCTGGATCATTCTCTTTCTGTCTCTCTGTATTTTCTTTCTTTTTTTTAAATTTTTTGTTATCTTTATTTATTTATTGGATAGAGACAGTCAGAAATAGAGTGGAAGGGAGAGACAGAGAGGGAAAGAGACAGAAAGGCACCTGCAGCCCTGCTTTACCACTCACAAAGCTTTCCCCCTGCAGGTGGGGACGGGGCTTGAACCTGGGTTCTTGCGCATTGCAACACATGCGCTCAACCAGGTGCGCCACAACCTGGCCCCTGTATTTTCTTTCTGTCTTTCCCTTCTTTTCCCTCTCATTAATAAATAAATAAAATATTAATAAAAAATAAAAGTGAGGGTCAGGTGGTAGTGCAGGTGGCGCAAAGTACAAAGACCAGCATAAAAATCCTGGTTCGAGCCCCTGGCTCTCCATCTGTGGGGTTGTTTCACAAGCGGTGAAGCAGGTCTGCAGGTGTCTTATCTTTCCCTCCCCCCTCTGTCTTCCCCATCTCTCTCAGTTTCTCTCTTTCCTATCCAACAACGACAGCAGTGATAACAATAGCAATTACAACAACAATGATAAACAAGGGCAACAAAAGGGAAAAAAATGGCCTCCAAGAGCACTGGATTTGTGGTGCAGGCACCGAGCCCCAGCAGTAACTCTGGAGGCTAAATAAATAAATAAAAGTAAGATCCTGACATTAGTCCACAGCATTACTTGTGCCAGTGTGATGTTCTGGTTTGTGACCTCTCTCCCCCTCCCTTCCCCTCATTCTTCCTTTCTCAATAATAGTAAATCTGTCATTAAAAAGAAAATAAATAAGTAAGGCAAGGGGCTAGGCAGAGAAGCAGCTCATAGAATGCATATATTGCTGTGCGAGAGGACCTAGGTTCAAATGCCCTATCCCCACCTGCCGGAGCGAAGCTTCACTAGTGGTCCTACAATGCTGCAGGTGGCTGTCTCTCTTTGTTTCACTCCTATTTCTATCTTTATCATCAAAATAAAATAGAAATAATAAAGAAATAAATGGTACAATAAATGGTAGGGGAAACATGGCAGTGTCTTCCAGAGATGTTTTTTTACTGTCTTTTCCCAAAGCTGTACAAGTTGTGTGAGTGTTGCTAGCTTAGGGCTGGGAGGGGAAAGGAGGTTAAGAAACTGGGTATTTTTTTTTTCTTCCTATAACCCTCTGAGACCTTATGATATTTGCAGTAAGACCAATGAAATCTTCCCAAGCCTTAATTGCCTGAGCAATGCCAAGTAGATAGGAGCTCCACTTACAGTTCTCCCACTGAAAGCTTTTACTTAGGAATTTTGCTGTAAGCTTCCCACTAATCCAACCAGCCACTTATTTAAGAGAGAAACTACCTGTCTTTTTGACAGTGTAATGATTGCTCAATATTTTATGGTTTTCCTCATCAAGGTAGAAGTCAAGCTCAACATTAGAAAAGAAAGCCTTTCTGAATAATGTAATAAAATGAAATTGGGTTTCTGTAAGATTATTAATAGCTTTAAGTTACATTTTGGACTATGAATAGTAAGTAGGTCAGTCAAAAGAAGCAGCTACTAAAGATAGTTGTGGCTGATGGTATATGGTACTGGTGGATAGGCAGAAAGGCAGCTATTGCTGAAACTTGCTTAATTTACAGCTATTAACATTTACATTAAATTTCATGTAGAATCTGGTGCCTTGTCAGTAAAACCCAATGAAGTACACATACCATCGTTAGAACATCATTAACTGGAGGATAAGAAAACATTAGAAACTTTTGAGAGTAGAAGCCCAACAGTTGCCCACTGTGCCTTTGGACCAAATGTAACACCAGCCCCTAAAAAGAATAGTCATCATGAAAATATTTTCTTTCCTTCTAAGTCAGGAAACAGATTCACAATGGCATCTACTTCTCCATTCTGAATTATGAGATGTGCAGGAAACAACCAGCCATTACCAGCTGAGGTTTTCCTGCTGATAAGTGAACCCTGAGGCCACAGTGACCTATCTTATTAATGAGCTAATGAAGAATCTGGTCCTTGCATTAACCCTCTTCTTAAAAGCTTTCTGTGGAACTGAAACAACATTCCTCTAATTTGTGAGTTAACTCTTTTTTAGCAAATGAGAAACGGGGGTGGGGATAGGTAAGTGGAGAGTCTAACGAGCTTATATTTTAAATTTTTTTATTTGATCATTAACTTCCTACAGACAGAAATTTTATTTAAAAAATTTTTCCCTGTTTTTCCAGAACCTTAATAAAACTGGTCTTTCATTTGTTATGTTGCTTTTGACAGTGGCATTTTATTACAGGGTTTCCCCCACTCATTACTCTGACAAGAAATTACTTTGAGGGAGTCAGGTGGTAGCACAGCTGGTTAAGCGCAGGTGGCACAAAGTGCAAGGACCGGCGTAAGGATCACGATTTGAGCTCCGGCTCCCCACCTGCAGGGGAGTCGCTTCACAGGTGGTGAAGCAGGTCTGCAGGTGTCTGTCTTTCTCTCCCCCTCTCTGTCTTCCCCTTCTCTCTCCATTTCTCTCTGTCCTATCCAATGATGACATCAATAACAACAACAATAATAACTACAATAACAATAAAAAACAAGGGCAACAAAAGGGAAGATAAATATTAAAAATTTTTTTAAAAAGAAATTACTTTGAGATCAGGGAGATACCATAGCCTAATAGAGCACCAGTTCACATTCCTAAGGACCCAGAGGCTGCTGGTTCAGTTCCTGGCACCACTCTATTCTCATTCTCTCACATTAAAAAAAAAAAAAAAAAAAAAAAAGCCTGCTTTGAATCTATCAGTATAACTCTTCGAATTTTGTGTAAACATTTCACTGTAGGAAAAGGAAAATGGGAGCAGGGGAGCAGTGGCATGCTACCATACATGAGGATCTGGGTTCAGGTGTCTGGTTCCCACCTGCAGGGGATACATTTCAGGAGTGGTGGAGCAGTGTTATATGTGTCTCCCCTTCTCTCTGTCTCTGTCTCTCTACCTCTATCAAAACAAAGAAAAAAATGTGGCCACTAGGAATGATAGTGAAGTCACGCAGGCACTGAGCCCTAGATATAATAACCCTGTGACCAAAAAGAAAAAGGAAAAAAAAGGAAATTTTACTTCTCTAAATATTATTAACTAAGCATTTGTATCAGGACGCTGATCCTCTCTTTATTTTGTCTGTGTGGTACCAAGGAATTATAATGTATGATATCACCCCCTCTAAACCACTTAATCATTCATATTGGGTATTGGGTCAGGGGAGATAATCACAACACTGAAGCTTCCTGCCATAGTACCTCCCCTGTGGCACCAAGACCTAATTATAGCAAGGTACATACTGTATATGATGGACTGCTCAAACTTTTTTTTTTCTTAATTCTTTAACATTTATTTATTTCATAACAAAGAGAGGCTAATGCATTTCTCAGGCATTATGCCCTGCCAAGGATCAAATCAGGAGCATTACGCATTACAGTCCTATAGTCTACTGCTGCAAGAGGAGAGGAAGAGAGAAAGGGAGGGACCTCTGAATAACCAGAAATTATTTCTCCTGATTTTGTTTTTAAGAGATTGTTGATGATGCCCCATGATTTGAGATCTAGTTGTAGATATCTGTGTTAAAAGGGCATTTCTCAACTAAAAATGAAACTTATTTATTTTCTCTTTTGTTGCCTTTGTTTTTTTATTGTTGTTGTAGTTATTGTTGTTGGACAGAGAGAAATGGAGAGAGGAGGGGAAGACAGAGAGGGGGAGAGAAAGATAGGCACCTGCAGACCTGCTTCACTGCCTGTGAAGCGACTCCCTTGCAGGTGGGGAGCCCAGGGCTCAAATTGAGATCCTTATGCAGGTCCTTGCGTTTTGTGCCATCTGTGCTTAACCCACTGCACTACCGCCCAACCCCCTAAAAAGTGAATTTGTTTTTAAAAGATTTTATTTATTTATTAATTAGAAACATAGGAGGAGCGAGAAAGAGCCAGACATCATCACTCTGGTACATGTGCTGCCGGGGATTGAACTCAGGACCTCGTGCTTGATAGTCTGATGCTTTATCCACTGCACCACCTCCCAGACCACCAAAAAATGAAATTTTATCAGTCATAAGACTAGTACAAAAATATTTATTAATTTATAATTACTGTTTAAGTAGATGAGATTGTGCTGTTGAGATATCCTGAAGCCAGTACGAGGGAGCTGGGTGTTGGCTCACCTGTTAGAGTAAACAAGTAGAGTGAACTACTGTGAGGAAACTTACAAAAAGTTATTTATTTAGTTAGTTATTTTTACCAGATTACTGCTCAGCTAATGGTGCGGGGGACTGAACCTGGGACTTTGGATCCTGAGACATGTGATATATATATATATATATATAATATTACTTGTTTGTATGGGGATTATCTGTTTATTTGGTAAACAAAGAAAAGGAAATTCATCTGTTATTCTGTTGAGAGACTTCTAATGGATCTTTGTATTCTACCCTAAGGCATGTATCTATCAGTACATAGTATTTAATGGCTTATATTTAAAATATTGGCTTACTAAGTGGCAACTGCTAAGAAGAATAAAGATGGGAGTCGGGCTGTAGCACAGCGGGTTAAGCGCAGGTGGCACAAAGCACAAGGACTGGCATAAGGATCCCAGTTCGAGCCCTGGCTCCCCACCTGCAGGGGAGTCACTTCACAAGCGGTGAAGCAGGTCTGCAGGTGTCTTTCTCTCTCCCTCCCTGTCTTCCCCTCCTCTCTCCATTTCTCTCTGTCCCATCCAACAATGACGACATCAATAACTACAACAATAAAACAACAAGGGCAACAAAAGGGAATAAATAAGTAAATAATATAAAAAAGAATAAAGATGATAAAATGATCACATGATCACATATGATCTACATCACCAATATATCAGAAAGTTGTATTTTTTTTTTTTCCTCCTCCAGGGTTATTGCTGGGGCTCAGTGCCTGCACCATGAATCCACTGCTCCTGGAGGCCATTTTCCCCCCTTTTTGTTGCCCTTTTTTTGTGGTTACTATTGTTGTTGATGATGTTCGTTGTTGGATAGGACAGAGAGAAATGGAGAGAGGGGGAGAGAAAGATAGACACTTGCAGACCTGCTTCACTGCGTGTGAAGCAACCCCCCCGTAGGTGGGGAACCAGGGCTCCAAATGGGATCCTTACGCCCGTCCTGGCGCTTTGTGCCACATGAGCTTAACCCGCTGCACTAATGCCCGACCCCCAGTACTTATATATTTTTAGATATAATGCTGTTACATACTTAATACACTACACTATAGTATAAAGTACATATATATATATATATATATATATACACTAAACTATTGTATAAACATAACTCTTATATGCACCAGCAATTTAAAACGTTCTTGTAGCTCACTTTATTATAACACTTGCTTTATTGTGGTGGCCTTAAGCCAAACTCACACTGTCTCCAAGATATCTGTAGATAGAATATTTACACACTGGAGATCTAAAAACACTTTTATTGCCTGAGCTTTTTAAGTCCCAGGTTTAATCCTTGGCACCAACATAAGCCAGAAGTGAGCATTGCTCTGGTTTATATAAAAGCACTGCTGAAAATCATCAGTTACGAAAAGGTGTGTGATTAGGGGTAGGAGCTGGGGAGATGTTAAGTGGTGATAAGGAGCAATAAAGGGTCATAAAACTTGATGACCTGTGATTCAAAGTAGGCCATTATTTGACTTGGAGGAGGCAAAATTTGATAACAGGATTCCAAAGGAAAATAATAATAATAATAATAATAATAATGAAGTTCCATCACCTTTGTGGGTTCTGTCTGCTTTGGTACCATTTGTAACTTCCCTGTATACTGTCTGTGCTATTCCTCTTGGTCAATACTTCTTCCTGTGCTCTCTGTCCTCCCTGATGCTGTCTTCTGTTGTGAAGATTCAGTAAATTTATTCCTATCAAAGGTGTAAAAGCAACGTAATAATAGCACCTACTTTACTGGAAAAGTCTATTTTTACCTAGACACAGCCTTAGAAAAGAAAATTGAGGGGCCAGGCAGTGTGTGTGCTTAACCAGGTGCTGCATGTGTCTCTCTGCCTTTCTCCATCCCTACTTCCCCTTCCTCTGTCAATATCTCTGTCTCTATCCAACAATAAATAAATAAAAATTTAAAAAAGATTATTTATAAAAAAGGAAAAGAGGGAGTCGGGCTGTAGCTCAACGGGTTAAGTGCAGGTGGCACGAAGCACAAGGACCAGCATAAGGATCCCAGTTCGAGCCTCCGGCTCCCCACCTGCAGGGGAGTCGCTTCACAGGCGGTGAAGCAGGTCTGTAGGTGTCTATCTTTCTCTTCTCCTCTCTGTCTTCCCCTCCTCTCTCCATTTCTCTCTGTCCCATCCAACAATGACGACACCAATAACTACAACAATAAAACAACAAGGGCAACAAAAGAGAATAAATAAATAAAAAAGATTTAAAAAAAAGGAAAAGAACACTGGTAAACTCATAAAAATAAAAACCATTTGCTTGGAAAAGACAAAATAAACTAGGAGAAAACTATTTGTAACTCATATCCAATCAAAGTGTAATAAGGACCTCTGAATTCAATGAGAAGTGTTAACCTCTTGGTTACTAAAAGAGCAAGAGGAAGTACAAATTTCACAGGAAAAGACATACAAATGTCTCATACATTAGGGAAGTTCTGGGTTTTGCTATAACAAGAGAAGCAAATGTAAATGGCAAGAAGATAATATTTTTCACCACAACTCAGAGATTCTAGTTTAACAGTGCTTTGACAAAGACATGGCTCTCCACGTTTATAATGGCAAAGACTGTCATTGACAGCCTGTCAAGCCTGTTACTCTTAGAACATGAAATTTGGGGGGGAAAAAAAACATGAGGGTGTGTTTGCTTTTTCTTTATTTTTGTTTTGTTTTGTTAAGAGACAGAGAGAAATTGAGAGTAGACACCTACAGCCCTGCTTCACTGCTCCTAAAGCTTTCCCCCAGCAGTTGGGAACCAGGGACTTGAATCCTGGTCCTTTTGTACATTGTGCTTAACCAGGTGCGCCACCGCCTGTGCCCCCAACTTATTTCTTTTTTAATTTTTTTAATATTTATTCCCTTTTGTTGCCCTTATTTTATTATTGTAGTTGTTGTTGTTATTGATGTCATTGTTGTTGAATAGGACAGAGAGAAATGGAGAGAGGAGGGGAAGACAGAGGGGGAGAGACATACAGACACCCGCAGACCTGCTTCATCGCTTGTGAAGCGACTCCCCTGCAGATGGGGAGTTGGGGGCTCGAACCGGGATTCTTAGGCAGGTCCTTGCACTTGTGCCACCTGCGCTTAACCCCCTGCACTACAGCCGGACTCCCTTTAACATTTCTTAATGAGAGTGACAGAATCAGAGTACTTCTCTGACACATGCTTTTCCAGGTATCAAACTCAGGATTTCATACTTGAGGATCCAATATTTAATCCACTGTGGGCTGAAAATATGTGCTTTATGTACTGATATGATTTCTAGTGTGGGGAAGATAGCATAATGCTTATCCAAAGAGACTCATACCTGCAGTGCCAAAGTCACAGGTTCAGTACCCCATACCATCATAAGCCAGAGTGGAGCAGTATTCTGGCAAAAAAAAAAAAAAAAAGAGAGAGAGAGAGAGATTTCTGGGAGCCAGATGCCATTATACCCACTTTACTGAATGCCCACAATACCATGTCCAAAGATCCCGGTTCAAGCCCCAAGGCCCCACTTGCAGGGGCCTCTCAAGCCAGGCAGCAGTGCTGCAGGTATCTCTTTCAACTTTTCCCTACTCCCATTTATCTGTCTCTATCATATGGAAGGAAGGCAGGCAGGCAGGCAGGCAGACCAGCCAGCCAGTAAAAGTGATGGAGGTAGAGTAATCATGCAAACAATAACTGGCAGCAAGAAACATAAAAGGGGGTGGAAAGTAGATCTCTGAAAATGAGAAGAAGCGATGTATCCAGAATGGGGGCAACCTGCACAGCAAGTGAATTAGAAGTGCTATCATATTCTTTTTTAATATTTTTTATTGGTGGGATTATTTACAGTAAATACAGTTATTGGTACATGTGTAAAATTTCTCAGTTTTATGCAGAACACTCACACTCCCAACCTAGGTCCTCCTCCACAATCATGCACCAGGACCTGAAAATCCCATCCCATCCCCAGTCCTTTACTTTTAACAAACCCAGTTCTTCTACTTTGTGTTTCCCCTTTCTGTTCTTACTTTGCAACTTCTGTCCATGAGTGAGATTATTCCATATTCATCTTTCTCTTTTTGGCTAATCTCATTTTAAATGATTCCTTCAAGCTCCATCCCAGATAAGCTAAAGAAGGTGAATTCACCATTTTTAATAGCTGAGTAGTATTCCATTGTGTATATATACCACAACTTGCTCAGCCACTCATCTGTTATTGCACACCTAGGTTGCTTCCAGGTTTTGGCTATTACAAATTGTCCTGCTGTGGATATAGGTGTACACAGATCTTTTTGGATAAGTGTTTTTGACTCCTAGGATATATCCCCAAGAGAGGAATTGCAGGGTCTTAGGGGAGGTCCATTTCTAACATTCAGAGCATTCTCCAGACTGCTCTCCACAGGGGTTGGACCAGTTTACATTCCCACCAGCATTGCAACCTTTACCCCTGCAACCTCTCTAGCATTTGTTGTTATTTTCCTCTCTGATGTATGATATTCTCAAAAGAGTGAAGTAGTATCTCATTGTTATCTTAATTTGTATTTCCCTGACAGTCAATGACTTGGAGCATTTTTTCCATATGTCTGTTGGCCTTTTGGATCTCTTCTTTGGTGAATATTCTGTTCATATCCTCTCCATTTTTGGATGGGGTCATTTGTTTTTTGTTGTTGCTGCTCAGTTTGGTGAGCTTTCTATATTTTGGTTATTAGCCTTTTGTCTGATGTATGGCATGTAAAGATCTTCTCCTATTCAGTAAGGAGTCTCTGTGGGTGGTGGTTTGGGATTTTTTTGTTTGTTTGTTTTGTTGCAGTGCAGAAACTTTTCAATTTGATATAGTCCTACTGTTTTATTTTTGTTCTTACTATCCTTATAATTGAATTTGTCATTGAAGATGCCTATAAAACTTTGATGGAAAAGAGTTCTGCCAATATTTTCCTCTTAAGTATTTGATAGTTTCTGGTCTAACATCATGTCTTTGATCTCTTTAGAGTTTACTTTGGTGTGTGCTGAAATGTAGTGGTTCATTGGTCTGCACGTTTCAACCCAGTTTTCCTAGCATCATTTGTTGAAGACACTCCTTTCTCCATTTAATAGTGTTGTTTTCGATGGGTTATGTTGTTTTCACCGGGCTGGCTTCACGGGCGGGTAACAGATGACCAGGGACTCATGGCTGGGTTGTAGGCAGTGTCTCTTTATTCATGCAGGACGCAGCACAATCTAAGACTAACTAAGTTAAACTCAAAGTACAGTACTCTAAAACTCACAATGCTGTCTTTATATATACTTCCCAAGAAGGGTGGAAACAGGATGTGACATAGAGAGGGTGGAGAGAAAAGTGACTGGTGAAAATCAGAGTGTGACAAAGAAGGGATCAGGGTGTGACAAGGAGGGGGGTGGAGCAAAAACATATCATGAAACAGTGGGGATTGAACCAATGCCCTGGAGGGAGGTGCTTGTTAACAGCGGTTATGTAAATAGAATGAAGTGGTTATGTAAATAGAATAGTGTTAAGCAGGGGGGATTTAAACCAAATGAAACAGAAGGGGTCTCATGCATACCAACAAATAGTTTAGGCCTCCCTGTCAAAAAATAGATGTCCATAGATGTGGCACATCATAATTTTTTATATTTTATGTATTTATTCCCTTTTGTTCCCCTTGTTTTATTGTTGTAGTTATTATTGTTGTTGTTATTGATGTCGTTTGCTATTGGATAGGACAGAGAGAAATGGAGAGAGGAGAAGACAGAGAGGAGGAGAGAAAGATAGATACCTGCAGACCTGCTTTACTGCTTGTGAAGTGACTTCCCTACAGGTGGGGTACAGGGGCTCGAACTGGGGGATTGAACCGGGATCCTTATGCCTGTTCTTGCGCTTTGTGCCACCTGCACTTAACCCACTGCGATACCACCCAACTCCATTTTATCTTTTGTTTTGTTTTGATTTGATTTTTTTTTTTAATTTTTATTCTTTAATTTTATTTATTTATTTCCTTTTGTTGCCTTTGTTGTTTTATTGTTGTAGTTGTTGTTGGATAGGACAGAGAGAAATGGAGAAAGGAGGGGAAGACATAGAGGAGGAGAGAAAGATAGACACCTGCAGACCTGCTTCACCGCCTGTAAAGCTACTCCCCTGCAGGTGGGGAACCCTGGGCTCACTGGGATCGGAACTTCGTCCCTGCGCTTTGAGCCATGTGCGCTTAACCCGCTGCTACCGCCCAACTCCCATGATTTTGTTTTGTTTTTGTTTTTGTTTTTTAATATTTATTTATTTATTCCCTTTTTGTTGCCCTTGTTGTTTTATTGTTGTAGTTATTGTTGTTGTCGTTGTTGGATAGGACAGAGAGAAATGGAGAGAGGAGGGGAAGACAGAGAGGAGGAGAGAAAGATAGACACCTGCAGACCTGCTTCACCGCCTGTGAAGCGACTCCCCTGCAGGTGGGGAGCCGGGGTTCGAACCGGGATCCTTATGCCGGTCCTTGTGCTTTGCGCCACCTGCGCTTAACCCGCTGCGCTACAGCCCGACTCCCCATGATTTTGTTTTTAACCAGAGCACTCAGCTCTGGCTTATGGTGTTGCAGGCGGTTGAACCTGGGACTTTGGAGCCTTGGGCATGAGATTCTCTTTTCATAACCATTATGTTATCTACTTCTGCTCCACATAATAATTTTTTTAAAACCACCATAATGACTTGCCCTAACCACCATAAATGCCGTATTTATTATATTTTATTATATTATATTTTATTTTATTTTATTTTATTTTACGTCCAGGGTTATTGCTAGGGCCCGGTGCCTGCACTATGAATCCACTGCTCCCAGAGGCCATTTTTTTCCCTTTTGTTGCCCTTCTTGTTTATCGTTGTTGTTGTTACTATTATTTTTGTTATTGCTGTCATCATTGTTGGAAAGGACAGAGAGAAATGGAGAGAGAAGGGAAGACAGAGGGGGAGAGAAAGACAGACACCTGCAGACCTTCTTCACCACTTGTGAAGCAACCCCCCCTGCAGGTGGATAGCCTGGCGTTCCAACCGGGATCCTTACTCGGTTCTTGCGCTTTGTGCCATGTGTGCTTAACCCACTGTGCTACTGCCTAGTCCCCCTTTATTATTTTTTTAATTAGCTTATACAGTGCATGAAAAAAAGTGTAAGTTGGGAGTCCGCCGGTAGTGCAGCAGGCTAAGTACACGTGGCGCTAAGCGCAAGAACCGGCTTAAGAATCCCAGTTTGAGCCCCCGGCTCCCCACCTGCAGGGGAGTCGCTTCACAGGTGGTGAAGCAGGTCTGCAGGTGTCTGTCTTTCTCTCCCCGTCTCTGTCTTCCCCTTCTCTCTCCATTTCTCTCTGTCCTATCTAGGGATGACATCAATACCAACAATAATAACTACAACAACAATTTTTTTAAAAAAAGGGCAACAAAAGAGAAAATAAATATTTTAAGTTTTTTTTAAAAAAGAAAACGGTATAGGTTATATTAACTAGAATGTGTCATGAAAGACTTTAAAGACTTCTTTTCATGTCTTCTTTTTTGCCTCCAGGGTTATTGCTGGGGCTCAGTTCCTGCACCGTGAATCCACTGGAGGCTATTTTTGTTCCCTTTTGTTGCCCTAGTTGTTTTAGCCTTGTTGTGGTTATTATTATTGTTGTTGATGTCGTTGTTGGATAGGACATGTGGGGAGCTGGGGGCTTGAAGCAGGATCCTTACGCCATCCTTGCACTTTGCTTGCGCTTTGCGCCCTGTGTGCTTAACCCGCTGTAGTACTGCCCAACTCCTCCTTTCATGTCTTCTTTACTTTCCTCTTCCTATTTAAATAAAACAAAGCCTTTTAGGTTTGATGACAATGTCTGGCATTTCAGGAATTCCTTTCCAGATTCTCATTTAACAGAAACTTGTTCCCTTTTTAACCATTTCCACAATTTATTTTGATTGGTGCAGCATATTTCTAAAGGAATAGTCATTAGATTCCTATATTTCAAAAATTATACTTATTTTTAGGCAATAGAGTGCATTTAAGTATTCTGCATTTGCTAAGATGAAGAATTTGCTTCTAAAAGCACATAATTTAAAGTAGCCATATTGATCAGTTTGTTTAAATCTGTAACATTTCTCCTTTTATATTAGCACAGTAGCCATGCAGATAGTCCTTCTGCTCATCAAAAGAGAGCATTAAGAAAATGAGTAGAAGGGGAGGGGAAAAAGCATAGTACAAAAATGCAAAAGATGTTTGTGCATGATGCTCTGAGGTCCTATGTTCAATCCCCAGCACTACCATCAGCCAGAGATTTTGCTCTCATTGAAAGAATAAGTAATTTTTAAAAAGAAAATGAGTGGCAAAACAAAATTGGCAAGTAAATTTTTTCACAGTGCTACCACCTTACATATTCAGGGCTTTCAGTGGGCTCTATTAATTAGTGGAGAATTACAGGAGGAATAAGTTGAGGTGAGACTTGCCTGGATCTTCTGATTCAGGGCTGAAAACAGAACTGCAGGGGTGATGTAGGAGAGAAGCATGGTAGGAACAGCCACAATCATCCTATCACATTTCACTACATTTTAAGTTAAGGCTAATAAGACAACAATAAAGCAGTAAAGAATGACTATGAGACATTAATGAAGAAATTATATTTTATTAACAACTCCTCTCCCCTACCAACCATATAATGGGCCAGTCCAAGGTGTTAGTTGTAGTTTGAGTTCCAGATGGAATGTTGGGAGGTACTCTAGAGTTTGTTGTGGGTAGTGGATCCATGGTAACCAGGTAGAAGAACACTGTGGTGGGTCAGTGCTATGGAGAATCTGCCATCCTTTTGGAACTTAGCTTAGGGCTGGTTTGCAGAAACCTGGATAAGATGATGGCAGAGCTGCTGTCCTGAGTCCATACTACAACTCTCCACAGCATCCAGTAGGAAAATGTGGTGTGTTTACCTATCATCAGATTATCACTGTGTCTTATCATAAAATTTCAGCATGTTTGAAGTTGACTTTATGTGGGACATGTAAAATAGCTCTGAAAAACAGATTGTGTTGATTGAGGAGAAATGCCAACTTATTGACAAACTATGTCGCATCAAAAAGAAGTGTACAGGAAAGGAAGACATCCTAAGAAAACTAAACTAGAAAAAGAATCATTGAATATAGCAACCTTACTGGGTTTCTGTGGTCATTCTAGTCCTGTCTTGTTTCGGTCCGGGTGGTCTCCTTTGGTATTCCTAGTTGATCCGGGAGAGGAGAGGAGAGGAGAGAAAGCGATCTGCTGCTCGTAGCTCCGCCTCCGGAAGTCGAATCCAAATATGGCAACCTTAAAGACATTTACAGAAAGATGATAAAGACTAGCTTGATTTTGATGGAGGGAACCAATTCTCTGGTTCAAGAACAGAGGGGAGAGTCCTACATTGTAGAATAAAAAGAAGAGGAGATAGTGGTGATTGATGCTGCAAGTGCTCAAGTTCCTAGAAATCAAAAGAATCACCATATCACAGGGAACTTTTCCAAACCTGCCAGGGGGCCAAGAGACAAGCCCTCATACTAATCCCTCCCCCCCCCCATCTGCAACAATGGACCAAGATCTTAGAGCAACTCCATCTCTGCCTGAGGGATTTGAAGCCAGTGGGTGTGGGGAGCTCCCTCAAGTTTCAGTTCCTCCAATTATCTAGACATAGACAGCCACTCCTTCTGTATATATAGAATATTTGGATTCTTTCTTATTCACAGTGAAAAATACTGAAGACATTGAGATTTTATTCATATCTCCATAAAACCAAGGAAGTTTTGGTAAGTGGTTTGTGTGTGTGTGTGTTTGTTCATTGATGAGAGAGGGAGGAGGAGCAGAAGAGTCATACCCTCATGCTAGCCCGGCATCTGGCTCCAGTCGAGTTCTCCATCCCAGAGAGCACGTGCCTGGGAAGAAACAACCTCACGCTAGCCCGGCATCTGGTGCCTGAACAGCAGATGCCAGACTAGAACAGCAGATGTCAGGCTAGCGTGAGGGTGTTTCTTCCCAGGCACTGCTCTCTGGGCTGGAGAGAACTCTACTGGAGCCAACCTGGGCTGCTGCTTACTCAGCTACACGAAGAGGAACCAGGAACTTGTGGTGGAGTGGGAACACAGTGCCTTTATTGATCAGAGATAACACCTCTATATATATCTTTAACCAGAAGTGGCAAGTGGGAAAAGGAAATGTCTAGGAAAGGGGATGGAGAAAAGGAAAGAGCGCGATGGTAGAAAGCTTCCATAGCAACTGTTGCGAAGGTTTTAACTGGTGGGATTAATTAATACCCTTGCAGGCAGTGCGGGTCTCAGGCAAAACAATGATTATATAAATAGATCATAGTATCAGTGATGGAGCAGAGCAGGGGGGCTACCTGACAACTACCAGGCTGAGTTTTGGAAATATTACTCCTATAATCCAGAGACCACAGATTCAGTCTTAGGCTCCAGTGAGAGTGTATCTCCTCCTGCCTCTTATTTCTTCTGGAACCTCCCATTCTCTTCTGTCCTCTGTTCTCTTGCCTTTCTGTGCAGTTATTCTAAAATACCCACATTTTATTCCTTTTTGTAAAACTCCCATTTTTTTCTTTCATTTTTTTTATTTGTGATTAAGAGTAGATTACAAGGTGGTAAGATTATAGTGTATAGTTCCATATCACACCTACCACCAGAGTTCTATATTCCTATCCTCCCACCTTCCAAAGCTAACTACCATAATTCTCATAAGTCTTTTTGTATTTGTTATTAGTAGTATGTTTCAAGATTACAATGTATAGTTCCACACCACACCCACCACCAAAGTTCTGTATCCCCATCCTCCCACCTCCTGAAGATAACCACCATAGTTTTCACAAGTCTTAGACAGTTTGTGCGTGTGTGTGTGTTTCAAGTTCATGTATATCATATCTCTAGATTCCATATATGAGTGAACATCTGGTAATTGAATTTCATCTCTTTACTTATTTCGCATAATTCCCTTCAGTTCTATTGATTTTTGTCCCAAAGGACAAAATGACAGTAAATGTCTTTACTGTCATTTTTTATTGCACAGTAGTATTCCATGGAATATATACCCCATAACTTCTTTAAGCAGTCATTTGATGATGGGCATCTAGGCTGCTTCCATTCTGTGGCTATTATGAATAGTGCATCTATGAGCTTAGGGGTGCATATGTCCCTTCGAATTAGGGCTTTGAGTGTCCATTGGATAAAAGCCTAAGAGTGGTATTTCTGGGTGGTAAGATAATTTCATTTTTGTTTAAGGACTCTCCATACATAACTCCAAAGGAGCCACACCAGTTTGCATTCCCACCAGCAGTGTAACAGATTTCCTTTTTCTCCACAACTTCTCCATCACCTGTCATTTCCCAGTTTGTTGGTATAAGCCGTTCTCTCAGGTGTGAGATGGTATCTTAGTGTCATTTTAACTTGAATTTCTTTAATAATTGGAGCATTTCTTCATGTGTTTGTGGGCCATGTGTATCTCTTTTAGAGAACTGTCTCTTTTTTAGATATTTGGCCCACTTTTTTTTTTTAAATATTTTATTTTATTTATTTATTCCCTTTTGTTGCGCTTGTTGTTTTATTGTGGTAGTTATTGTTGTTGTTGTCGTTGTTGGATAGGACAGAGAGAAACGGAGAGAGGAGGGGAAGACAGAGAGGGGGAGAGAAAGATAGACACCTGCAGACCTGCTTCACCACCTGTGAAGCGACTCCCCTGCAGGTGGGGAGCCGGGGTTCGAACCGGGATCCTTATGCCGGTCCTTGTGCTTTGCGCCACCTGCGCTTAACCCGCTGCGCTACAGCCCGACTCCCCTTGGCCCACTTTTTATTGGGTTACTTTTGCTTCTTTCAGCTATTCTTCATTAAGAATGATGTTAGCTGTGGGTTTGTCATAAATGGTTTTGAATAAGTTGAGGAATTGTCATTCTGTTTCCAATTTCTGGAGGGTCTTTATCCTAAATGTAAGATCCTGTCAAATGCCTTGTCAGCATCAGATGACAAGTGATTTTTATCTTTTTGTTGATGTGATGAATTATATTGGTTGAATTGCAGATGCTGAACCACCCCCTGATTCCCAGGGATGGGTCCCTCTTGGTCTTGGTGAATTATTCTCTTGATATGTTATAGATTTGATTTGCTAAGGTCTTGTTCAGGATCTTTGCATCAGTGTTCATCAGGGATATAGGTCTATAGTTTTCTTTTCTGATAGAGTCATGCTCTGAGGACCAAAGTGATATTAGCTTCATAGAATGTGTTTGGTAGTGTTTGCCCTTCAGTTTTCTGGAATAGCTTAATCAGTATTAGTTCTTCTTTGAAAGTCTTATAGAATTAATTAATAAAGCTTTTATTCTTGGGAAGATTTTTTGATTACTGATTTCAATTTCTATACTAGTGATTGGCTTGTTTAAGCTATCAACTTGTTGGGTTAGCCTAGCAGGTTGGTATGATTCTAGAAATGCATCCATCTAGATTTTCTAATTTATTTTCAGATATTCATATTATCTATATATGATTTTTTTGTATCTCCCCATCTTCAGTTGTAATTTGATCTCTCTCGTACCTAGTGCTGCCCTATGTGTCCAGGTTGGACTCAGGTTGATTCTTGCTAATGACATTGTTATGCTTATGACTTTAAAACTAGCCCCTTCTGTTGTTTTCGACAGGCTGGCTTCACGGGTGGGTAACAGACAACCAGGGACTCATGGTTGAGGTGTACGCAATATCTCTTTATTCATGCAGGATGCAGCGCAATCTATACCAAGCTAAGCTAAACTGAAAACTACAAACAATCTTGTCCTTATAAATATACTAGCCCAGTAGGGTGGGAACAGGATGCGAAGCAGAGAGGGTGGAGAGAAAAGTGACTGGTGAAAATCAGGGTATGACAAGGAGAGGGGGCGGAGCAGGCAAGAATTCTACCACTGAACCACCAATGCCCTGGAGGGAGGGTGGTGCTTGTTAATAGCAGTTATGTAAATAGAATACAGTGGTTATGTAAATAGAATGCAGTGTTAAGCAGGGGGGATTTAAACCAAATGAAACAGAAAAGGTTTTTAGAAGTACAATTAGAAACATACCAACACCCTTCCACCACCCCCAAACAAAAGCAGTACAACTGTGAGATACCCAGTGACATAGGAGCTGGGGGTGGGGAGTAAACTCATTTATTTATCATACTAGCTAAGTCTCCTCAGTAGGTCTCCTACCTGATTGTTCCAGAGATTCACTTTCATATAAAATCAGTTCAAATACCCTGCTTTTCCTTTCAACTTCTTTTTTAAACCATGAATAAAAGACAGGCAAGAGGGTGATTGGCAACGGGAGACAGTTACTTCACCATGTGCAAGGCCCTGGATTCAAGCACCTGCAGGCACTACATGAGAACATCATGGGTGGTGAGGTATATTTCCTCCTTTCTCTAAGAACAACAAAAATGGTTTGGGGAAGCTACTTACCAGTGGTATCTTCCAGAGGTATATTTCCTCCTTTCTCTAAGAACAACAACAAAAATGGTTTGGGGAAGCTACTCACCAGTGGTTTCTTCCATACATGAGGCCCTGCATTAATTTCTTAGTGTTACATTAAAAACCAGAAAATCCTACTCAGTATTCCCTTTTCTTTAAGGTATCTTGCACCTGAAATTATAGTTTATGGTGTAATTGTTGGATATTCTGTAAGCAGTTGTGGGGTGGTGCGTAGACAGAATTCCAGCTTTCACGTATACATAAACAATCACTCAACAAAATCTGCCATCTGTTATAGGGAACAAGTGTTTTTCCTGTAATTGCTCCAAAACACTTTGTTTCATAGAAATCCTAGCAAGTATGAGCAACAGCTATGAGATTAGTCAACAGAGATGATTGTTACTTTAATGTTATCATTTACTGGAATTTCTTGAAAATGTACATTGATAGGCTTTCCTGATATTCATACATTCTATTAACAAATATATATGAGTGGCTACCATGTTCTAGACACTGGGCCAGTAGCTTGCGTTATTTCAGTAAACAGAACAGTCTTTGATTGATTTCAACCTTTTTGGAATGTCCATTCCAACAGGAAGATAGATTGGATATAAATATATGATGTGGCCCAGAAAGCAGTGCAGCAGCTGTTGAGCTGGACTTAAAAACATGAGGTCTGCATGTGCCAAAGTAACACTTTCTCTCCTTCATCATTACTTAATACATTATGAAAAAAAAAAAATTTAAAAATTGTGGGGTGAAAGTGAAAGCTACAGTATTAAATGAGATGGTCAGAGTAAGCCTTATTGAAAATTTGATATTTGAACATAGACTTGAAAGAAATTAACTAATATGATATCAACAATGACTTGAGGTAAAGCTCAAGCATGAGGTAGAATGAATGAGGCAATAGTCATAGGAGAGGAGGTCCCAGAGATAAGTGCCAGCCAGAAGTTGTTGCCCTCTACCAAGATGGTAGGGTCAAAACTTAAAGTATACTTTGTTCCCAAAGATGAATTAGCCTCAGGAAAATAGGCAACTCCTAAAGTCCTAGATCTACCTTTTTTCCCCTCCTTTTTAAAATTTATTTATTTAGTTTTGCCTCCAGGGTTATTGCTGGGGCTCGGTGTCTGTACCACAAATCCACTGCTCCTAGAGGCCACCTTTTCCTTTTTGTTGCCCTTGCTATCTATCGTTATTAGTATTATTTTTGTCATTGCTGTTGGATAGGACAGAGAGAAATTGAGAGAGGGGGAGAGAAAGATAGACACCTACAGACCTGCTTCACCGCCTGTAAAGCAACTCCCCTGCAGGTGGGGAGCCAGGGGCTAGAACCAGGGTCCTTATGCTGGTCCTTGTGCTTTGCGCTGTGTGCTTAATCCGATGCACTACCGCCCCCCCCCCTTTTGTCCTTTTTTAAATAACATCGAAGTTTTCATTTCTTTCTGCATTCCAGAGAGAATCTTCTCAAGGACACAGAAAGATAAGAGGACAACAGCAAGTATTGTCTATCTGCTACATGCAGGCAGTATGCTAAGTTCTCTTGCTCACATTTCAGATGTGTTAATCTCTTTCTGGATTTTTCTATCCCAACTTGTCATCCTGCAATTTTTTTACTCATCCTTCAAATTTCAAATACCTTCTTCCTCCCTCTCTGCAGCCCTCCCTACTTCAAACTTTTATGTTTTTATTGCACTTGCTATTGTATATGTAGTATTTTCTCATAAGGTAGCTACTTATTTACATATCTGTCTCATGGATAAATATGTGTATAAAATCTGTCATTCTCGGGCCAGGTGGTAGTGAAGCGGGTTAAGTGCATGTGGCGCAAAGCGCATCCCTGGCTCCCCACCTACAGGGGGATTGCTTCACAAGTGGTGAAGCTGGTCTGCAGGTGTCTTTCTCTCCCCCTCTCTGTCTCTCGATTTCTCTGTCCTATCCAACAACAATGACAGCAATAACAATAATAACAACAAGGGCACCAAAAAGGAAAAAAATAGCCTCCAGGAGCAGTGGATTCATAGTGCAGGCACCGAACCCCAGCAGTAACTCTGGAGGCAAAAAAAAAAAAATGTGTCTTTATCTTCAGTTGTCAGTAAAGCAAAAGGACTCAATAAATAAGGGTTGAGTTGATGAATTTCATTTAAATCATCACACATCAACGTAGTCATTAAACTAATTTTTCCAATTATTCGAGGCTGGGGTTTAATAAACAAAAGACTAGGGGGTAAGAAATAGCTCATCTAGCAGAGCACTTGGCATTTACATGCATGTGGCCCCTGGTTTGAGCCCTGGCCCCACCATGGGAGTACCACACACAGTACTAGAGAAAAACCTCACAGATGGGACAATGCTGTGGTGACTTTGCCTCTTAGTCTGCCCACCCCCCAATAATAATATGTTTTAAAATTTTAATTCACTTTTCTTGGTGGTCATCTTTTATTTGTAATTAATAGTGGATTATAAACACCCACCACCAAAGTTCTGTGCCCCCAGCCCCTCGAGAATAACCACCATAGTTCTCACAAAATCTTAGAGAGTATTTACTTCAGGGTTTCCCCCCCCTTCTTTATTTGCTTTTGTTGTTTTAAAGATTTTATTTATTAATGAGAAAAGAGGAGAGAAAGGACCAGACATCACTGTGGTACATGCTGCGGGAGATCGATCTTGGGACCTCATACTTGCGGGTCCAGTTCTTTATCCTCTGCACCACCCCCCACCCCCCAGACCACTAGTTTGTTTTGTTTTGTTTTGTTTTTCTCCAAAGGTGTGTCTCTTTCTCCAAGATTTTTTTCTTTTAATATATATTTTTTTATTTTACTTCTAACGTGGAAATACTGACAAAACCATAGGATAAGAGGGGTACAACTCCACACAATTCACATCACCAGAACTCCATATCCCATCCCCCCTGATAGCTTTCCTATTCTTTAACCCTCTGGGAGTATGGACCCAAGGTCATTGTGGGATGCAGAAGGTGGAATATTCTTCTGTAATTGCTTTCCCTATGAACATGGGCATTGACAGGTCAACCCATACTCCCAGCCTGCCTCTCTCTTTCCCTAGTGGGGAAGGGCTCTGGGGAAGCAGGGCACCAGGACACATTGGTGGGGTTGTCTGTCCAGGGAAGTCTGGTTGGCATCATGGTAGCATCTGGAACCTGGTGGCTGAAAAGAGAGTTAACATACAAAGCCAAACAAATGGTTGAACAGTCATGGACCTAAAGGCTGGAGTAGTGCAGATGAAGAGTTGGCGGTCCTCCATTTTGTAGATAGCTAGTAGGCATATTTTAGTTATATTCCAAAGGGGTTGTGGCTATACTAGTTTTTTTTTTTTAACATTTTTTTTTAAGATTTTATTTATTTGTTAATTAGAAAGATAGGAGAGAGAGAGAAAGAATCAGACATCACTCTGGTACATGTGCTGCCGGGGATTGAACTCAGGACCTCATGCTTGAGAGTCCAGTGCTTTATCCACTGCGCCACCTCCAGGACCCCTTTTTTTCCCTGAGTCTGAAATCTGATATGCAGGTGGATCCAAATTATTGTCTGGAGAGATGATGTCATGGCTGGAAAAAGGAACAGAAATCTGGATCAGGGAAGAGAGTAGCTCCCAAATATGGGAAAGGTGTATAAATATTGTTGACTGTAAATTGATGGGGTTTACAGCCAAGATTTTTTTTTTTTAATTCAGCTTAAGAGCAGTGGACTCATACAAGCCCTGGCACAGTACTGCCCAAAATAATAATAGTAATACAGGTGCACCACTACCCAACCCCTTATGTTAAAAGTACATCTCCAGCATATTAGTATTGGTGGTATCTGGAATTTAGCTATATAAACAATGCTCAGATGGTTCGGTATTCTTGATTAAAATCTACATTTCTGATTTCCCTAGCCCTTCTGAAATTAATATATATTACCATCAACATAGAACTAATTGAAATTGTGAATGTTAATTACAGGAAGCTTTAATTGACACCACTGAGAGAAAGTCATGACACATCTTTACATGGAAACATATGCTATGACTTTTCCAACAGCCCAGTATTTATAGATGTTTAAAAGTATTAGTTGAAGGGCCAGAGAGGTGCTTCAGCAATAATGAGTGCCTTAAAAATTTTAGACCCTATATTTGATCTCTGCACTACAAATATGGGCTGAACGAATGGGCAACTCTTATTAGCTCCACTAACAGAAAGTAGACTAGTGGGCCAGAGAAAAAGAGAATAGCACTTCACTCCAATATGTGGAGCTAGAGATCACACTAAGGACCTGATAGAAGAAAGTCCTGTGCTCTGCCCACTTGAGGAAAACATAAGCATAGCTACAAATAAGTTCAGCTGCTTGCGACACTGAGCTACCTTCCTGCCTACAGAATTCCATACTTTATTAAATGTTTATTTATTTATATCAGTAAATATGAGAGAATAATAGCATCAATATGGCGTATGCATTGTTGGGGGAACAAACTCAGGACCTCATTCTTTTTTATTTTATTTTTTTTATTTTTAGGACTTCATTCTTAAGTATCCAAACCTTATTCACTGTATCACTGCCTAGGTTGTAGAATTGTATACTTTAAACCAGTGATCTTTCTTCCTCTCACCCTTCCTTCCTTCCTTCCTTCCTTCTTTCCTTCCTGAAATAGAATTCAGGACATCGTACGTGTGCAGCTTGTGCCCTAAATGGATGATTTGTCTGTGAAACTTATCTCTATTAATTTTGTTTTTAAAACTTATATTATCTAAGGGTCAAGAAGTTGACTCAGCAGAACAAGACCTGGCTTGTATGCATGACGTCCTGGGTTTGACCCCATCACCACAATTAAAGTAGTAGAGTAATGCTCTGGTGTCTCTGTTTTTAAAAAGGGTCACTGGAGAGTAAATCATTGGTCATCTTATTTTCTGGCATTCTTTCAGACTACAAATAAATTCCATAGCTTAAACATTTGGTTTATTGTCTCTATCTTTATCTTAGTGGAAGAATTTCCCAGTGTGATTAAGTAGTTTTGGGGTTTGGTCTGTTTTTCAGCTTGAGCTCCTCTCCTTCTAGTCTGTTATTCAGATGACACTGTCTCTCTTAACTCCGAGTTTTCTTCCTTCATCTGGGCAGTGAGGATGATGAGCCTGGGCACTCAATCTTTGCTGAATTAACAGCTGAGCCTAACAATGATAAAAAGAGCTTCATAAAGCCCCAAGAGAGTCACAGATTCACAGGCTGCTCTGCTGGCTTCAGAGAAAGGAGCCATGGGTCAGAGGAAGGCCTTGCTTTCATAGGAGGGAGAGAATGGTGCCAAATTGCCCAGAGCAAATGGTTAATATACTTGGACAATTGAAGTACTAATAGTCTGCCATCTTGTTAGTTGATCTGTTGTTTTTTAATCACCTTAAACTGTCAGGCATGGTAGGGTCACACAGCTTTGTTTTTAAGAGATCAGTAATTGTTAGAGCACCTTTTCAAATGTCTTAGACCCATAATCATAAATTTTATATTGTGATCCACTGTGGGTCATGGTTAGAAAGACATTTGCTTGAGAGGATCCCAGAATGCAGAGAAACTTAATTTGTTCAAGGTTTGTCTGTCCCTGAACAGTAGGGTTGGGTGACAGCAACCTTGGAGAACAATCTACATTTCTGAATGAGGAAAAAAACTGTCTTAGCAACCCTGACTGGTAAATTAAGGACAGAAATGCTATTTATCATTTTCTCTTGCTTTTGCAGTGGCGGGTGGGAATATATTTTGGTGGTCAGTGATGCAATGGGTAAAACTCTTTAACATTTATTATAGAGAAGCCATGTTGTGGTTATACAGATTGCCCAGTTGTGGTTAACATCTATGAAAACCATTTCCTGCATGCAAGAAAAGGAAACGTTGCAGCTTTCTCCACCAGCTACATGGGAATAGGTAGTTCTCTTTGTTGAAATTCAATGTGTTTCCTTTGCAGAGTGACATCTGGGGTTCAGACTGTAGTTACTCCCCTCCTTTTGATCACCCTTGTGCAGATAATTGCTTCCTAAAGGTACTTTAAATCCTGGTTTGTGAGAGGTTGGTGTGTTGACAAAGGTAAAGTTGCTGGTGCTGAAAAAGGTGTGGCCTGGCTTTTTAAGAAGAATTGGGAGTTGTCCTTGATTTCCTTGAGGAGTGGGGAGGGCGCGATAAACTTCTTTCATTACCTGGTGAGGTTAACAGCATGGTGACTTCTGGAGGTTAGAGAAGATAGCCTGGTAGCTAGATGAGCAAGTGATGTTGCAGGTGTTGCCATGAGACAGATTTGGAGTCGGGACCCCCCAATAGGAACACCAAATGCTGACAGCTTCATCTAATGGAAGGACCAAAAAGCATAGTCCTCTCCAGATAGAACAGGTGTTAGGAATCACAACTGCATCCAACACCCATATCCTTCTCATTTGGAATTGGACATATTTCTTTTTTTTTTTTTAATTTTTTTTTATTTAAGAAAGGATTAATTAACAAAACCATAGGGTAGGAGGGGTACAACTCCACACAATTCCCACCGCCCAATCTCCATATCCCACCCCCTCCCCAGTAGCTTTCCCATTCTCTATCCCTCTGGGAGCATGGACCCAGGGTCATTGAAGTTTGAGAGGGATGGGTAGTAATTTTACAAAGTATATGCTAGCCAGCTCATAGGAATTTCATTTAAAGCCAAGTGGCTAATGTACCTCTCCATTTCTAGAAAGGAGCATGACTCTTTTCAGTGAGGTCTCTGAGATGTAAACAGGGATATTTCTGGTCTGAGGACATCCTTAAAAAGTTAGCCTGATCTCAACTTGGAAGGTGTCCAAGAATTTAACATTTATGTTGACACTCAGACATTCTCATGAGAAGATAGAAACCTGCCTGGACAGAAAAGAAAGCTGGAAGTCAGTGAAAGCACAGTGCTGATGTTTAAGAAAGCATGCCAACTCCCTAATCAGTAATTAGCCAAACAACTCATAACAGAGGCACATTTATCTTCCTTGCCCTGTGCTTTGCCTCTCATGTTAGCTAGTTTGAAAGATGTGCTATTTGCCCAACCATGTGTTCCTGGGAGAGGGATAAGGATGAAGGCAGCCTCTACCATTGTACCCGGCAAGCAGTGTGCAGACCCTTGCTGGTCTAGTACTCATCACAGGAGAAAGCCAGCTAAACTGTCCTGTAGAAAAGCCTTTCACTAGTTAACCAACTGCCTGATTTTGATTTCACCTTTTCACTGCCTCTGTAACTGTGACTGGTTGTTAGCCCATATGGAACCAGTATTTGGAAAACAAACTCTGCCCATCTCAATTGAATTCCCAGAATTCTGCATTAAAAAAAGTCTTTATGGGTTTTGTTGGAAGCAGTATTTATTAATTCCTTTAAAATTCTGTCTCAGAAGTGTAAACTGTCTATGTTGGTCAATAAATTATTCTTCCCAGCTGTGCCTGATCACACAGATTAAAGCAAAAGCAGTTTGCACCTCAGGGGGAAAGCACCCTCACTCCCTACCCAATTCCCATTAAAATAAACATTTCCTCCTTGAAGAGCCCCCCGGCCTTCATATTCCAACTGCTATAAAATGGTGAAGTGCCCTTCCCTGCTTTGCTGTGATCCCCCACCATGGGAATGATGTAGGGAAGGAAATTGCTGGAGCAGAGGCAGGAAGGGGATGTGGCATTATCTCTTTCCTAGAGAATGAGATGAAACCACATGCCGCTGGGACAAAGAAGAAGGGAAATTCAAAATTATCTCTTCTTAGAGGTCTGGCAGGACAGAAGAGTTTTTCTTTGCCCCTGACATCATGTCACTTTACTGTTTGACATGCTAACTGCCCCCCACCCCACACCCCACCCCCAGCCCTTGAGAAATGTATTCAGGCATCTAAATGAAAGCTTCTTTGTTGGCCAGACTATACTCCTGTCTTCTGTATGGGCCTGTCTAATCTAGGACTCTGCTGACAATCCATAGTCACTTACCTTTTTTCTGGTTACTACTCTTCACCTTTAGAGATTTTCTTATAGCTAGATTTTTATTATTCCTTTGGGATTTTCTGAAAATTTTTCTTCAGATAGTATCCTTACTGCTCATTCTCCATAATTTGTCCTCAGACTTGGTCAAAACACTGAAGAATGTACTGTGCTTTGCTAACACTATATGCCCCCACTCATGGTGCAGTTAGAAGTACCTATCTTCAAAAAAAAAAAGTTCCTATCTTCACTGATGTGGTATCAGAAACAGATAAATCCTCAAGCAACAATCTTCATGAGTGCAACCATCCTGGACTATGAAAAAAGTAGGGATTATACCAAAGACCAAATTTTAAACAAAGATAGCAAAAGAAGTGACTATATTGAAAGATCAATGGAGATAAAAGAAATTGTAAGGTACATGATAGCAGTAAAAAAAACAACAGTGAAGGCCATTTGAGGAGACACTGAAGAAAATTCGAATATGAGCATTATATTAAATTATGTCACTAGATCCAGGCTAGATTTCTTGGATATAACATGTATATTGGGTTGTCAAAAAAGTCTTGATATATATTTACAACAGATGCTACAAGCTCATTTTTTTGCAAGTATTAGAGTCATTTGTATCTGCATTATTGCTGTGTCATTTGATAGGTGATAGTTCTAGCCTTATTCAAAAGAAAAAATTAAGTGGTTTGGTTGATTTTTGAAGATTTTACAAGTTGAAGATGGAAGACCAAGCTGTGTAGTTGTGCCGTATTTTACTGTTTTTTTTTTTTTTTTTAAGAATTTCTTTATTAATGAGAAAGATAGGAGGAGAGAGAGAAGCAGCCATCACTAGTACATGTGCTGCCAGGATTGAACTCGGGACCTCATGGTTGAGAATCCAATGCATTATTCACTGCGCCACCTCCTGGACCACTGTTTTATTTATGTTTATTTTTAAAATACTTATTTATTCCCTTTTGTTGCCCTTGTTGTTTCATTGTTGTAGTTATTATTGTTGTTAGATAGGACAGAGAGAAATGGAGAGGGGAGGGGAAGACGGAGGGGGAGAGAAAGATAGATACCTGCAGACCTGCTTCACCACCTGTGAAGCGACTCCCCTGCAGGTGGGGAAACAGGGGCTCGAACCAGGATCCTTACCCCGGTCCTTGCGCTTTGTGCCACATGCACTTAACCCGCTGCACTACCACCCAACTCCCTGTTGTATTTTTTAAAAGGGAGGAATGCATGTCAAGCTTGTAAAAAGTTGCATGAAGCTTACGATGACAGTGCTGGACAAGAAAGTCAATGATAGTTCAAGAAATTCTATGCTGGTTCCATGATTTTGATCTCAATGATGCCCCTTGTTAGGGAAACCCGACAAAGTTAATAACAACAAAATAAAGACATTGATTGAGGGAGCCAGGTGGTGGCACACCTGCTTGAGCACACATGTTACAGTGCGCAAGGACCCAGGTTCAAGCCCCTGGCCCCCACCTGCAGGGGAAAAGCTTCACAAGTGGTGAAGCAGTGCTGCAGTTGTCTCTCTGTCTCTCTCCCTCTCTATCACCCCCTTCCCTCTCAATTTCTGACTGTCTCTGTCCAGCAAATAAATAAAGATAAATAAATTAAAAAATAGAGACATTGATTGAGTGAAACCCATATTGTATGATACAAGAGAGTGCAGAAACATTGAACTTTCATCATTCAGGTACTTATGACCCTCTGAAGAAGCTGAGATATGTAAGCAAGCACAATATTTGAATTCCTCATATACTCAAAGAAGTGCATTTGACAGCATGTATACATGCAATAACATGCTGTCAAATAAATAAACATCTGCAATATGCTCATTAAAGTCAGGGAAGTGATCCTTTTTTTAAGTGACTGATAACTGGTGATGAGAAGTGGATTATTTACAACAATGTGATGCACAAATGGTCTTGGTCCCAATGTCATGACTCACCTCAAATGGCACCAAAAGCGGACATTCATGAGATAAAAGCTATGCTCTCAGTGTGGTGGGATTTTAAAAGAGCTATGTTTTTCAAGCTCCTACCAAGGAACTGAATAATCAATTTGAATATGTACTCTTGGCATTTGGACAGTTAGAATGACTCTGTCATCCAGAAATGTCCAGAGCTGGTTACGTCATAAAGGAATTGTATTCCATCACAGCACTGCAAAATCACACACATTGATCACCCCTCAAAAATTGGAAATTTACATTTATAATCTTACAATCTTGTAGCATGTTATTAATAACAATTTAAAAAAACCCTTTTTTAAATTATTGGAACTTGGAGGGGGTATGTTGCCACATACACCATATACACCTGACCTTGCACTGTCAGGCTTCCACTTGTTTTATTCTCTTCAATACTCCTTGAATGTTCAGATGAAGCTTTAAATCGGCACCTTGTTAGTTTTTCCTTCTATTAACACAGAATTATAAAGCTCACTGAAAGATGGCAAAAGGTTGTGGAACAAAACAGGCAATAAATTATTTATCTTTATTCTTTTTATAAATAAATGACCTTTGATAATCATAGAAAAATATGTCATGACTTTTCCCACAACCCCAATACCTTAGTGTCCTTACCAGTCACATGCTAAATAAAGTATTTAGAAATTAAGTGGCAAGATGTCTGCAACTTTTAATGTTTTCACACCCCTCAAAAAAAGAAAGCTTACAAGTACTGAGAAGATAGAGCTAAGGACTGAGAAGGTAGAGCACAAGACTCACATGTACTATATATGCCTAAATGACATAAATGGTCTTGCATAAAAATAAATCTTTAAAAAATGGGAAGTTTGGGAGTCGGGCTGTAGCGCAGCGGGTTAAGCGCAGGTGGCGTAAAGCACAAGGACCGGCATAAGGATCCCGGTTCGAACCCCGGCTCCCCACCTGCAGGGGAGTCGCTTCACAGGCGGTGAAGCAGGTCTGCGGGTGTCTATCTTTCTCTCCTCCTCTCTGTCTTCCCCTCCTCTCTCCATTTCTCTCTGTCCTATCCAACAACGACGACTACAACAATAAGACAACAAGGGCAACAAAAGGAATAAATAAATAAATATTTTTTAAAAAATGGGAAGTTTATATTACTGAGAAAACGCTGTAGCAAAATATTAATAATTGGTGAAGACTATTCAGATAATAGTTATCTACTTTTAGCTTTCTTGTTAAATCTGACATTTTTCAAACTACAAAGTTGGGGAAAATGTCTCACCAGGCCATATCAGAGTTCTTAAGCAAAGTAACATCAAATTATATCTCAGAAGCAGCACTGGAATGAACTTTTAAGATACCTCATAGCTTCTGTTTCAAACTAATAATACTAGTCCTTAAATCTTCAAGTGGCATTTCTCTGAACTATCCACATAAAACAGCCCTTTGAATGCCTTATTTGCAGTCTGGTAAGACACTGGATAGAGCCTATTCTTTACTGACCTACACAGTCTTATTTGAACTGTCTCTGAAAGGTCTAATTAGGAAGATTTTTAAAAATACAAACAATAATGGCCTGGGATGTGACACAGTGGCAGAGTACAATACTTGCAAGCAAGAGGTTCTGAGTTCATCACTGATACTACACATGCTGAAGTGATACACTGGTGCTCTCTTTCTTGTTAATAAGTCTTAGGGGAAAAAAAATAACACTCTGGAGTCAGCAGTAACGCAGCGGGTTAAGCGCACGTGACACCAAGCGCAAGGACCAGTGTAGGGATCCGGTTCGAGCCCCTACACCCCACCTGCGGGGGTTTTGCTTCACAAGCAGTGAAGCAGGTTTGCAGGTGTCTCCGTCTTCCCCTCCTCTCTTCATTTCTCTCTATCCTATCTAAAAACAACTACATCAATAATAACAATAAAAAACAAGGGCAACAAAAGGGAAAATAGATAAATATTTAAAATTTTAAATTAAAAAAAAAAAGCTCATGTACCAATAACTTTATTTACTGTAAACTATTATTACCCCAGTAAAAATAAATAAACTAACAAGGGATGGTGTATTGGTGTGGTGGTGCACACAGTTGAGTGCACACATTACCATGCACAAAGACCCAGAATCAAGTCCTTGGTCCCCACCTGCAGGGGGGAAGGGGAGCTTCAGGTGTCTCTGTTTCTCTCTTCCCTCATGATTGCTCTCTGTCCTATCAAATAAAAGAAAAAGGTGGGCAGGAGGTAGTGTACCTGGTTAAACATACTAACTACAGTGTGCAAAGACCTGAGTTCATGCCCCTGGTCCCCACCTGCAGGGAGAAAGCCTGACAAGTGGTGAAGCAGGCCTCCAGGTTTCTCTCTGTTTTTGTCCAATAATAAATCGATTTTTTTAAAAGGGGGGGATAGAAAGGGCCACTTGGCGGGGGGGGGGGGGGGGAGTGTCAGTCAGTAGCGCAGCAGGTTAAGTGCACATGGCACAAGGCGCAAGGACTGCCATAAGGATCCCTGTTCAAGTCTCCGGCTTCCCACCTGCAGGGGAGTTGCTTCACAGGTGGTGAAGCAGGTCTGCAGGTGTCTAGCTTTCTCTCCACCTCTCTGTCTTCCCCATCTCTCTCCATTTCTCTCTGTCCTATCCAGCAGCAAACCACATCAACATCAACAATAATAACCACAACAAGGCTACAACAACAAGGGCAACAAAAGGGGGGGAAATGGCCTCCAGGAGCAGTGGATTCATGGTGCAGGCACTGAGACCCAGCAATAACCCTGGAGGCAAAAAAAGGCGGGGGGGGGGGGGGAACCAGTTGGAGTGGTAGATTTGTCATGCCGGCACTGAGGCCCAGTGATAACCCTGGTGGCAAAAAAGGAAAAAAAAACCTAACAGTTACTTTTTGTAGCAAGGACCCAAGCCCACTGTGCTGTCTGATTCCAGTAGAACAATAGACCAGTAGAGGATTGTTCTTCACAGGGAAGAGAGACAGACATTAACTTTGTTTAGAGTGTAATGCTAATAAAATATACTACCCAACAAATCAATTAGCTTTTCCCAGAGAAATAGTTCTTTTCACTGTCACTGGAGAGCCCCTAATCCCGTTACTTGTCACAAAATGAATGCCCTTAATCACAACAGAGACCAGGAGACTCCATTTAAAGGACCTCTACTGCTTTGAGAGAACAGTTCATGTCTTATTGACTGTGAATGGATGATGTGTCTTCTCTCTAGAAAGAGCTCTCAATTAAATAGCCCCAAGTCAGCTGAGAAGCCAGAACAGCAGAGAACAACAGTCCTCTGTCTATAACAGATAGGGAAGGGAGACTTGAAAAGGGCTTTGAGTAATATATTGTTTCAGAAGAGATTGGTATTCCAAGATTTTTGCCACCAGAATAATCAGGTATGTTTCCTAGACTTGTTAAAAAGATTTAGAGGAACTGAAACCAAATCAGACAAATATAAGTGCCTTTCATTCTTAAATTGATATAAGAATAACAGGACTGAGTATCAGATCATTTTCTATTTGTCACACTAGTTGCCTGCTTTTATTTCACTTTTTGCTGATAGATGCCTCTTTTCCTTTATTTCTTTCTTTCTTTCTTTCTTTCTTTCTTTCTTTCTTTCTTTCTTCTGGTACTATATCAACATCAATAGTAGATTTAGGAGAACGGGGGGAAAAATTAAACCAAATTATTTGCAACTACTTGTTCTCTGGTTTTCCATTTTTCTGGGTCCTAGGTCCTATAGAATATGGTCCGTAGAGTGTTGAGAAAGGAATGGAATCTAAACTCTCTACCTAACACACCTTTGACTTCCAGTCTACTTCTGAGTGGTATGGCCAAGATTTTGGAAAGATTTCCTAGAGATTTTATAAAGGTAAGTAGTGAAATTGACCTCAGAGTTTGGACTTTTACTCTTCATTCTGAAAGATTTCAGAATGAAAATCCAAAAAGACCAGAAGACCTTAAAGAGAATACTAGCCAATCAAGAATTATCATAAACATTCTTTCCATTTCTCAAGAGAGCCATACCAGTTTTAGACCTTTGTATATGACTTTGAAAAAATGGTTCATGTGTGAGCTACAAAACATCATCTTCTGCCTTGTAAACAGTAGCACAGCGGGTTAAACACAGGTTGCGCAAAGCACAAGGACCGGAGTAAGGATTCCGGTTCGAGCCCCCAGCTCCCCACCTGCAGCGGTTCGCTTCACAGGTGGTAAAGCAGGTCTGCAAGTGTCTGTCTTTCTCTCCCCCTGTCTTCCCCTCCTCTCTCCATTTCTCTCTGTCCTATCCAACAGCAACGACAGTAATAGCAACAATAAGAAGAAGAACAATAAACAACAAGGGCAACAAAAGGGGAAAAATAGCTTCCAGGAGCAGTGGATTCATAGTTCAGGCACTGAGCCCCAGCAATAATCCTGGAGACAAAAAAAAAAAAAAAATACATGGAGGGAGAGGGCAGGCGGTGGCTCACCTAGTTAAGCATACACATTACAGTGCGCTAGGACCTAGCTTTATACCCGTTCCCCTCCTTCAAGGGGAAAACTTCACGAGTGGTAAAGTTGAGCTGCAGGTGTCTCTCTGTCTCTTTAACTCTCTATTTCCTCCTCACCTCTCAATTTCTCTCTGTCTCTAACACATAAATAAATTTTTTAAATACATGTTATATTTTTCTGTCCCCAGTTCTAATAATAGTTTTCGATAAACAGTGAGTTCTCAGTAATCTATACTGAATTAATACAATGAGTAAATTACTAAATTCATTCTCAAACCCAAAACTCTATTCTGTTGGATGACTGTTCCCACTTTACTTCACAATCAGTGGTTGTACCCTGCCAGTCTTTCTATTTCTATTTACTTTTCCCAGCTCTTTTTCTATACCTCTTAAAAATAAAGAACAGAATCAAGTGATGAATCAAGCTTCATCACTGAAGCTGTTTGAATAAACCACACTTTGACTACGAAGCAAATCTGTTGACTGAATCTGAATCCTTATTCATAGAGGGGGAACAAAGTCAGCAAGTTACACTGTTTATCACAGAACCAGTAGGGTAGAATTTATCGTTTAGTTGCAATGACATTTGTTAAAATTCTGTTTCTGGACCAAGGAGATGGCTTAATGGTAGAATGTATGTCTTGTATATGTGAGGTTGTAGATTCCATTCCTGGTACCATATAAAATGGCAGAGCATTGTTTCTGCACTCACACACTCGTGCTTTCTCTCCTTCTCCCACATAAACACACACAGACTCACAATTTTGTTTCCACAGGGTTGTTTTTTTTTTAATATTTATTCCCTTTTGTTGCCTTTGTTTCATTGTTGTAGTCATTACTGTTGTTGTTATTGATGTCGTCATTGTTGTTGGATAGGACAGAGAGAAATGAAGAGAGGAAGGGAAGACAGACACCTGCAGACCTGTTTCACCACTTGTGAAGCGACTCCCCTGCAGGTGGGGTGCCAGGGGCTCAAACCGGGATTCTTACTCCGGTCTTTGCACTTTGCGCCACCTGCGCTTAACCCACTGTGCTACCGCCCGACTCCCCCTCCACAGGGGTTTTGAACATCCACAGTTACATGGCTTCTGTCAGACTTTTTCTTTTTTTCCTTTTTGATAGAGGGAGAGAGAAAAGGAGAAACACCACAGCATTGTTCCACTACTCATCAGTCTTCCCCTTTCGCATGGCACTCCCATGTAATGACCAAGGGAACCCAGGTCCTTGCTCATTATAAAGTGTGTTCTCTGAGTTGAGCTATTTCCCAACCTTCCACACTCATGATTTTTAAAAAGTGTCTTAGCAGTCAGGGAGATAGCACAGCAGTAGAACACAGGACCTGCAAGTGTAAAGTCCTTGAGTTTAATCCCAACACTGCATGTACCACAATTATGACCTGTCTAAAAATAAAATTGCATTTCTTGGTCTAAAGAGAGGCTGTGTTATAGTAAATTATTGTAAGTTTTGAATTCAGAAAGGATAGAGATGACTCACTTTGTCACAAGGTCTTGGTTGATGTCTGGTGTTGGGACAGATCATTGGGCTAGGTGCTATTAGTAAGAGATTGAAGATATTTGTGGTATGCTGATCACTGACTGATGAATAGCTGAAAATTTTGTAAATTTTGAAATGCAGTGAAAATTTTAGTAAAGAGTCTCTTTCAACAGAATTAACTACTGCATTCAGCCCTGCTTTAATGCATGAAAACCAACTGCTTAGAGTAAAGGCCATAGTCCACAGACATCATTCATTAGGATTTATCTTGGACTAATGTTAAGTCAATAGATAGGTAAGACATACCAGGAGAGGTGGTTGAAATGGCATCATCATGTTGCAGATGGCTTGGCAGTAGTATTTTGTACATCTCTGAGTTACCTTTCTGGATGTAATTTGCAAGTGAGCCAGTAATGAAAGCCTTTCTTTGAGCTTTGACTTGCAACAAGGGATGTAGATTGTCTTAGATGAAGTGCTATGGTCTTCTGTGACATAGCTCATCACTCTTTAACTCTTTACAAGGAAAACCAGAAAGTTCACAACCAGGGGAGAGGGTCAGGCGGTGGCACACTCATTTGACTGCACATGTTACACATGAATGCACAAGGACCCGGGTTCAAAACCCTGGTCCCCACCTGCAGGGGAAAAGCTTCACAATTGGTGAAGCAGGGCTGCAGGTTTCTTTCTCCTTCTCTGTTTCCCCCTTCCCTCTCAACTTTTCTGTCTCTGTCCAATAAATCAATCAAATAAAAATAAAATTATACTAAAAATGTCAGGGGAGGAAGAAGTCTGTCAAAGTTGCACGTTCTGGCAGTACCTTCTTGCTTTTCTGGTTTAGGATCCAGAACAGAGAAAATCAGTTGTTCTCTTGCTCTTGGGACCTGAAACTGCATTGGTTCCTGATGATAAAATGTGCCAAGGAAATTCTGACCTTCCCCTTTCCAGTTTCCAGTATACATATATGACTGCCAAAAGCCTACAGGATATTGGCAATTTATTCCCTCTGAACTGAGCCACAGTTTGTAGAAAGAAAGACATACCACTGGCCTGCTCTCTGCAATGTTCTTTCACAGCATAGAGTCAGTACCCCCTGCCCAGAAATTGATTCTTGCCTTCTTCAGTTTTTCTGAAAGTTCGATTGATGAGGCTTAACTACAGAGATAGGGACAAGGTCATGGGAAATCTAAATCTCCCTTCCTACAGCTGCTATGGAATGATGCCAGATTATGTCACTAAGCCCCATGTCAGGGTAGGAGACAGGGTGTGAGAGCTAGAAAGCCTGCGGGGACCCCACATGCCAGGTTGTAGAAAGAAACAGCCAGTCTGTTTTGGCTACTACTATAAATGTGTCATTCACTTTGACTTAGCCTCAAATAAAAGAACTAATTTAGCTGTAGGGCCTATCAAATTGAGAAATCATAAGCTATGTTAATGAGGCTGGCAAAATAGCTCACTTGGATAGTGTGCCTCTTTACCATGGGTGCCACCGAGGTTCAAGCCCAGCCCCAAATTGAAAGAAGCTTGGTGCTATGGTCTTGGGGTCTGTCTCTGTCTCTCTCTCTCTCTGTCTGTCTTTGTCTCTGCCTGTCTTTTTTGTCTCTATGTAAAAAACAAAATCAAAAAGCATTTTAATGATCCAGTAAAGGAAGGCCTGGAACTTTTTTTTTTCCAAAAGCATAACTGCAAAGACAATAATTTGCCGATCTTTAGTAATGAGTAGGGCTGGTCTGGTAAGATAACATAATAGTTATGCAAAAAGCTTTTATGCCTGAGGCTCTGAAGTACCAGGTTCAATCCCCAGTACCATGATAAGCCAGAGTTGGAACAGTACTCTGGTAAAAACAAAAAACGAAAACACTGCACCAAAGTAAGAGACTTTGGGGAGGGCGAGGGGGTTGCTTTCAGTTCCTGGTGTACGGTGGTGGAAGAGGACCTAGGCTAGAGGTTACAGTGTTTTGCAGAAAACTGAGAAATTTTACACATGTACCAACAACTATATTTATTACTGACTGTAAACCATTAATTCCCCCCTCCAGTTAAAAATATTAACTAACTTTTGATAATTAAGGCAAGAAAAATTGATATTTTCTTTCCTGGAACCCTCCATGCTGCCATGCAGCTAACTATTTTCTTCTCAAAAAGACAGAATAGGAGCCAGGCAGTGGCGCGCCTGGTTAAGCGTGCATGTTACAGTGTGCAAGGAGCTGGGTTCAAGCTCCCGGTCCCCACCTGCAGGGGGAAAGCATCACAAGCGGTGAAGCAGGGCTGCAAGTATCTCTCTGTCTCTCTCTCCCTGTCTCCCCCTCCGCTCTCAGTTTCTTTCTGTCACTATCCAGCAAATAAATACAATAAAATAAATTTTAAATCATTATTTTTTTTAAAAAAGTATAATCTGGAAGTTCTATTGAATTAGGGGGAGAGGGGATGAAAGATAGTTAAAGACGGTGATGGTATCCAGATTAAATGGGAAGTCCTGGGGTTTTTTTGTTTTAATTTTAATATATATTAACTTAAAAAATGAAATATATCTAAACTGAAAGAGACCATAGCACCAAAGCTTCCTTCAGTATAGTGGGGACTAGGCTCAAACCTGAGTCATATACATGGCAAAGCAGCGCACTATCCAACTGAGCTACTTTTTGGCCCAGACATGATTTGTTTAGAGCTGATTAGACATTATTTCACTTAGAGATTTCTAATTTGAAAGTGTTTCCAAAAGCTGATTCTCTATAATTGGTTCCAGCTTGTATTGTTGACTTTATTGAGTATTCATTGTTGGCTGAGCTATGTCCATGTATTGTAGAGAGAATTGGAGATCCAGGAACATAAATACCTGCAGAGATATTTAACATAACATGCAGATAGGGCCAAAGGAAGTCCTATAGCTAGAAATGGAAAGCTTCCATGCAGGCGTGGGTGCATGTGTGCATGTATGTGTATATACTACTCAGCTCAGACTTAGCCAGCAACCTCCAATCCTCGGGCATAAAAATATGTTGGACTAGGTAGTGGCTCATCTGGTAGAGGTCACATAGTACCATGGCAGAAGACACAATCTTCAGTCTCCAGCCCCACCTGCAGTGGAACAGTTCTGTAGGTATTAGGTATCTGTATTCTTCCCCCCCACGTGTGTGTGTGTGTTGTGTGTGTGTGTGTGTGTGTGATTGTCTCTCACTGTCTCACCCTCTATCAAAGAAAAGCCAGCTTTGCTGCTATCAAAAGAAAAAGAAAAAAAAAACTGTAAACATAGCTCTCCCCTGGCTCCCACTTGTGCACTTTTGATGGGATGGTGACAGCAGTGACTCTGCTTACTCAAAACTGACCAACATGAATCCTCAAACATCTGCTTTGAAAAGGATCAATGTTATAATAAGAAAAGAAATGAGCCACAGTAGACAACAACTAGGAGGTATCCAGAAATTGGAGAAAAGAGCTCTCAAAGGTTTCCTGGATAAAGTAGTTTCTAAAGTGAGATATGACCACACGAGTGGGAGAGAGGCAGGTAGAACTGCAAGGTCAGGACTGTGGTTAGAGCTTAGATTACAAGGGTAGATACAGTGACAATCAGGAAGAACTTTTTGCAAATTAAAGTATTTAAATTATTGTTAGAGCAGTAGGTGTTGGGAAGGAAACATTAAGGAAAAAAACAAGATTTAAGTTATGTTTCAGAAAATCCACTGTATTGTCTGCATGTAGAACAGGTACCAGGATGGGGCAAATGAGTTGGATGGAAATACTGTTGTGCTGATTGGGTTTTCTGGAAAGAAGTTTTGAGAAGATATAAGTTGAAAGCTCATAAAGAGCCATTTGGAATCTATTAAGCAAATTGGGAAGTAAAATAACTGTTCGAAAATATCTCGGTGGTTGGGCGGTAGCGCAGTCACTGAGTTAAGTGCACATGGTGTGAAGCGCATGGACCAGAGAAAGGACCCCGGCTCGAGCCCCTGGCTCCCCACCTGTAGGGGAGTTGCTTCACAAGCGGTGAGGCAGGTCCTCAGGTGTCTGTTTTTCTCTCCCTCTCTCTCTCTCTTCCCTTCCTCTCACCATTGCTTTCTGTCCTATTCAACAATGATGACAACAATACCAAGTATAATAATAACCACAACAAGGGCAAAAAAGGGGGGTGGGAATTAGCCTCCAGGTAGCTTTTCATCTTAGCAGCAAGGTAGTACAGTACACTGGCATTTGGTGAGACCTCACTTTGTCCTTGATTATCACTTGTTACTGCTTGGACCTTTGTTGTGTCATTTAACTTCTTAGAACTTGTTTATTTGTCCAACTCAAAAAGAGGATGATCAAGCTTTCCCAGTCTCTCCTGAGTTGACCTTAAGCTCAGCATGTAGTGGGACACAATTGCAGCAGGGAAGCTTAACATCCTCTCAATTAAAATGAATCGAATGAGTATGAATGGTAATTGTTCATCCCAGGAGTCCTGTATTCAGTGTGCACACTGGCCTATCAGCTGACCCAGGGTAGAGGTGGCCAGCCATCTTTCCCTGATTCACAGGCAGGTGGAGTTTCTGAATAGTGTGGCACCAAATCATCTCAGAAGTTTCCCCTCCAACTCTGAGACATGTTGGTGCTTGTTCACAGGTCAGGGTGACAAAAAGCTGAGAAAAATGGCTCTGTGAATACTTACAGAGCTAGCATATGTGCAAGGAAAGATGTAATTATTGATATTATCAACAGATCTTGTGGTGTTGGCTCATAAGAGCTTCTAGATGTTTTGTAGAAAATGACTGCCAGTTTTCTAGAGTGGCATTATAACTTCTTAATTCTTCCTTACAAAGACCAAAAGCAATGTTCCTTCCATAGGTTTTCTCCCAATACCACCTTCTTAGTAATCACATTCTTGGGGTTTATTGTTGTTGTTTGTTTTTGTTTTTTTCTTTATCTCATACAGTTAATATTGTTTGGAAACATTTGACCTGCCAAGACTGGAACTTGGGCATTTGTGGTTTCTCCTACAGTTGACAGCATTGCCAGCAAGTAGAACACAAGCTGTACATTCCCTGTTTTCGGGGTGAGGAATGTTCTCTGCTTTCTGGGAAAAACCAGATCCCTGACTCAGAGCAACTGAAAGAAACTAATTTTAAAATCCTTTCAAAATATTGTGACTTCTGAGAGCCAAGAGGTGCCTCACCCAGTAGAGCACATCACATACTTTCCCATGCATAAAGAACCAAGTCTAACCCCCTCATCCACAACCTGGGAGCACTACACAGAGGAGAGGCTTCACAAAAAGTGAAGTGACACTGTGGTATTTCTTCACCATTTCTCTGTCTCTTTCTCTCTCAGAAAAAAGGGTGGATGGGAGTCCTCCAGCAGGGAGCAGTACTAGGATATAGTTCTCTTTTTTTGAAAGAATCTCTTGGGCTTTAAGTGCACAAATGAGGGCAGCGATTTGGTATAGCTAACATTTTCTACACCTTTATTCTGTTCCAGGTGGTATTTTAAGCAGTTCCTCTTTAAACTACACTACAACCCCTTGAGTAGGTAGTGCACTTTGTAGATTAAGAAACCAAGGCTCATAAATAACTAGCCTGGAGCCAGTTAACAGAAATGGAATTTGAACTTGGGTGTGTGATTCCAAACCTGTGTCTGAATCATGCTGAGCTTTTTTCCCTCCTTACAAGTACAGACCTGTTGCGCAGAGCATACAGAGGTCTTTTGCCCCAGGCCCTTAGATTAATCAGAACTGTTAAATAGGAAATATGCAAGAAAATTATGACCTACTTGCTGTGTTTTTGCCATGATAGACAGGAAAAACCCTAGATAGGAACATAGCTCCCACTAGGTGAAATAATTGGGTTGTTGAAAAAGTCTGACACATTTTTGCATAGAAAAATAAACAAAAAACAAAAGACATCATGACATTTCTAATCTAGGAAGTCTTGTGGCAATCCAAAAGAATTTTTTTTTTTAACGAGATCAGGCTTTTTGTTGTTGTTGTTGTTTTTTTCATGCTGTGTGTTTCATGTTTTCCCAGGATAAAAAGATCAAGTGGCATGAATGCCCTTTTGGGGAAAATTGGAGCTAAGAAACAGAAGATGAGCACCCTAGAGAAGTCCAAATTAGACTGGGAGAGCTTCAAGGAAGAAGAAGGCATTGGTGAAGAACTGGCCATCCATAACAGAGGGAAGGAAGGGTAAGAAGGAATAGATTCTATTGCTATAAAAACCCCAAGAGCACTGAAGTAATCTGATGCAAATAGACTGTCCAGTTTAAGCAAGCTGGAGCATTTCATGATGAGACAAAAAATGTGAGTACTTTGGTTTGCTAGTGAAGAAGCTCGTTACTAATGTGGAGCAGGTTCTGTGAGTGAGAAAGCCACTGAGGGTGAAGGGAAGGACAGGCATGCAAGCAACACTTCTAAGAGTTGGTCCTGTCTGCCAAGCTGAATTACAGTTCCTGTGAACTGTAAGTTACTTCGTTTATTCACGTGGTCAGATCTGGCACACTGTATCAGCTTTTGCCTGATCTGAATTAGTTGGCCTTCTGAGAAGCTAGACTAGCTAAAATGTGTCAAAAGCAGAGCCAACAGAATAGCCTAGATTTTGCCTTATTACAACAGGACTTTATTTTTTCCTGTGTCATGCCCCAGGGTGGGGCATAATTCTTGGCTACAACCTGTATGACACACCAACCCTCAGATAACACCCAGACAACTCCTCAGGACCCCTTCCTCTTTACTTTAAATATATAAACAGGCTTCCTATAAACTTTGTATTTAGGGAAATCAAGAAACAGTGTTCGTGGATACTTAGGAACCTCAGGAGGCTCTGAGGAGCAAAGTTATTACGGAAGTGGGTTCCTGGCTCAGCGTCAGCAGTCCTTGTCCCTAACCATGAAAGGAAGTGTGCAGCCTATCACCCCCACCCCTCACAATAAGAGCACACTGTATACTTCAAAAGTTCAGCTCCTTACCAGTGAAGTTGGAATAATGATACCACTATCCTCAGGTTGCTTGGTAGGATTTCTTAATATATGTTATAGTACATATATAATGCATACAAAGTATTTTACAGATCTTTTGTTGTGTAAAAATCTGCATTGTCGGGAGGCAGTAGCGCAGCAGGTTAAGCGCATGTGGCGAGAAGCACAAAGAACTCGCTTAAGGATCTCGGTTCGAGCCCCCGGCTCCCCACCTGCAGGGGACTCGCTTCACAGGCAGTGAAGCAGGTCTGCAGGTGTCTGTCTTTCTCTCCCCCTCTCTGTCTTCCCCTCCTCTCTCCATTTCTCTCTGTCCTAACAACGATGACATCAATAGCAAGAACAATAATAACTACAACAATAAAAACAAGGGCAACAAAAGGGAAAATAAATATAAAATTTTTTTTTTAAATAATACATTTTAAAAAACTATCCACTACAGTTCTTTATAATCTAAGGCATAATAAAGACAGATGAAGGATTTATTTGGGAGGTTATCTTCCTAAATTAGGTCTCAAGGTTATTTGAATAAATGTGAAACTGACCAGCTTCTTTAACACCCAAACTTCTAGAACATGAGTATAGACTAGAGCCGTCTATGGAAGGCCTAGGACAAAGCACAGGCAGGAGCCAGTATTATCTTGAGAAGGCCTCTGACGTCCCAGACCTTCCCACTCTGACTCACTTCTCAGAACTCACAGCTTCCTCCTCTTACCCATATTTATCTAGTGCTGTAAAGTGGTAGGGGAATTGCCAATGTCTACTACACTGTATTGCTTCTCTGAGTATTGATATATGGGTTGGACAGTGTTCAACTCAATAATGTTGAAGTTAATAGATAAAAGTGAGGAGTGGTGCCCTTTTGAGATAAGGAAGTTAATAAAATGTAGACTGAAGGAGAAAACAAAAATAGAAAAGGACATCTGCCCCAAAAGGACTTTTCAAACCTAGGAAAATCACATGAGTGAGTGGGTTAGGAATAGCCTGCAGCTTTTACATGCACTCCACCTTCCTCCATCTGACTCTTCCCCTGACTATGATTTCATAGGTCTGATTGTTTTTGTTTTGTTTTTTCCAATATAGATCTGCTGATTTCTGTGTTCTGCTGTTTCACCTCTCCCTTCTAGCACCTACCTCCATAACTTTATTCATTTGCCTTTCCTAGTTCCTGAAAGCAGACTTAAGGAGCCCAGACCCTATTACAGTGGAGGGGTCATAGCTTCAGTCCTCATCATGGCTAAGCAGGAAGATCCTCTGGGGAATTTCAAGGCCACCCCTGTAGACTTTTATCCTCTCTCCCTCTCAAGTCTACAAGGCCACTTTTATTTTTTCTTCAGTGCTAGAGAACACACCCACAATCTCCCATCTCTCTAGCACACTGAAAATTTTTTCTCTATTTTGAGAGAGAAACCAAAGCACAGCTCCTGTGAAGTTCCACACATTTTTGTCTATATATTTTGCTTGATAGGACAGAGAGAAACTGAGAGAAGAGGAGCTAGGTAGAGAAAAAGAGAAATACCTACAGCACTGCTTCAACACTTGTGAATCTTCTGTCCCATAGGTAGAAACGGGGGGCTCAAACCTGGATCCTTGCACATGGTAACATATGCACTCAACTGGGTGTGCTACTATCCAGCCCCTTTATGTATTTTTAAAACATAAGGAATACCATTTCTAGTGACTCTCCCCCTCTTTTTTGTTTGTAAAATTTTTAAATCTTTATTTATTATTGGATAGAGACAAATTGAAAGAGATGGGGAGATAGGGAAAGAGTCAGAGAGACACCTGCAGCCCTGCTTCACCACTCATGAAGCATCCCCACTGCAGGTAGGAAGCGGGGCTCAAACCTGTGTCCTTGCACATAATACTGTGTGTGCTTAACCGGGTGCACCACCACCCAGCCCCCTGGGATACTGTTTAGTAACAAGAGTGAATGTGGATAAATTTCAGTATCATAATTAACACAAAGACATTTGTGCAGTATGATTCAATTTATATAAAGATGAAGAGAGGCCAAAACTAGTGTGTACTTTATGTGATGTTCAAAAAATGGGCACTAGGCCACATGAGAAGTAAGGCAGTGGATAAAGTGTTGGATTCTCAAGCATGAGAATTCTAAATTCTAAATTGAAATTCTAAATTCTAAATTGAATTCTAAATTCAATTCCTGACATCACATGTGTCAGAATGATGCTTTGGTGTGTTTCTCTCTCTCTCTCTCTCTAATTAAATTATTTGAAATCAGCACTAGACTGTGATGCTGAGGGAACAGGAGTTTGAAGGCAAGGAAATGTAGTCTTTACCTGGGGGCTGAGCTGTATATGGGTTAACAGTTGAACAGGGCTTCTTGAGTCTGGATGCACCCTACTTCCTGGCCTGGTGATGGCCACACAAGTGATTACGATTTTTTTTCCTCTAGGGTTATAGCTGAGTCTCAGTGCCTGCACTAGGAATCCACTGCTCCTGGCAGCCATCTTTTTACCATTGTTATTGTTGTTGCTGCTGCTGCTGCTGCTGCTGCTGCTGCTGTTGATGGATAGGACAGAGAGATATTAAGAGATGAGGAAAAGACAGAGAGGGGCAGAGAAAGATAAACACCTGCAGACCTGCTTCACCGCTTATGAAGTGACGCACCCCCTGCCCCGCCCTGGCAGGTAGGGAGCCAGAGTCTTGATCTGAGATCCTTGCACAGGTTCCTGTGCTTTACATTATGTGCGCTTAACCCAGTGCACCATCTCCCAACCCCCTATGATTCTTTTTTTTTTTTTTGTACAAATGGAATACTTGTCATAGGGAACGAATACATATTTTTGTTTGTTTTATATATGCTAAACATTAACTTACAGCATTAATACATTTTTAGATGAAGACATGAAAATGGTCTAAACCTAAATTCTCTTTCTCTCTTTCTCTCTCTCTCTCCTTTTTCTTTTTAAACTGGAGCACTGCTCAGCTCTGGCTCATGATGGTGGAAGGTCTGGCTTCTGTAATTGCTTCCCCACTGAACATGGGCGTTGACAGGTCGACCCATACTCCCAGCCTGCCTCTCTCTTTCCCTATTGGGGCGGAGTTCTGGGGAATTAGAGCTCCAGGACACATTGGTGGGGTTGTCTGTCCAGGGAAGTCATGCTAGCACCTGGAGCCTGGTGACTGAAAAGAGAGTTTGTTAATTCTCTTTATAAATCCAAATAAGTTGTTGACTAATCATGAACCTAAAGGCTGAAATAGTGCAGACGAAGAGTTGGGGGGTCCTCCATTTTGTAGATAACTAATAGGCATATTTTAGTTATATTCCAAAGGGCCTGTGGCTATACTAGTTGTTTTTTTTTTTTTGTTGTTGTTGTTTTTACCCTGAGCCTGAAATCTGATATACAGGTGGATCCTAGTTACTGTCTGGGGAGATGATGGCATGATTGATAAAAGGACCAGGAAGCTGGATCAGGGAAGAGAGTAGCTCCCAAATATGGGAAAGGTGTATAAACATTGTTGACTGTAAACCCCATTGATTTGATGTGATCTGGGGCCCATATCAGCTTAGGAGCCTATGTGACCTCTGCATCCCTGTAAATCCAAGCTCATATTCTGTGGTCATGAGTAGGAACATTCCAAGCTGCCCCAATATCAGGACCCATCTTCCTCAGGTGTAGCATGGAGTATGTTGTCCAGCCTCCCTTCGAAAGATGGAACATTCTAATCTACCTTTGTTGATCCAAATTGAGGGAACTTTTTTTTTTTTTTTAAATAAATCCCTTCCTAGTGTATTCCTGCCTACCTGTTAGGGAGTAGAGTTTGGGGCCTTTCCTCCCTTTCTCTGGTTGACCTTTCTCTGAGCTTTTAACTTAGGAAACCCCAAGGGTGAACTGTTGAGTGACCATCTCTTTTTACATTCTCTCCCCCAGTGTGAAAGCTATTTCCATAATTTAGATACCATTTCCTTCTGCTGACTCCAAAAATAACTGTCCCCTGCTCTGACATAATATATCAATTGGTTAGTTGACTTTGTCTATATAGGAAAGTGTTGCTACTTTTCATCAGAGCACTAAATTCCTAGGGTCTTGTCCAGTCTTTCAGAATCAGTGCATTGGATCGACCTTCTAGTAGTGCATCCCGTGAGTACCCATTCATTGGGAAAACTGATGATCCTTCCTAACTGACTGAATCCACATGGATCCCAGTCGCTTTCAAAGCCAGCAACAAGCAGCTCCTGACAGCTTTCAACCTGACCTGTTGACTAGCTACGGAAGAAGGGCAAACGCTAGAAGAAGAAGAAGTGTCAACACTCTGTACTTGGGGTCCAGTGTTGCCTCACTCCTGCCCTGTAACTCCTGCTGTAGATTTTTTTGGGGAGTGTGTACTATCACCAGTATTTCCCCAGCACTGCTGAGGCAAAGCTGTTGGGCTTAGGACAGAAGTCATTGCACAGAAAGTAAGAAAAGCTGGTTTGCTCTGAGCTGCCCCTGCCAATCAAACAACAGCTCATAGAACTCAATGATTGGAAACCAGGTGTGCTTGTGACTGCAGAGGCATGAAGAGCCCAAAGAAAACTAGTTTCTTTTTCCAGAGAATTTACCTTCACACCTCCACCTTCTCCCCTCATCTCCACTCCACCCCAAGAGGCACTCTTTCAGAAACAGTGAAATCTTGAGGTGAGGTGAGGTAAGGTGAAAGCAGTGGAGAAGAAAATTAAAACCACCCTTTCACTCTGACTCTGTAGAGTTGTATGAGCTGGGTCTTGAGTGGAGGTGTGGAGGGGTGAACTCAGCTCTGAGATAAAAGCTCATCCTTAAAACATGTAAACTTCCCTGCACTCCCTGTCGTCTTCCTCTTCTTGGCCATTGGGCAGGAGGCCTCTTGTTGGCATTCATGTGATAGGGCCATGTGATAAAGCATATCTGCTCAGTCACCCATTCTTAAAGATCTCTGACTTCTTGGGAGGGTTATGGCCATCCTTTCATTTACAGTGTGGTTTCCCAGAAGTAGGTGCTGGCCTAGTCCCTGGAGGTAGCAACACTCCCTCTCCTGACCTCTGCTTCCTTTTTCCCCTCCCTCCCCACTGGCCTAAATGTCAGAAAATAATTTGAGTTGAGGAATCAGAAAGATGTCAGAGCTGCCTAGTATCTAACCTGATTCTGAAAAGCTAAGCTACACAGTCCCTTAGGTTTTAATGTTTTTTGCATATCTTATTAGTGAAAGTGAAAGGCCTTTTAAATGGGCCACATACAGTATTGGTAGAAGGAGGGATGGCTCCCAGCCCTATCTGGCTTCCCTGTGGACTGGGCTGAATGAGGCCAAGTCCCCAGGCAGGCTGGGCACAGGCCTGAAAAACACCATAGCCCTTGTCAGCTGGTGGATCTGTTCTAGGACTATAACCACATAAAGTACCTAGAAATTACTCAAGGCTCAAATTAAATAGGTCATTTACTGAAGCCACCTTAGAGGAAGTGGCCTTCCTACTCTGGAACATTTGATCCCTCATTCTTGATTCCAGCTGTCCTGAGACTTTGCATTGATATGGTCAAATCAGAAATAGGAAGGGGGCTGGGTAACGGTACACTTGGTATAGCACACACATTACCATGTGCAAAGACTCGGGTTCAAGCCCCTGGTCCCTACCTACAGGTGGAAAATTTCACAAATGGTGGAGCAGTGTTATAGATGTCTCTCCTTTTTCTCTCTCTTTTAAAGTTTTATTTTATTAGATAGAAACAGAGAAATTTAGAGGTATGGGGAAGAGAAAGAGAGAGAGATCTGTAGCCCTGCTTCACCACTCATGAAGCTTTCCCCCTGCAGGTGGGAACCAGGGGCTTAAACCCGAGTCCTTGCACAATATAATGTGTGCACTTAACCAGATGTGCCACCACCTGGCCCCTCTCCTTTTCTCTCTACCTCTTTATTTCTCTTTTCACCCTCTATCAGAGGAAAGGGGGGAGGAATGGCCACTAGGAGTGGTGAAGTTATCATGCAGGCATCAAGTCCAGCAATAAACCTAGTGGCAAGGGGAATGGGGGGGGGGGGGAAGAAATAGGAAGGAGAACCTATAACAATGCTCATTGCAGGGAGTCTGGTGGTAGCGCAGCGGGTTAAGCGCATGTGGCGCAAAGCGCAAGGACCAATGTAAAGATCCTGGTTCAAGCCCCCGGCTCCCTACCTGCAGGGGAATTGCTTCACAAGCGGTGAAGCAGGTCTGCAGGTGTCTGTCTTTCTCTCCCCTCTCTGTCTTCCCCTCCTCTCTCCATTTCTCTCTGTTCTATCCAACAAGGACATCAATAATAACAAGAACTACAATAATGACTACAAGGGGATAAAAGGGAAAATAAATAAATAAATATAAAATAAAAAACAAAACAAAAAAACAATGCTCATTGCAGAAGTAGAGAAGAATCATGATTGGAACATAACTAAGCCCCTCAATCAATTCTGGTTAGCATTGCCTGCTGAAGAAAGTTACATAGTGCTTCTTACAGAGTTTCACTGTATTGTCAGAGAAGAAAATTAAGTATCTTACCCAGAGACCCACAAATAGTAAATATCAGGGTCACTCATCCTTGACAACTTTTCTGTCTCTTCGTGGGAGGAGAGCCCATGTCCAATAGAAGTTTTGTTCCTGGTCAGCTGTTGTCAGTGAACCAGAGTCACATTGCATGATCCTGGTAGCAGCTGCAGATGACTGTGAATGGTGGGGGGATGAAGTCGCCAGACCTGCCTTGATGGCCTTTGTCTGAGTTCCCTTGAGAATTCAGTTATATTCTGCACAAGTGTTTTCCTTTGCCATCCAGTGCTTTCCCTAAGCCTGAGCTTTTCCTATACTTCCCTCATTATAACTCAGCCTGGCTTTGGTCTGGCTAATCTCAAGATCAGTTGGATGAAGCAAGGCTTCCAGTAGCTGACAAGGTACAGTATGCATCCTAATAAAAGTATCACTTCCTTTTCTCAGCTCTCAGGTCAGCATGGGGTACTCCCAAAGCGTGTTCTCAATTCCTTTTTTCTAAAAACTTTTTATTTCATTTTTTTTTTTAATTTTTTTATTTATTTTATTCATTTATTCCCTTTTGTTGCCCTTGTTGTTCTATTGTGTAGTTATTATTGTTGTTGTTGTTGGATAGGACAGAGAGAAATAGAGAGAGGAGGGGAAGACAGAGAGGAGGAGAGAAAGATAGACACCTGCAGACCTGCTTCACCGCCTGTGAAGCGACTCCCCTGCAGGTGGGGAGCCGGGGTTCGAACCGGGATCCTTATGCCGGTCCTTGTGCTTTGCGCCACCTGCGCTTAACCTGCTGCGCTACAGCCCGACTCCCCTTTATTTCATTTTTTAATCTCCAAGGCTACATCACTGTGGGCTGACCTTTTAAGGTAGAGAAAGGGGGGGGGGAAGAAACCACAGCTCTGAAGCTTCTTTCAGTGCAGTGGAGGCCATGCTCAGACTTGACCTACACACAGCAAAATAGTACACTACTCAAGTGAACTATCTTGCCCACCCAGACTGACTCATTTATTAATTGGGCAGGGGCCTGGGTGGTGGTACACCTGGTTGAATGCACATGTTATAATGCTCAAGGACCCAGGTTTGAGTCCCCAGTTCCCACCTGCAGGGGGAAAGCTTTGCGAGTGGTGAAGCAGTGCTGCAGGTGTCTCTCTATCTCCCCCTTCCCTCTCAATTTCTGGGGGAATGGAGTGGAGGCAGAACATGCAATACTGGGAATCAAACTCAGGACCTCATGTTCTTAGGTCCAGTGCTTTAGCCACTGTGCCATCTCCTGGCCCATTTTAAATTCCTCTTGTACCTACAGGTAAATAAAAGCATTCACTATCATGAGCCACAGTTCACCTTTTTTTTTTTTTTTGCTGGAACTTGGAGGAGCATTTAAAGTATATATATATATATATATATATATATATATATATATATATTTTTTTTTTTTTTTTTTTTTTTTTTACCAGAGCACTGATCAGCTCTGGTTTACGGTGGCACAGGGGATTGAACCTGGGACTTCGAAGCCTCAGGCATGACAGTCTGTTTGCATAATCATTATGCTGTCTACCCCCGTCCTAAAGTATATTTCTATCAAAATACCTATCCCATGGTCTGGGAGGTGGCACAGTAGATAAAACATTTGATTCTCAACCATGAGGTCCTGCGTTCAATCCCTGGCAACACATGTACCAGAGTGATGTCTGGTTCTTTCTCATGAATAAATAAATTCTTTAAAGAAATTAAAAATAAATAAAAATACCCCCTTGTGATCTCCACCAGTGTTGGTGGGTTGAAGTAGAAAGGAATAATGGTTGTGAAGTTAAAAAAAAAAAAAAAAAAAAAGCTTCTGGTTAGCAGTGCCTGCTGAAGAAGCACAGGTTCCTTGGTGGGAGATAAATTCATTTCATCTTACTTAAATCTTCCTCTTCTCTACAGTCTCCTATTCTCTTTCTAGTAAAAGAATTTCATAAGGTCTGTGGCTTCTGTTTGCCAGGGAGTCTGAAATCTACATTTAGTTGGTCATCTCTTATTTCCACTTGCAAAATCAGACAACTCAGACCCTGAAGATTTGGGTTAAATATATGATGAGCCACTGTTTCTTGTCCTCCTAACCCCGTGGTGCTGATTTTTTTTTAGATTTTTTTTAAATATTTATTTATTTTCCCTTTTGTTGCCCTTGTTTTTTATTGTTGTAGTTATTACTGTTGTTATTGTTGTCATCGTTAGATAGGACAGAGAGAAATGGGGAAGACAGAGAGGGGCAGAGAAAGATAGACACCTGCAGACCTGCTTCACCGCTTGTGAAGCAGAGTCCCCTGCAGGTGGGGAGCCAGGGACTTGGACCTTACTCCAGTCCTTGCACTTCCCAATGTGCACTTTACCCGCTGCACTACTGCCTGACTCCCCATGGTGCTAATTTTAACACAACCACATGGGTCCTGACCCCAAATCAGGTGGTGGTTATGCTGATAATATGCCTAGAGAGAATTAGTTGCTCCTTTTGGATCATTTAGTTATGAAGATCCTGGTGGAACCTGGCTTCCTGATGATGACACTGACCAGTTGGGTTGCTATTTTATTAAGCACCTGCTCTGTGTTAGACATTATGCACAATCCTACATAATCCTCACAACTTTTCTTCAGAGTAGAGATAATTGTCCTTATTTTTCTTTTGAGGCAGATTAGAAAACTCAGAATCAGGAGTCGGGCGGTAGCGCAGCAGGTTAAGCGCAGGTGGTGCAAAACGCAATGACCAGCTAAGGATTCCGGTTCGAGCCCCCGGCTCCCCACCTGCAGGGGACTCGCTTCACAAGCGGTGAAGCAGGTCTGCAGGTGTCTGTGTTTCTCTGCCCCTCTCTGTCTTCCCCTCCTCTCTCCATTTCTCTCTGTCCTATCCAACAGCAACGACATCAATAATAACTACAACAATAAAACACAAGGGCAACAAAAGGGAATAAATAAATATTTTTAAAAATGAATTTAAAAGAAACAACTCAGAATCTGTAAAGTTTTCAGCCACAGAGAGAGCATGTAGCAGAGAGTGAGGACTGGGCATCCCTCTCTTCCTGTAAGGTATCAATGGCCAAGGCTTGGTAGCAAAGCAAGTAGGATGGACTGCATTTCATAGAATGCTGTTGGGAAGAACTTGGGGTGGGGGTAGGGGGGCTGCCTGGACTCAGCAAAGAAACACAGGTTCTTGAACCTGGTAACTGTTTTTCACTGTAAATGTAATGACCTTGTAATGACAGATGCACATCTTCTACATTACAACTAAAGGAAAATTAGTGCAGCGATTCAATTATGTCTCCCATTTTCAATGGCAATTTTGTTCTCTCAATAGATTTAATTAGCAGCAGAGTTACCCTCCCCCAGGCAGATCTCAGCATACTTTCTGGCAAGGAGGTGCAGTAAAATGCAGCTGTATCTCATTAAGCAGCCAGCCCCTCTACCTCCTCCTCTTTTCCCTCCTCCAAAGTGCCTGTCTGACTACCTGACTGCCTGCCTGTTGAACCAAACCTGGCTCCAGGTTAGGAATCAGAGTACCAATCTTTTAAGGGAATCCTGTTTGTAGACTGGGGATAGCAGAGAGAGTTCTGAGAGGAACCTGAGGGCTTAGACCTCAATCATCTTAGAAGTCTCTGCTAAACAAATGGAGGACACCAAAGAAAGGAGAGGAGGCTGGAGGGGAGAAAAATGCTGAGGATCGTTTAATACCTTCTAAGATGTGTCCTTAATGTACTTCTGTTCACTTCCCTGCAGCCCTCTGAGGGAGCTTTTACTGTTTTGTTTTCCATATTCAGGTACACCTTTTTTCCATTTCAGGTACACATCGTATGTTCACTCCCCTCACCCCCCAACACAAACAGACACCTCTAAGGTCAGGAAATGTGGTGTCAACATTTAATTGTGGGAGAAAATTAGACTCAGAAACTTTTAGTCCTTGCAAGGTCCAACTAATTGTAACTTAGCTGTGGACTTGAATCTCTGCTTGGCCATGTTATAGTCTTCTTGATGTATTGTTACAGAATTGTGTTATTTTCTGCCACCAAGCCTATAATATACTTTCCCTTTGATAAGTTGTTGCTTTATCCTATTTATTTTATTACTATATATTTTATAACATTTAAATATTTATAACATGTCATAATATTTAACATTTGTCTTATATTAATACTTTGCATAATACATAAATATATCAATAACTTAGTTTTATTATATTGTATTTTATTATATTTATTATGTACTATATTTTATTTTCACCAGAGCACTACTCAGCTCTGGCTTACAGTAGAATTGGAGGTTTGAACCTGGGACCTGAAAGCCTTAGGCATGAAGGTCTTTTGCATAATTATGCTCTCTCCCGAACCTTCATTTATTTTACTCACTTCTAAGCCAAAAACACCCTTAGAGAGAGAGCAAATCTATGAGTGATTTGAGTGTTACCGAAAGTGTTGTGGATGGTATCCAGGATACCAGCTCTGGTCATGAGTTTGCATTTCCTGTATCCTCATGATCCTATGTGCCTAGTGGATCAGTTCGTCCCTGCAGGACAGGACAGTGCTGAGAATCATTTTATCTTCCCAATTTCTACTGACATTGTTTTAATTTTCTTCTAGATACATCGAACGGAAAGCTTTCCTAGAACGGGTGGATCACAGGCAGTTTGAAATTGAGCGAGATCTCAGACTAAGCAAAATGAAACCCTGATGTATGGAAGGGGAATCAAGAACAGCTTAATCCTGTTTACAATGTGAGCTTCTTGTGCATCTGTGAAATGTTTCCAGTGTTTCCCAACAAGGTCTTTTTTTTTTTTTTTTCTATGTTGAATTTCTCTTTGTACCTTGATCTCACATGGTTTCATTCATTTTACTTTTTAAAAGTCCTTAAAAAAATAAAAATTAAAAAAGTTAATGTTGGTCCTTTGAGAAGATACTGGTGAAGATGATGACATCACTTACCTTTATTCTGCTGCCAAGTCCACTATGCCATGCCAGTACATTCCAGGACTGTCCAGACTAGCCATAGAATTGACCAGCCTAGATGTGAATTTCTGGGGCTGTGGGGCTCTTTCAGAAGAGGGCCTTGCCCAGAGATCAAGAGGAGACTCACTGATGTTGGTGGAATTCTCCACTATGTTGGTGCTCTCCTGTTCTCTTTCTCTCTTCTATTGGAATAACTGTTGGTATAAGGTAAGAGTGAAAATAAGAATATATTCATGCTGAATGTGAGAGTATTTTTTCCCTGCTACCTAATTTTTCTCTTTCCAAGGTTAGCATTGACTTCAGATATGCCCACTGCCTTAATAACTCTTTTTTTTTTTTTTTAGTCTATCAAGGAATACTCTGAAGGATACTTTTTAAATATACTCAAGAAAATGGAAATTCCACATCTTTTTGGAGGACACGGGATTGAACCTAAGACCGTGTACATGCAAAGCAATACCCCATACATGCTGACTTTTCTTGACAGTTCAGTACATCCTGCCCCTCCAAACCTTCATCTTGAATCAATAAAGCACACAGCCTGCTCTTGGTACATGAAAGGGCAAGGAGTCCTGAGTAAATTAAGTATTTTTAGGATCCCAAAGACTGGAATTCAGTTCTTCTCATGACATCTACCTGTGTGACTTTTGCTACAGTTCAGTGTATGAGCCTCCACTTTCATGACCTCACTTGTGTTGGGATGAGATAAAGGAAGGGCCAAGAAGGAGGGAATGGAAGCACTAAATTGGGAGCCGGGCACTGGCATAGCAGGTTAAGCACACATGGCTCAAAGCGCAAGGACCAGCGTAAGGATCCCGGTTCGAGCCCTGGCTCCCCATCTGCAGGGGAGTCACTTTACAAGCGGTGAAGCAGGTCTGCAGATGTCTGTCTTTCTCTTGCCCCCTCTCTGTCTTCCCCTCCTCTCTCCATTTCTCTCTGTCCTGTCTGACAATGACGACATCAGTAACAGTGAGAATAATAATTACAACAATAATGACAAGGGCAACAAAAGGGAAAATAAATATTTTTTAAAAATTTAAAAACACTAAATTATGACAGCCAGTCCTTATTAGGTAATTAGAAGTTCATAAGACCCAAGACCAGATTGTTTCCCTCCCTAGTTGTGGAGTTGAGGCCCTTGTTGTGACCTTCTGTCAGAAAGGTAGCTTATAAGACACATTGTTCACATCCACTCTGACAAAGAGTTATAGAAATAGTGATAAAGCATTTCAGACCAGCATCAGAACATTTTATTTGTGAGATTTGTTTAATCATACACTGGGACACGGGAATAACAGGAAGTCTTTTAACCTAACACCATCCAACATTCTGTCTGAGTTGAATGTCCAGATTTGCAGGAAAAGTGCAAGTCTTATAGGTGACTATTCTCCTCACTTCCTTTGGTGTTGGGAGTATCTCTGGCATTTATCCCTTTCACACAGTCCTTCACCTCAGCTCCCATGCTATCAGCAGCACATGAACTGGCTCCTCTCCCAAACTAAAAAACAATCTGGAGAATAAGCTGTGCTGAGCTCACTGTAAATTTAGAGGCTTTACTTTCAGCAAATCTTCACGCCTGTGAGACCTAGAGGATTAAGACAAAAACTGCAAGAGTGTGCTGGTTCTCTCTCCAGCCTGGAGAGAAAAGTCAAATGTTTAAGTGAAAATCATCGCTGGTGCCCTGGCTTTGTCTGTTTTGTTCAGGATCCTTGCACAGGTTTCATATATACTTGACATTAAATCAGCATTTCAGTTCTGCTGGAAGGTCAGTTCCTTTGACTTGGTGAGCCTTTACCTAACAGATTTATTTGCTACACACATCTGACCTCCACTCAATTATTTTTTTACACATTAAAGAGTCTGGAAAAGCCTGTACAATTTAGCCCCTTCTGATAGAACCTGGCAGCATATTGAAGACTGTGTTACTGTTTTCACATTTCTCCTTACCAGCTTTTTACCACCCAACTCTGTAGATTTTTACTTCCATTATTGCCAGATGTTCACACTTAAAATTATTTCATTTGCTTCATTCCTCTTTATGTGTGTGTGTGTGTGTCTAGAACCTTGTATATGTGTGATACAAAAGAACAGTCTCCTGGACCCAGTTTCTTCATTCTTTTTCTTGGAGAGGGTGGGGGAAGGCACCTCAGCACTGCTCCCATCATCCATGGAGCTGGCTCCCTTGGTCCTCCCACATGATGCCAGAGCTCCAACCTTGGGCTTCATACTCTACCACTGACATATTTCAGCTTAGAAACTTCAACATAAGAAACAGTTTTAAGTTAACAAAATAACACACATTTCATTTTTCCATAATTAGACATACCAAGAAATTACTGTGCTGCTACACAGGCAGTACTAATACGGCAGATGTAACACTGATAGAACCAATTCTTCATAGAGCCTGTGACTGAAGTACAGTTGTTGGTGTAGTTTAATATGTTGCCTCTACATATAACCTATTATGACACTGGTGTTGAACTAGGTTCATATTACTGATGAACTGATTTCCTTTGTCTGATAGATGTAGAGGTGTGTATTATATGCACATGTAGGAGTCTTACAATGCAGTGAGATCTGCATTGCTGCAGCTATTCTGGGAGAGTGTAGGCACCCTCTCAGAGCCCCACCCTGCCAACCCCAGCAATGACTGAGTGAGGTGCAACTAGCAGTGTGTTCATCTTTAATCAGGAATCACCTTCTGAGACATGCAAATACTAATTTGAAGGGACCATATGCACCTTATGTTCATAGCTACATTATTCTCAATTGCCAGAGTAGAAGCAGCCTAAATGCCAATCAATGGATAACTGGATAAAGAAGTTATGGGAACAGGGCTGGGTGGTGGTGCACCTCATTGAGTGCACATTACAAAGCGCAAGGACCCAGGTTTGAGCCCCTGATCCCCACCTGCAGGGGGAAAACTTTGTGAGTGGTGAAGCACGGCTGCAGGTATCTCTCTGTCGCTCTCCCTATCGCCCCCTTCTCAATTTCTGGCTTTGTCTAATAAATTAATAAAGATAATGCCAAAAATTATTTTAAAATATACGGACTATATATGCCATATATATGCAACAAAAAAAAAGATGATATTGTGCCCTTTGGGACAGAATGGATGAAACTGGAGGTGATTGTGCTTAGCAAAATAAGAAATGAACTTCTATATGGCTTCACTCATGTGGCATCTAGGGAACTGAAATACATGAACTTGTAAGAAAGTTTCTAAAACTGTGAAAACTATGGTAGTTATTGTTGGGAGGGTGGAGCACAGAACTTTAGTGGTGGGTGTGGTTTGAAACTATATTCTGTAATACACACAAAGAATCAGCTTTTGGGTGCCAGTAAGATTGTTCACCTGGATAGTACAACCTTTGTCATGCACGTGGCCCAGATTCAAGCTTAGGGGAAACTCTGACACTGTAGTATCTTTCCATCTCTGCTTATGTGTCTATTTGGAAAAGTCAGCCCAGAGCAGTAAAGCCCCAGTGACAACAAAAGAGTAAAATTTTAGGGGGTCAGGCGGTGGCACAGTGGGTTAAGCCCATGTGGCGCAAAGCACAGGAACCGTCGTAAGGAACCCGGTTTAAGCCCCCAGCTCCCCACCTGCAGTGGAGTCGCTTCACAAGCGGTGAAGCAGGTCTGCAGGTGTCTGTCTTTCTCTCCCCCTCTCTGTCTTCCCCTCCTCTCTCCATTTCTCTCTGTCCTATCCAGCGACAAACAACATCAACAATGGCAATAATAATAACTACAACAAGGGCAACAAAAAGGGGGGGGGGGAAATGGTCTCCAGGAGCGGTGGATTTATGGTGCAGGCGCTGAGCCCAGCAATAACCCTGGAGGGAAAAAAAAAATTTTTTTTTGAGGCAGGGAGATGACTCACTCAGTAGAATACTTACCATACACAAGGACACAGATTCACCTGGCACCAAGGAAAGATCTATGAATGGTGGAGCAGTGCTTTGCTTTCCTCTGTTTCCAACTGAAGTCGAGGGGGAAAAAAAAGTTTACAGGGAAAGGTGGAATTATGTGGGCACAAACCCCAGCACCAAAAATAATCACCTTTAGAGACTGGGGAGATATCACAGAGGTTGTACACCAGACTTGCATGCTTGCTTGACACTCCAGAGGTCCCAAGTTAAGTTAAATACCTGGCACCACCATTAAACAGAACTAGGCAGTGCACTGTTCCTCTGTCTCTTCTCATGAAGATAAATGTTTTAAAAAGTCATCTTTTTACCATGTTGGTTATGACTGGATATTCATATAAACTTCTAAAAAACTTGAACAGGAGAACTAGCCCTTACCTGTAAGTTTGAATTTTTATTTTCTCTTTCCATGTACAAAACTATGGTTTTACTAAAAAAAAAAATAGACTCATTTGAATTATAGCAGACATCATTATTCCTTTTTGTTGCCCTTGTTTCTTTATTGTTGTAATTATTGTTGTTACTGGTGTTGTCATTGTTGGATAGGACAGAGAAATGGAGAGAGGGGGAGAGAGACAGAGAAATGGAGAGAGGGAGAGAGAGAGACAGACACCTGCAGACCTGCTTCACTGCCTGTGAAGCAAGTCACCTGTAGGTGGGGAGCCGGGTGCTCGAACCGGAATCCTTATGCCAGTCCTTGTGCTTTGCATCACATGTGCTTAACCCACTGTGCTACCGCCCGACTCCCAACAGACATCATTTTTTAAGAACAAGTGGATAGCAGTGGTCTGGGAGGTGAAGCAGTGGATAAAGCATTGTACTCTCAAGCATGAGTTCCCGAGTTTGATCCCCAGCAGCACATGTACCAGAGCGGTCTGGTTCTTTCACTTTCTCCTCCTATCTTTCTCATTAATGAATAAATAAAATCTTTTTTAAAGAAGTAAATATATCTGTGTTGACTGAAAGCTGATTTGTCTAGCTTCCAAAAGACATGTCTCCATCAAGGAGTTAGGAAATAGTCAAGGAAAATGTTTTCAGAATAGGAATACCGAGTCACTACTAAGAAGAGGCACCTCATGGTCCAGGGGATAGTGCACTAAATAAAGTGTTGGACTCTCAAACATAAAATTCTGGATTCGATCTCCAGCAGCACATGTACCAGAGTGGTGTCCAGTTCTCTCTCTCCTATCATTTTAAAAAATTTTTTATTTACTTGCTTATCATTGAAGACAAAGAGAAATTGGGGGGGGGAATAGGGAAAGAGACAGACAGCTGTAGCCCTGTTTTACCACTCGTGAAGCTTTTCCCCCTGCAGTTGGGGACCTGGGGCTTGAGCCTGGGTCCTTGCACACTGTGATGTATATACTTAACCAGGTGCGCCATTACCTGGCCCTTCTCCTATCTAATTATTTAAAAAAGAGACACTTCATGCCACAACATAAATGACTCAGGAGGATGGTCCAAGGACTTATTTGACTACTATGTGGAGTCCAAAGAATTGCTGAAAATTGAGTTTCCTGACCTTAACTCCTGCCATCCATCTTTGTCTTCTTGTCCTAGATGGTTATATCTGATTTCTAGGGCATCTGGTACCTTGCCATTACCAAAGGGGAAGGGGAGGGGGCTGCCCTAAAACAGCATAAAGTCAAAGAACAAAATAAAGTACATGCTATATGTCACCTAGTTCCTGAGAACATAGTGCTGTAATTAGTAGCTCAGCATAAAATCTCTAGAGGAAAACTAGCTGCATTAACTACTAAGTCACAGTGAGCTGTACAGTCAGCCAAACTCGGCACTGCAGACACTTAGCCCAGTACTGAGCTCCCAATAATCACAGGTAAAGCAGGTTAGCTGAAGGCCGACACCATGAAAGAACCAGCAACGCCTACCTAGAAAGGAGTGGAGTACATACCAAGGCAGGGACCGGGATGGTCGGGGTAGGGCTTTCCAGGGGCACTACTACCTTGTGACATCAACAAAGAAGGTGTGGTTGGTGGTTGGTGTGGCAACACAGGGTGGAAAGAACCCAGAACAGACTGTCATCTTCAGCAGAAGAGGAGTTGCACAAGTATATTGGGAAGAATCCATGACTTTTTACTACCAAAAAAAAAAAAAGTGCACAAATAGGAATAGGTATGAAATGGACTTATGGGCTAAGATTGGGAGCTCTTAGCTTTGTCAGCAAGTGATGGAGCAGTCTCTTGTGCCAGGTGCTTCCTCACATGTTATTTACTGCTCACATCAGATCCTCTTCCCATCTTTCAGAAGAGGAAATTTGCCTGAGGTCCAGGAGCAAAGCAGCCAGTGATCACCCCCAGTTCTGCTGACAGGGAGGGCAGGATGTAGGGCTGGACAGCACCATTAAATAGCTTCTCACAGTCTGGATCATCCCTCACTCCGTGTTGGAGGATTTACAGGAAAGAAAGGTTTGAGTCTTTCAAGGGGTTAGAAGGATCAAAGATGAGTTGCAGTGAATGACAGCTGGAACACTCCAACCCAAAAGTTTGTACCAGGAGTTCACCCATGGCATGAGCACCACACTTCAGCTTCTTTGACCAGCCAGTGGCCTGGGGCAGCATGTGAGCCACCCTCTGCAGGGCTGGGAGTATACACCCTCTCTCAGACGCTCTTCAGCCTTGTCCAGACAGGTCTCGTTGGTGATCTAGCTCTCGGTATAAGCTCTGCTACAAAATCCAGTTTCTGTGCTCAGCAATGTAAGTTGTCTCTGCTCTTTGGGAAGCTGCCTGGTTTCAGGAGTAAGGCAGGAGGGACTGGGTGTGGATATGGCTGCACCTTGCAAAAGAGTTTCCCTGTGCCCATTTCTGTAAAGGTTTTTATTCTTCCCTCCTAGGGCAACCTAGAGCCAAAAATACTATCAGCCTGTGAAGTGACTCCCCTGCAGGTAGGGAACCGGGATCCTTATGCCCGTCCTTGCGCTTTATGCCATCTGTGCTTAACCCGCTGCGCTACTGTCCAACCCCCCCACACCTTTCGTTTTTCTATACTGGTTTAACTGGGTCTCTCCTAAATCAGGTTCATCTGTACTAATGAATGTAACCTGGTTCATTAATTTCATTGTATCACCTTTCACTGTGTGACTTTTCCAACTGACCCTTTCTCCTGACAGGCATTGGGTGGCCTCTAGGTTCTTCCAGTCACCAGAAAGCCTGCCACTTGGTGCACATGTGGTGGTTTCTGTAGGATGCCGTCTCAGGAGTAGAGCTGAGCTATGGGTAAAGCACAGCACCAGATTTATTAGACATCATTGAAGTGTTCTTCAAAGTGGTGCTAATTCATTATCCCATTAGCTGAAGCAGATCTGCAGGTGTCTTTCTCTCCCCCTCCACCTCCTTGCTCAATTTCTTTGTCCTATCTAACAACATCAATTACAACAATAAAACAAGAGCAACAAAGGGAATAAAATATTTTTTAAAAAGGGGGGGAGATACAAAGTCCCAGGTTCAATCCCCTGCACCACCATAAACCAGAGCTGATCAGTGCTCTGGTAAAAATAAAATTAAAAAATTTTAAAAAGGTGGTGGGGGCGGGTGGTAACGCAGTGGGTTAAGTGCACATGGCACAAAGCACAAGGACCTGCGTAAGGATCCCAGTTCAAGTCCCCAGCTCCCCACCTGCAGTGGGGGTCGCTTCACAAGCAGTGAAACAGGCCTGCAGGTGTCTATCTCTCCTCCACTCTGTCTTTCCCTCATTTCTCCATTTCTCTCTGTCCTATTCAACAACGACAACAATAATAACAACAATGATAAACAACAAGGGCAACAAAAGGAAAAAAATAGCCTCCAGGAGCAGTGGATTCGTAGTTCAGGCACTGAGCCCCAGCAATAACCCTGAGCCAGGAGGTAGCACACCTGGTTGTGAGTGTAAGGACCCAGTTCAAGTTCAAGCTGCTGGTCCCCACCTGCAGTGGTGAAACAGTACTGCATGTGTCTCTATCTCCCCCTTTCTTCTCAAGTTCTCTCTTTCTCTGCCCAATAATTTTTTTTTTAAAGACACTTCAGGTGGGCGGTAGCACAGTGGGTTAAGCGCATGTGGCGCAAAGCACAAGGACCCACGTAAGGATCCCGGCCCGAACCCCCGGCTCCCCACTTGCAGGGGCGTCGCTTCACAGGCAGTGAAGCAGGTCTGCAGATGTCTATCTTTCTCTCCCTGTGTTCCCCTCCTCTCTCCATTCCTCTCTGTCCTATCCAATAACAACAATAACTACAACAATAAAACAACAAGGGCAACAACAGGGAATAAATAAATATTTTTTTTAAAAAAGACGCTGGGAGTCGGGCAATAGTGCAGCGGGTTAAACGCAGGTGGCGCAAATAAGGACCATCATAAACATCCCGGTTCTAGCCCCCGGCTCCCCACCTGCTGCGGAATCCCTTCACAGTCTGAAGCAGGTCTGCAGGTGTGTGTCTTTCTCCCACCCCCACCACCCCCCCCCCCCCCCCCCCCGTCTTCCCCTCCTCTCTCCATTTCTCTGTCCTATACAACAACAACAACAATAAAACAACAAGGGCAACAAGAAGGAATAAAATAATATTTTTAAAAAACTTAAGACTGGGGAAATAGCACACTGGTTTATACAACAGGCTTTCACATCTAAGGCTCAGAGGTCCTAGGTTCAATACTTGCCACCACCATAAGCCAGCTGAGCAGTGCTCTGATTAAAATAATTATAAAATCAAAATAAAATGAGCAATTCAGACATCTTCAGTCATGTATTTAGGAAAAGTGCATCTTCTTTTCTTCAGATAACTCGTCTAAATTCCAGCTATATCAACCATAATGAGAAAACCATCCCAGTTTTCTACTGTCCATCTGCTAAGACCCACCTACAGGGAATTCCTATTTTCAAACCTTTGGAGGCCCAACTTCACTGACGCCTTCAAGTTGTCAGTAACTTGGAGAAGCAGCTGAAATAAAGCTCCCCACCCTCAAAGCAAGGGAGAAATTTAAACAAACTCCACCCAAGTCCCAGCAAACACAGTTCAAGAGGCAACACTTGCTGCCAGGTTGGTGACAGATGGCAAGACACACATGCACGTGCATACACATGCTCACACTGGCTGAACTGAGTTTGTCATGTGTTATCTAGGTTGTTCCATAGCTTGGAGAAGACCCCAGCCACCAGAGTTCAACACTCCTGTCAGGACAAGCTCTGTGGGGCCAGTTGCCCTGGCAGACTGGCCAGCTCTCAGCCACCCTGACTGTTTAGCCAACATGCTTCGTGAGCTCCACCTGCACGAGGTATTTTTTCTGCCCCTCTCCCTCCCACTTTGGTAAATCTTTTCTATTGTTCTGATCATAGAAGACTATTCATTGTTGGGAAATGAATTTTTTTTTTAATTTTCCCATAATCTTAGAAAAACAAATTACATTTTGGGATACTTTTGATCTTTTCATGTATATGTATATATATTAAGATTTATTTGGGACCAGGCTGGGGAGACAGCATAATGGATATCTAAGCGATTTTCATGCCTGAGGTTCAACAGTTCCAAGTTCAATACCCATCACCACCATAAACCAGAGCTGAGCAGAGATCTGGTCTTTCTTTGTATCTCTGACATTAAAAATAAAATATTTAATCTTTGTTTAAAGAAGAAGATTTGGGAGTCAGGCAGTAGCGCAGCAGGTTAAGCACACATGGCATGAAGCTCAAGGACTGGTGTAAGGATCCCGGTTTGAGCCCCCAGCTCCCCACCTACAGGGGAGTCGCTTCACAGGTGGTGAAGCAGGTCTACCGGTGTTTTTCTCTCCCCCCGTCTGCCTTCCCCATCTCTCTCCATTTCTCTCTGTCCTATCTAACAATGACAACATCAATAACAACGACAACTACAACAATAAGGGCAACAAAAGGGAAAATAAATAATTTAAATATATATCTTTTAAAAATATTTGGGGTCTGGGAGATAACATAATGGTTACACAAAAAAAAAACCTTTTGTGCTGGGTCCTGGAATATTAAGGCATTGGTCTCTCAAGCAAGACATCCCAAGTTTGATCTCTAGCTACCCATATATCAGAATGATGCTCTCTCAAAAATAATTAAATCATTAAAAAAAAAACTAATGATAGAAGCTCCAAGGTTTCAGGTTCAATCCTTCACACTGCCATAAGCCAAAGTTGAGCAGTACCCTGGTTAAAAAGTAAAGAAGCCAAGCAGTGGTGCATCCAATCAGGTGCACACACATATCACCATGCACAAGGAACCAGATTTGACCCCCCACTCCCCACCTGCAGGAAAGACACTTCATAAGTAGTGAAGCACGTCTGCAGGTGTCTATGTTTCTCTCCCTCTATTTTCCCCTCCCCTCTCAATTTCTCTCTGTCCTATCTAATGAAATAGAAAAAAAAAAAAGGAAAATTGGCCACCAAAGCAGTGGATTTGTACTGCTGGCACCAAGTCCCAGAGATAACCTTGGTGGGGATATATATATATATTGCAAAGCCCCTTCTCAGGTACACAGAACCCCAGCTCTAGGGAATTAACTATTAATACTTAGGGCTCACAGTCATCCTTACTCTATAGAGAATTGCCTTTGGTAGAAAGGAGCCTGCTTGGTACACTCCACACTGCTCCAGACAGTAGTCAGTGTGGCTGACCTAGAATCTCACATGCCAGCCCCTGCCCCAGAGTAGAACTGATTCTCTGGTGCAGTCACTTTCCGGTAGTAACTGGAACCAGATTCTGGCAGCCTTTCTAGTTTCTGCTATTCCTCTGCCTTTCCAACCCCTTCTGAAGCTGCTTTCAAAGAATCCCAGCTCAGCCTTCACCTTTTTTTTTCTTTATTGGGAGATTTAATATTTTACATTTGACAGTGAATACAAGTTTGTACATATATAACATTTCTCAGTTTTCCACATAACAATACAACCCCCACTGGGTCCTCTGTCATCCTTTCCTAGGACCTGTCCTTTCTCCCCCACCCACCCCAGAGTCTTTTACTTTGGTGTAATACACCTCTACAATTTCTTTTTTTTATTATTTATTTATAAAAGGAGATCATTAACAAAACCATAGGACAAGAGGGGTACAACTCCACACAGTTCCCACCACCAGATCTCTGTATCCCATCCCCTCCTCTGATAGCTTTCCTATTCTTTATCCCTCTGGGAGTATGGACCCAGGGTCCTTGTGGGATGCAGAAGGTGGGAGGTCTGGCTTCTGTAATTGCTTCCCTGATGAACATGGGCGTTGACTGGTCGATCCATACTCCCAGCCTGTCTCTCTCTTTCCCTAGTAAGATGGGGCTTTGGGGAATCGGAGCTCCAGGACACATTGGTGAGGTCGTCTGTCCAGGGAAGTCTGGTCAACATCATGCTAGCATCTGAAACCTGGTGGCTGAAAAGAGAGTTAACATACAAAGCCAAACAAACTGTTGAACAATCATGTACCTAAAGGCTGGAAAAGTGTAGATGAAGTGTTACCTCTACAATTTCTTACACATATTAGGTATGCAATCAGGATACAAGTTCCCCAAAGGAGTTTGGTCCTGATGCCTTTTTATTATTTTATTGTTATTGATGTTGTTGATGTTAGATAGGACAGAGAGAAATGGAGAGAGGAGGGGAAGACAGAGGGGGAGAGAAAGAGAGACACCTGCAGACCTTCTCACCGCCTGTGAAGCAACTCCCTTGCAGGTGGGGAGCTGGGGGCTCAAACCCGGATCCTTACGCCGGTGCTTGTGCTTTGAGCCATATGCACTTAACCCACTGCGCTACCGCCTGACTCCCGGTCCTGATGCTTTTGAATGCTGAGGGATTTATTAAGTGGGAGAAAGATCTAAACAGAGGTGAATCCCTAGACTGGAGACCTGACAGGTTCCCCAGCCTCCACAATGCCTCTCTGAGTACCCAGCACAACTGCCTCACTTGCACAGAATAGGAAATTGAGGTCTGGTCTAAGCATTTGGGGAGCAGAGCATAGCAGACCTCCTCTCTGTGTTCTCTTTTGTTACTATTTTTGTTTGTTTTGTCTTTTACCAGAGTACTGCTCAGCTTTGAGTTACGGTGGTACAGGGAATTGAACCTGGAACCTCAGAGCCTCAAGCAGGAGAGTCATTTTGCATGACCATTACTGCTATCTCCCTCACTTCCACTATTTTCTGAACCTTATTCTGTCTCCCCAGAAGCAGGTGGCACTCAGACCTCTAGACCCCCGTAAGACAAGATGCCCACACAGGCTCCCTGAACTGCATTCTTCAAGAATGAGCTCTCCCCCGCCCCACCCACCCCCAGCTCACTCTTCAAACTTTCATTCAAGTCCCAGCACCTGCTCTGGACACCTCAGCCACACCTCAGGAAGCCCAGAGTCTAGGCAGATCCTCCTCCTCCTTTTCTTTCTTCTCCTTTTTTTTTTTCTTTTTTAGATTTTATGTATTGATTCATGAGAAATGATAGGAGCAAGAGAAAGAACCAGATATCACTCTGGTACATGTGCTGCCGGGGATTGAACTTAGGACCTCATGCTTGAGAGTCCAATGCCTTATTCACTGCGCCACCTCCCAGACCACTCTTCTCCTTTTTATCTTTCTTTTTTTCTTTCTTCCTTTCATTTTTGCCTCTAGGGTTATCACTGGAGCTCAATGCTAGCACTATAAATCCACTGCTCCTGGAGGCCATTTTTTTCCATTAATTTATTATTATTATTATTATTATTTTAGCATTTGCCCTTCTTCCGTAGCCAGTCAACAGCGTCAGGTTGAGCCTGATGTAAAGTTTCGAGACCTCCTTTGAATCTGGAGAGGTGGCAGTCGTTGACTATGTGGGTCATAGTCTGTCTGTAGCCGCAGGGGCAGTTCGGGTCGTCTCTGGCTCCCCAGCGATGGAACATAGCGGCACACTGGCCATGGCCTGTTCGATAGCGATTGAGGAGGGCCCAATCGTAACGTGCTAGGTCAAAGCCGGGTTGACGCTTGCAGGGGTCTGTGATGAGGTGTTTGTTCTTTACCTCAGCTGACTGCCAACTCTGTTTCCAAGAGACTGGAACAGACAAGTTCAGTGTAGGCATAGGGGACCAGATTGGGTGACGAGACGTCAAGCGTTGGACAGGGTGGGCGAAGATATCCGCGTATATTGGCAGGTCCGGTCGAGCGTAGACGTGGGAAATGAACTTAGATGATGCCGCATCCCGACGAATATCTGGCGGGGCGATGTTGCTAAGAACTGGCAGCCATGGAACGGGGTGGAACGGATGGTTCCAGAAATTATCCTCATGGAGGAATATAATTTGGAATCGACCAAGTGGACATGGGGGCTATGGAACTATACTGGGGCACAGTATTCTGCAGTGGAATAGCATAATGCCAGAGATGATATTATTATTATTATTAGATAAGACAGAGAACTTATAAGCAAAGAGAAAAATAAAGAGGAACACCTGCATATAAAGAGGAACATGGAGTAAAGCATTCCCCCTGCTGGTGGGGAGCTGAGGGCTCAAGCTGGGTGGGGGTTGCAACCCTGATCCTTGTAGGATCCCTATGCTTAGAATGATGTGCGTTTAACAGGTGCACCACTGCCAGGCCCCCTCCTGGCCCCTTCCAGGCAGCTTCTCCATCATATCTGTCACCATGTCACTGGGTCTGAACATATCATTTGAAGGATGCCCCTCAGTGAGCCTCACTACAGTCCACTCACAAGGCCTGTCATCAGATGCATGCAATCTTATCATTTTAGAACTTTCTACCAGGAAACACTCCTATCAGACTGAGTCAAGGGCCTTGTGTAAAGAACTTGCCTGAGGTTTTTCCTGGAGGCCAGGACCTAAACCAGCCTCCAACATCTTTATAGTCAATAAATGCAGGACATCCCTGGGAGGAGCAGGTGAGCAGCTTTAGGGGAGCTTAAGAAACAGAAAGCTCAGGGCCTGGTGGGCTGAAGCCAGAAACTTGATTCAGCAGCATTTGACTGGGGATTTCCACATTTCAGGAAGCACATCACCAGTCCTTAGATGCCTTCATCTCTGTCCTACCAGGAAGTTTGAACCAACATTGCAGGGCTCTAGGGAGAGCTTCCATATGCTAATAAAAAAAAGAATGAAAGGGGCAGGGGTAGATAGCAAAATGGTTATGCAAAGAGACTCTCATGCTTCATAGTCCAAGGTTCAATCCCTCACACCACCATAAGCCAGAGCTAAGCAGTGCTCTGGTGAACAATACAAAATAAAAGTTAAAAAAAAAAATTTAACAGAATGAAAGAATGGAATGCTTTCCTATTTTTTTAAATTCTCTCTGGAAAAAAGAAAATATGTATAGGACCAAGAGATAGCTCACCTGGCCAGATGCACACCTTACCTGGCATGGAGTCCTAGGTTCTTGCCTAGTTACCATTTGGAAACACTGTGACCATGGATAATGGAGTGGTGTAGCAGTGCCTCTCACCTGCATACATACTGCCCATGTAAAATGAAAAGAATGAAAAAGTTTTATTTGGGACAGCGCTACATGTGAGGCTTCTGCACCCCCCCCCCTTTTTTTTCCCTGGAGTATTGCTCAGCTCTGGCTTACGGTAGTGTCAAGTATTGAACCCAGGACTTCAGAGCCTCCGGTATGAAGCTTTTTGCACAACCATTGTGCTATCTCCTTGAGCCTCATAATTTTTAAGAAATTGTTTATTTATCTTATGATAGAGATGCCAGGGCACTGCTCCCTTAGCCATATGCATTGTTAGAGAGTGGGATCCTGGCCCTCAAAATGAATGCAAGGCAGTGCTCTATGCACTGAGGCACCCTCCCCCATAGCCAGATGGAGGAAAATCCTGCTTGGGGAATATAAATATTGTGCCATGGTTCAAACAAAACAAGGAGCCAGGTCAGCTGGGGAGCCCCCAGACTTAGATCAGCCCTACTATTGATGAAGGTCAAAGGTGAAAGGAAGCTGGGTTCTTGGTTGGTTTTTTTGTTTTTCTGTAGAGGTAGAGGAGAGGAGAAGGAGAGAAAGAGAGAGGGAAGGGGGGGAGCAGAGGGGAGGGGGAGGGGTAAGGGAGGGAGACAGAGAGAGAGAGAGGAGACTACTCACCAAAACTTTCTTCTTCTTTTTTTTTTAAATTTTATTTATTCTTTTTGTTGCCCTTGTTGTTTTTTTTTATTGTTGTAGTTATTGATGTCATTGTTGTTGGATGGGACAGAGAGAAATGGAGAGAGGAGGGGAAGACAGAGAGGGGGAGAGAAAGATAGACACCTGCAGACCTGCTTCACCGCCTGTGAAGTGACTCTCCTGCAGGTGGGGAGCCGGGGGCTCGAACCGGGATCCTTCCGCTGGTCCTTGTGCTTACTGCCACCTGCACTTAACCCGCTGTGCTACCGCTGGACTCCCCAAAACTTTCTTCTATGTGGTGAAGAAAAGACTGGAACCTGGGAAGCACACATGACAATGTGGCATCTATCTAAGTGAGCTATATTTGAGGGCCTGGAGGCTAGGCTATTGCCAAGTACAGATTTGGCTCCCTGCAGTGAGCTCCTTCCTGCTTCATGGGTTACTCTAGGGACAGGGAGAGGTTTCCCTGCAACCCCTCAAACCCTCCCCCCCACCAGCCTCTTGACCTCCAGGCGATCAATAGGAGTGGGGGCAGAGTTCCTGCAATGCTGAGACACAAACTCTACCCTGGGGACTTGCATTGGTGACCCCAATGTGGCAACTGCTCTTTCTGCACTTTAATAATTCAGAGAATGCATACTATTCAGCCGGCAACTTCATTCCTGGATTCAGAAACACAGTGCTCTGGAGATCATTTCCAGTGCAGGATGAAATTCCACTCATCACAGTCACCCAAAGGAGCACAAGCCTATTCCTGGAAGGGGTTCTGATTTACAAATATCCTAAACCATTGTGGGCCAGCAGCTAGGACCCCATGGATCTGAGGTGGGAACCTGCCATTCTTGCCCAACTCTCTGTTCTGTGCTAGGAGCCCTGGGCCAGTCCTTTCTCCACTGTCTCCTGCCAGCTCGGGACTTCAAGTGATACACAGATCACTGTGAGTGATCTGGGGTCTCTCTCTGCTTGCTGCTGGCTCACATACCCAGCCCTGTCTGCTTCAGTGTCCTTGAGAAAGATCTTTGTACCTCAGAGGGTCCCTGGCAATTTGTCCAGGATGGCTTGTGTGTCCTAGAATTTTTCCCTCAAAAAGTGTTTTTGAAAAAAACAAAACAAAACAACAACAACAAAAAAAACCAAAAAACCCCACTACATTTGAAAACATGACATGTAACAAGCCAGGTATTGTATGACTGCATTTGTGATGTTCCTAAAATAGGCAAATCGATGAATATGGGATGATCTCACTCATAGACAGAAGCTGAAGCTGAAAAATAAGAACAGAAGGGGAAACACAGAGCAAAACTTGGATAGAGTTGGTGTATTGCACCAAAGTAAAGGACTGCAGGGTAGGGGAAGTGTTCAGGTCCTGGAACATGATGGTGGAGGAGGACCAAGGTGGGAAACTAAGAAATATTACACATGTACCAACTTCTATATTTTACTGTTCACTTCTTCTTCTTCTTCTAGCGTTTGCCCTTCTTCCGTAGCCAGTCAACAGCGTCAGGTTGAGCCTGATGTAAAGTTTTGAGACCTCCTTTTCACTGTAAACCATTAACTCCCCCCATACAGGAAAAATATAAAGATCATTAGGCTAGAAAAAACACAGTTAATGTTAATTTGAGAAAAGTTAGAAAATGTTTTTAAGACATTTAATTATAAAAGAGAGTGGGGTCTTAGGCAAGAAAGTCTATTGCATAAGCCACTGAGCTACCTCCCAGACCCAAAAGATGCATTTTATTTATTAACAAGAGAAAAAGAGAACAGAAAATCACTCTGGTGTATGTGATTCCAGGAATCAAACTCCTCATGTTTTTAAGTTCAGCACTCTAGTCACTGAGCAACCTACCAAGACATGAAAAATAATTCTATTAATATTAACATTGAAATTCCCTTCTGTACTCCAAACAAATCAGTCTCCTATGAAATTCTAATCCACAAAGAAGGGGAAAAGCTGCTCTGCTATATGCATGACCCAGGCTCAAGTCTGGCCCCCAAAGCATTGAAGGAAGTTTTCATGCTGTCACCTCTTATTTCTTTCAGCCTCTCTGTCTCTATCTTAAAAAAACAAAACAAGGGGGCCGGGAAGTGGTGCAGCAGGTTAAGCACACATGCCGCGAAGCACAAGGATGGGTATAAGGATCCCAGTTCAAGTCCCGGCTCCCCACCTGCAGGGGAGTCGCTTCACAGATGGTAAAGCATGTCTGCAGGTGCCTATCTCCCCCCCCCCCCCGTTTTCCTTTCCTCTCTCCATTTCTCTCTGTCCCATCCAACAGCAACAATGACATCAACAACAATTTTTTTAAAAAAGGCAACAAAAGGGGGGATAAAAAGCATGACCATGTGGCTCTGTATCCTTTGAGGTGGCTGCCCATGCTAAGATTCTGTTGTGTGACTATCTTCTGGTTTTAAACATGTAAGTTGTTCCCACATTCCCCTAATCAAAACAAAAACTGCAAGTAATCTCTTTGCACATATCTCTTTGATTACTTATGGATGTGGGGAGTGCTGCGATCTCACACAAGTGAAATTCCACCATTCCCAGGCTGATTTTTTTTTTTTTTTTTTTCGGTTTTGGTTTTGGGTTTGACTTCTCTCCCTCCCTCCCTCCTTCCCTTCCTTCCTTTCTTTCTTTCTTTCTTTCTTTCTTTCTTTCTTTCTTTCTTTCTCTCTTCCTTTCTCTCTCTCTCTTTTTTATGTTCTATTTTATTTTAAGGAGAGAGAGAGAAACAGAGAGGAAGACACAGAGGGGAAACCAGAGCACTACTCAGCTCTGGCTTATGGTAGAAGTAGGGATTGAACCTGGGACCTCAAAGCCTCAGGAGTGAAAGTCTTTTGCATAACCGTTATGCTGTCTCCCCAGCTCTTAGTTTTGACTTTTGTATTTTAGAGAGACCATAGTGTCGCTCCACCATCAGTGAAGCCTCCCCTAGTTTGTGGTGCTCCTATTTGATGCCAGAGGCCTTGAGCTCTACTGGTGAACTGTCTCTCAATTCACTAAATCATTATTTTTAAAGATATTTTAAATAGACTTATTTTATTTTGTCATCAGGGTTGTTGCTGGGGGGCTAAGTGCAGGCACTAGGAATCAACTGCTCCTAAAGTACATTTTTTTCCTTTTTCCTTTTTCCCTCCTATTTTATTTGATAGGAAAGAGAAATTGAGAGGAGAGGGGAATATAGAGAGGAAGAGAGAAAGAGATACCTGCAGATCTGCTTCACTGCTCATGTGCTTCCTCCCATAGGTGGGTAGCAGGGCCTTGAACCTGGGTCCTTGTGCATCATACTATATGCACTTAACCAGGTATGCCACCACCTGACCCCCAATTTCTCTCTTTTTTATTATTATTATTATTTAATATTTTATTTTATTTATTTATTCCCTTTTGTTGCCCTTGTTGTTTTATTGTTGTAGTTATTATTGTTGTTGTTGTCGTTGTTGGATAGGACAGAGAAAAATGGAGAGAGGAGGGGAAGACAGAGAGGGGGAGAGAAAGATAGACACCTGCAGACCTGCTTCACCGTCTGTGAAGCGACTCCTCTGCAGGTGGGGAGCCGGGGTTCGAACCGGGATCCTTATGCCGGTCCTTGTGCTTTGCGCCACCTGCGCTTAACCCGCTGCACTACAGCCCGACTCCCTCTTTTTTATTATTTTATTATTTACTAGAGATATAGGAGGTGAGAGAAAAAAACAGACATCAGTATGGTACATGCACTGCTGAGGATTGAACTCAGGACCTCATAAATCCAATACTTTATCCACTGTGCCAGAGTGAAAGGCCAGAGCACTCACCATCAGCATGGAGTATGGAAACTGAGGCCTCAGGTTTACAATCACTTGCTTTACTGCTGAGTATCTCCCCTGCTGTGGGTACATTTTTAATTTTTTTGGCCAAGGCTGGTGGGGAGGGAGTGGCACACTTGGTTGAGCTCACCCATTTCCCACCTGCAGGGGGAAAGCTTCACAGGCAGTGAAGCAGTGCTGTAGGTGTCTAAACTCTCCCTATCTCCCCTCCCCCCTCTCAATTTCTCTCTGTCTCTATCCAGTAATAGAAAAATATTAAAATTGTTGGGTCATAGACTGGTTTTGGTGTATTGCACCAAAGTAAAGCACTCTGAGCAGAGGGGTGTTTTCAGGTTCTGGTACATTGCTGGTGGAGGAGGACCTAGGCTGGGGGTGAAAGTGTCTTGTGGAAAACAGAAATTTTACACATGTACTAACAACTGTACTATGTAACCATTAATCCTCCAATTAAAAACAAGTATATAAATATAAATAAAATAAGTAAATTTGAAAAAAAAATTTTTTTGTCACTGTCAGGGCTTCACTGCTCCAGGCTGACTTTTTCAGATAGAAGGACAGAGACAGACAGGGGGAAAAAGACACCCTAACACCAAACCTTCCTCTAGTGTGATGGGAGACAGGCTCAAATCTGGATCATGTATATGGCAATGCAGGCACACTATCCAAGTGAGCTATTTTGCTTGCCTAAGTCCCTTTTACTTTAGGATAAATTCCTGGAATTTCTGGGTCAGTGCCTACTAGGGTGCTTTTTTGTTTTTGTTTTGTTTTGTTTTTTGTTGGTTTTGGGGTTTTTTTGCCTCACCTTGTCAGACTGCATGTTTGAGCCACATCTCATTTGTAGCTATTCTACCTGACATAAAGCCCCTGCCTCAGTAGATGGATGGATTCCTGCAGCAGCCAAACTCAGCCATGGTGCCCAGTGGAAGAGGGAGCAATTTTGTGGGGGAGGGACCCCTCTAAATGTGTCTGAGTACTGGTAATCTATGACAGGTTTACTTTGCAAGGCAAAAGGTGTTTTTTGCAGGTGTGATTAAATTAAAACTTTCAAGATAAGTAGGGAGATTTTCCTGGACTAGGTCGGTCCAATGTAGTCATAAGGGTGTGTGTGTGTGTGTGTGTGTGTGTGTGTGTGTGTGTGTGTGTGTGTGTGTTTTGCAGCCAGGATTTTTGTTTGTTTTGTTATTTGCTGGGGCTTCACATCTGTATGATGATTCTACCACTCCTGGTGCACTTCTTCTTTTAAGACAGAAGGTGGGCTAGTGGGGGTTGTATTATTATGTGAAAAACTGAGAAATATTATGTATGTACAAATTATTGTATTTACTGTCAACTGTAAAACATTAATCCCCTAATAAAGGAAAAAAAGGGGAGTAAAAAAAAAGACAAAAGGTGGGAAGGTGAGGGACCAGAGACAGGGAAAGAAGAAGAGACAGTACAACACTGTGTCATTGCTCCTGAAGCTTCCTCTTTGATCCCATATGGTGTCCAGGAGCTTGAACTGGGTTCTTGCACATGACAGGGTATGCACTCTACCAGCTGAGCTACCTTATGATTCTAGTTACAAAGTTTTTAGCAGAGAGAGGCAGGAAAGAGGGAGGGAGGGAGAGAAAGAGAGAGAGAGAGAGAGATTGAGAGAAAGGACAATGAAAGCATAGATTGTTAGAAAACTGGATAGGGAGCTGAGAGGTAGTGCAGTGGGTTAAGCCCACATAGTACAGAAGTACAAGGGCTGGCACAAGGATATGGATTTGATACCCTGGCTCTCCCACCTTGATTTCTCTCTGTCCTATTCAGCAACAACAACAACAATGAAAAAAAAATGGCTGCAGGAGCAGTGGATTCTTAATGCAGGTACCAAGCCACAGGGATCCTGGAGGAAAAAAAAAAAAAAACCTGGTTAAGGACAGGGATTTTTCCCCTGGTGTCTCCAGAAAAACTGTAACCCTGCCAACCCATTTTATAACCCTTATAACCTCCAGAATTATAAAAAAAAAAAAAAAAAAAGTCTTAATCTTTTGAATTTTTAGTAAATTGTTACAAGAGCAATAAGAAACAAACACATCCATCCAGGTCTTGAAGCCTCATTGTCAATGCAAGGTTGATCTTTTTCTGCAACCAGCAGCCTGAGATCTGAACATTACCTCTCCTCCCTAGTCAGGGGCCTCCCAGGCAAAACTTACCCAAGGTTCTGTGCATGGTTGACAGAGAAGTCTAACTTGCCCTCCTAGAAAGAGGGTTAATCTTTCAGTTTTTTTAAAAATCATTATTATTATTTTTAGATAAAGACAGAGGGAGAGAGAGAGAGAGAGAAAGAAAGAAAGAAAGAGAGAAAGAAAAAGGAAGAGTGGTGGTACTGGGCTTCCTTCAGTGTGGTGGTACTGGGCTCAAAACTGGGTTGCACACATGGCAAAGCAGTGCACAATTCAACTGAGCTATTTTGCCTGCCCTCATTCACACTTTAGCATGAGTAAGATAGGCACCTCATATCAGGGTACCCCTCACATTTGTTGATATGATATTATTACAAAGAAGTAGAACTCCCCCACACCTATGGACATCTAATCTTTGACAAAGGTGCCCAGACTATTAAATGGAGAAAGCAGAGTCTCTTCAACAAATGGTGTTGGAAACAATGGGTTGAAACATGCAGAAGAATGAAACTGTGAACTACTATATTTCACCAAACACAAAAGTAAGTTCCAAGTGGATCAAGGACTTGGATGTTAGACAAGAAAGTATCAGATACTTAGAGGAAAATACTGGCAGAACTCTTTTCCACATACATTTTAAAGACATCTTCAAGGAAATGAATCCAATTACAAAGATGACTAAGACAAGTATAAACCTATGGGACTACATCAAATTAAAAAGCTTCTGCACAGCAAAAGAGACCACTACCCAAACCAAGAGAACCCTCACAGAATGGTAGAAGATCTTTACACGCCATACATCAGACAAGAGACTAATAACCAGAATATATAAAAAACTTGAAAATCTCAACAACAAGACAACAAATAACCCTATCCAAAAATGGGGGGAGGGCATGGACAGAATATTCACACAGAAAAGATCCAAAAGGCTGAGAAGAAACACATGAAAAAACGCCCCAAAGTCTCTGATTGTCAGAGAAATGCAAATAAAGACAACAATGAGATGTCATTTCACTCCTGTGAGAATGTTATACATCAGAAAAGGTAACAGCAGCAAATGCTGGAGAGGGTGTGGGGTCAAAGGAACCCTCCTACACTGCTGGTGGGAATATCAATTGGTCCAACCTCTGTGGAAAACAGTCTGGAGAATTCTCAGAAGGCCTATGGACCTACCCTATGACCCTGCAATTCCTCTCCTGGGGATATATCCTAAGTAAAACAACATACCCATTCAAAAAGATCTGTGTACATATATGTTCTTGGCAGCACAATTTGTAATAGCCAAAACCTGGAAGCAACACAGGTGTTCCACAACAGATGAGTGGCTGAGCAAATTGTGGTATATATATTACTCAGCTATAAAAAATGGTGACTTCACCATTTTCAGCCGATCTTGGATGGACCTTGAGAAAATTCATGTTAAGTGAAGTAAGTCAGAAACAGAAGAATGAATATGGGATGATCTCACTCTCAGGCAGAAGTTGAAAAACAAGATCAGAAAATAAAACACAAGTAGAACCTGAACTGGAATTGGCGTATTGCACCAAAGTAAAAGACTTTGGGGTGGGTGGGTGGGAAGAATACAGATCCAAGAAGGATGACAGAGGACCTAGTGGGGGTTGTATTATTATATGGGAAACTGAGGAATGTTATGCATGTATAAGCTATTGTATTTACTGTTGAATGTAAAACATTAATTCCCCAATAAAGAAATTTAAAAAAAAAAAGAAGTAGGGAGTCGGGCGGTGGCGCAGTGGGTTAAGCGCACGTGGCGCAAAGCGCAGGGACCGGCGTAAGGATCCCGGTTCGAGCCCCCGGCTCCCCACCTGCAGGGGCGTCGCTTCACGGGCGGTGAAGCAGGTCTGCAGGTGTCTATCTTTCTCTCCCCTCTCTCTCTGTCTTCCCCTCCTCTCTCCATTTCTCTCTGTCCTATCCAACAACAAAGCAACGTCAACAATAGCAATAATAACCGCAACGAGGCTGCAACAACTAGGGCAACAAAAAGGGGGAAAAATGGCCTCCAGGAGCGGTGGATTCATGGTGCAGGCACCAAGCCCAGCAATAACCCTGGAGGAAAAAAAAAAAAAAAAGAAGTAGAACTCTACTCTGATGTTAAAGCCCAGAAATGATGGGCCTAGACCTCTTAACAGGTCCCTCTCTCCACTGTCACTGCTTATCACCATCAGGAACAACATAGTGGACCCTTTGTGGGGCCCTATAAGACCTTGCCATCTAAAAGGAACAGCAATGGTAGGGACAGCCCCATTCTCCAAAGGGAAGGTAGGCCAACATACTCTACCACTGAGGGAAGATGGGTTCTGAAATTAGTGCAGCTTAGAATGTTCCTAGCTATGACCACAGAATGCATGCTCAGACTTAGAGGGATGTGGAGGTTACACAGGTTCCTGTGATGAATATGGGCCCCAGATCAAATCGATGGAGTTTACAGGTAACAATAATCATATACTTTTCCCATATTTGGGAGCTACTCTCTTCCCTGATCCAGCTTTCTAGTCCTATTCCCAACTCTGACACCATCTCCCCAGACAATACCTTTGGTCCACCAGCATGTCAAGTGTTGGGTTCAGCAAAAATTAGTAAAGTCATGAGCACCTTGGAATATACCTAAATATACTATTTTTTATTTATTTTTTAAAATATTTATTTTATTTCTTTATTCTCTTTTGTTGCCCTTTTAAAAATATTATTGCTTTTAGTTTTTTTATCTTTATTTATTTGAGACAGCCAGAAATTGAGAGGAAGGGGAGACAGAGAGGAGGAGACAGAGAGACACCTGAAAGCACTGCTTCACCACTTGTGAAGTTTTCCCCCTGCAGGTGGGGACTCGGAGCTTAAAACCTGGTCCTTGCGCACTGTAACATGTGCACTCAACCAGGTGTGCCACCACCCGGCCCCAGATCTACTAGCTTTTTCCAAAGTGGAGACCCCCAAATCTCATCTGCTATATTCTTGCCTTTAAGTTCCTGATTACTTAACCATTTTTTTCTGCTTTATATCTTAATACATTTTCGGCCACCAAATTGCAGGTGCTACCATGACGCCAACCTGACTTCCCTGGGCAGACAACCCCACCAATGTATCCTGGAGCCCTGCTTCCCCAAAGCCCTGCCCACTAGGGACCTGCCAACACCCATGTTCAGTGGAGAAGCAATTACAAAAGCCAGACCTTCCACCTTTTGCACCCCATAATGATCCTGACTCCATAATCCCAGAGGGATAAAGAATAGGAAAGCTGGGAGTCCGGCAGTAGTGCAGCAGGTTTAGTGCAAGGACTGGCATAAGGATATCAGTTCAAGACCCTGGCTCCCCATCTGCTGGGGAGTCACTTCACAGGCAGTGAAGCAGGTCTGCAGGTGTCTATCTTTCTCTCCCTCTCTCTGTCTTTCCCTCCTCTCTCCACTTCTCTATGTCCTATCGAACAACGATGACATCAACAACAACAACAATAATAACTACAACAGTAAAACAACAAGGGCAACAAAAGGGAATAAATAAATATTTTTAAAAAGATATTAAAAAAAAAGAATAGGAAACCTATCAGGGAAGGGGATGGGATATGAAGTTGTGGTGGCAGGAACTGTGTGGAATTGTACCCCTCTTATCCTATGGTCTTGTCAATATTTCCATTTTTAAAATTAATTAATTTATTTATTCCCTTTTGTTGCCCTTGTTTTATTGTTGTTGTTATTGATGTTGTTGTTGGATAGGACAGAGAGGAACGGAGAGAGGAGGGGAAGACAGAGAGGGGGAGAGAAAGATAGATACCTGCAGACCTGCTTCACCGCTTGTGAAGCTATTCCACTGCAGGTGGGGAGCCAGGAGCTTGAACCAGGATCCTTATGCAGGTCCTTGCACTTCATGCCATGTGCACTTAACCCGCTGCACTACTGCCCGACTCCCCAATATTTCCATTTTATAAATAAGTTAAAAAAAAACAGGCTTAAGTGTGGGTGGTTCCCATTCTCACCCATACCAGAGCCCCCCGGGGTTCCATCGACACTACATTCCCTGAAGGTTCCCAAATGAAGTCAGTTCTTGTCCTCCAGAGGGAGTTTGCTAAACACACCTAGTTAATATGTGTGGCAATTCTAGTCCTTGTCATTTAACAAGAAGGATTCAGTGCCAGGTCCTGAACTTTACCAGATCATTCCACTGAATCCTCAGCCACCTAAATAGTAGTATTGTCCCACTTCAGTGATTTGGAAACTGAGCCCCAGGCAGGATAATTCATAAGCACAAGAGTATGCAGTTGCAAAGCACAGAACAGGATTCAAACCCAGTAAGTTGAGTCCAGAGTTCAGAGCTGCCTGGGGCTGGTCGACAGAAGCATTCCTTTCAATATAGTCAACATTTCAAAAATCCAGAGATTTTAAAAAACAATCTGGATTTCTAGATTTTCTTGAAAAATCCGATTCACTCCCTAAAAGAATTGCTGATGACCACAGCAAGAGTGATTTGAACAAAATTAAATAATATAGATTATATTACAAAGTATAAAGCATATATCCACGAGTCCTTACTGGTACAAGTTAGTGGATGAATATCTAAATAAATGAAAGAGATCAGTCACCCATACAGAGTCCCAAATAAATTATGCTGGGAGGGGCAGAGTGGTGGCGCACCTGGTTGAGCGCAAGTGTTATAGTGCACAAGGACCCAGGTTCAGGCCCCCAGTCCCCACCTCGAGAGGGAAAGCTTTGTGAGTGGTGAAGCAGGGCTGCAGGTGTCTCTCTCCCTCCCTATCTCCCCCTTCCCTCTCAATTTCTGGCTGTCTCTATCCAATCAATAAAGATGATTAACAACAACAACAACAACAACAAAAAAAACTATGCCAAGAAGGGTGCCTGCTTTGTTATGTGCAAATCTCAGTTTCAAGCCCCTCCTATACCACATGGGAGCACTACAGCTGTGTTGCAGACCACCCACCCCATCCCCACATACATCCTGTCTGAATAAGTCAGTGCTGGGTGGCACAGCTTAAAGCTTCAGCAGTAACAACAAAACAAAAATAATTCATACAGCTCCTCAGTTCTCACAGTGAGGTGGAGCATAACTCCCATCCCTTATCTGTTGGCTGCTCACAGGGGTCTTGCTTCCAAAAAGGATAGTATAGAAAGGAGAAGATAGAGATTTTATGCTGGAGAAAGTTGACAAGTGTCATCTCCTCAGGTGATCAAGGTTGCTATCAACAGCATGTGATATCATGGTGTTTATCTCTAGGGTCTTCTTCCCCAAAAACCCTCCCTATGAAACGCAGTTCTATTTTGAGAAAAACATCTGAAAAATTCCAATTGAGGGATTTCTCCCCCTCTTCTTTCCTTTATCTCAACAGAGCAATGCTTAGCTTTGGCTTGTGGTGGTACTGGGGACTGAACTTGGGATCTTGGAATGAAAACTCAGGCATGAAAACTCTGCCAGTTGAGCTATTTCCCCTGTCACTCTGCCTAGTCAATTTTTATCTTTTTTTTTTTTTTTGAGAGAGAGAGAGAAAATAAAGAGTGAGAAGGAGGGAGGGAAGGAGAGAGAGAGAAAGAGAGACTCCAAAGCACTGCTCCACCATCCAAGGAGTCTCTGTGGTGCTGTCCATGGTACTCCCACAGGTGCCAGGGATAGAGTCTAGGGTCCCATGCATGGTAAGGTATGTGCTTTTCCTACTGAGCCTCCTCCTGCTCCCTGAGGGACAATCTGTAAGATCTCTGATCAGTCCCCCTCAAAGTCATCAAAACAAGGAAAGCCTGAGACAATCAGAGCCCACAGGAGCCAAGGGGGTCACAAAGACCAAATATCATGTGGGATTCTGGATGGACTCTCAAGAGGAAAAGGACAGTAGGGGAAATTTGAGGAATCTGAACAGAGTGAGGACACTTGTTAATAAGGATGGTTTAGTTAATAAGGATAGTTAATAAGGCAGGTTCATTGACAGTGATATATGTATTATGCCAGGTGCTCAGAGGTGCCAAAGCCTGCCTGCGCTCATCTGGACGAAGAGCTCCTATATCAGAATGTTCCCTGTTTTCTTATTTGGGAGTAAGGAGAAGAGACTCCTCCTGGGGTTTGGCTTCAGGGGCAAGACCTGGAAGACATAGGTCAGGGTTGGGTGTCCTGAGAACAGGAAAGATGTGTCTGCACTGATTTACTCTATATCACTGTCCAGAAACAACAAAAACCATCTCCCTGGGGTCCCTGGTCAGACCTTAAGGACTTTCTCAAGGTGCTGGCACCTGCTCAAGCTGCCCAGCTGTTGTTTCTGGATTGATCTGTTTGTGTCAAAGCCTTCAAGACTGAGTCATCCTGGAATCACTTACATGCCAGTGTTTGGTGGGGAGGGTAGAGAGGGAGCAATATCCACTGCTTCCACATACACCTGGTAGTATTCAGGGAGGGTGCTCAGTACCATGATGGGGCTCACCTGGGTGCCCTAACTCCTCACCCAAGGACCCAAATATCCCTGCCTCTGAGTAGTCTGACCAGGGTTCCCCTATCCAGTGCTTAGAAATGACTTAATGATATTCTACCTCCTGAAGTAAGCAAATAGAGATCTTGGGGGACCAGTTAAGAGGCTAAGGCTAGATGAGTTGGAAATGATGGCCTCTTGAAGGGTTGCCTCAATATATATATATATAATTTATTTATTTATTTTTATAGAGAGTTTCCAGTTCTCTGTTCCCCAGGATGTGTAATAGATCTTTCCCCAGGGCTCACCCAGTTCTGGCATGGGTCCCTAAGATGGGATTGGTGGGAGAAGGGACAGACAATGGGTGAAGAGAGGGCAGACAAAGTGGAGTGAAGGCAGGCATGGCCTGAGCACAGGGAGAGAGAAGAATGTGGCCTGGAGCTGAGGCTGGTGCAGCCTGAGCAGAGCCTGGTGCCAGCTGGCTGCAGGCGGGTGGGCACGGGCAGGGCAGCCAGCCAGATGCATACAGAGCACTCTTTGAGGAGGTGGCAGCTGTAGATCCAGATCCCCCTCTGCTCTCTGTGGCCCTGTCTGCCCTCTCTAACAACTCTGTGAGCACTGGGCTGGGGAGGCTGAATTACACAATTGGGAGCTCAACTCAAGGGCTAAAGGGGGACAAGCCTGCTCATTTGGAGTTGGCAGGGAGGGAGAGTGGGGACATGGGCCTGCCACAGGCCTTGATTTTATCCTTTCTTGCACATCTAGCACTCCTCTAATTATGAGTGGACAGTTACTCCCCTTCCCAGCACCCTCCTGGAGAAAGACCACGCTTTAGGAATGAAGACTGAAAATCCTGCTAAACACCAACAGGTGACCTTTGTGGAGGTCTGGGGATCTGGGAGTCAGCTTGAGTCTCTGGGAAAGCCCACCTGCCATCTGCTTTCATTCACCTCCTGGCACTACAAACCTGGCAGACAGAAGAGTGTGGGCACCTGTCCACACAGATGTTCTAGGGAATTAAAGGATTCTCTTAGCTACCCCTGCTCCTTCCCTGATCTGGTTACCACAAGCCAGCCTCCTAGAGCCTATTCTGCCTTTCTTTCTTTTTAAAGAATTTATTTATTTATTTATTCATGAGAGAGATAGGAGAGAAAGAACCAGATGTCACTCTGGTACATGTGCTGCAGGCTTTCTCCTGGAAGGTGGAGACCAGGGGCTTGAACCCAGGTACTTGTGCATAATAATGCATGCTCTTAACCAGGTGTGCCACCACCTGGCTTCCTATTTATTATTATTTAAATTTATTTATTTATTTATTTATTCCCTTTTGTTGCCCTTGTTGTTTTATTGTTGTAGTTATTGGTGTTATTGATGTTGGATAGGACAGAGAGAAATGGAGAGAGGAGGGGAAGACAGAGAGGGGGAGAGAAAGACAGACACCTGCAGATCTGCTTCACCGCCTGTGAAGCGACTCCCCTGCAGGTGGGGAGCCTGGGGCTTGAACCGGGATCCTTATGCTGGTCTTTGCGCTTTGTGCCACCTGCGCTTAACCGGCTGCGCTACCGCCCGACTCCCCTATTTATTATTTTTTTTAAAGAGATATAATTATTGATGAGAGGAGAGAGAACCAGAGCATCATTGTGGCACATATGATGCTGGGGCTCAAAGTCAGGACCTCATGTTTAAGAGTCCAACATTTTATTCACTGCACCACATCCCGGCCTGATCTCTTGCCCTTTTGATCTTAATCTGAGTGCTGATTCATCCTTCCCAGGGGTGGTAGCCATCTTTACTGTCCTGTGTCACCAGTTTTGCCTGTGTCATCACCCCAGGATTAGGACAGGCTACATGTAGTGAGTGGAGGTGGGGGACAGAGTGGGCAGAACCCTGGCTCTGCCTTCTGGTAGATAAAAGAAGCCAGAACCTCAATGAGATAACATAGGATTCGTGAGGCCTCCCTGCTAGAAGCTGGGGAATGAGAGGCCACATCTGGACACATGTCAGATGTGCCTCCGATAAAGAGACTGGGAGTGTTTAACTTGGGGAGGGGGCGGGGAGAGGATCTTCCCGGAGTGCCTGCCTTCCAGAGCCAGAGGACCCTCCCGGCTGTCTGTGGGTCCCTAAATGTGTGTGCAGTGTAGCGGTGGTGGGGTTACCTGGAGTCAAGACAGTTGGGCTCTCACTATCAAGGTGAGCTGAGGATGCACCAGGCGGACCCCCGACCCTGGGAGGACGGTGCTCCCCACCCCAGGAGAGGAGGGCCAGTGAGAGAAGCACGGGGGGTCGAGGGTAAGGGGGGGTTCTCTGGGCTTACAGCTGGGATGTGGAAGTGGGAAGGCTTCTGGGAGCCCTGCAGGTGAACTGCAATGGCCTTCGCTCATCAGGACTGGGGTGCAGACCAGGACCTCAGGGCAGGCGCCCAGCACCCCTGCTCGCGGTGGGGTGTGTGTGGGGGGGGCGGGGGCACTCTAGCTTCCAGAACCGGGTGGGCGAGCGGGAGCTGCGGCTATAGCTCGACGCAAACCTTGTAGACCTACTGCAGCGCGGAGACCCCAGCTCCCGGCCTTGTTGAGCCGACAGAAAAACACCGGGGCCCGGGGTCCTCGCCTTTAACACCGCCCCGGGCGGAGGGAGTGGGGGTGGGGGTGGGGGTGGGGGTGGGGGTGGGGGTGGGGGTGGGAGAGGGCGGGGCGGCGGGGAGGCGCATGCGCGGCTCGGGCTGCAGCGGCCGGACAGTCCGGCGGCCGGGAGCGCGCACGATCCCGCGGGACCCGCGCCGGGGCCTCAGAGCGGCGGAGCCGAGCTGCCCGCCGGGCCCCGGGAGCGGCGGCCAAGATGTCGGTGCCGGTGAGTACCGCCCGGTGCGGCGAGGGCTCCGGACTCGGGGTGGGGGTGGGGGATGCCTCCCCCAAGCCGGCCTGTCTGCCCGGGTCTGTCTTTCTGTCCAGCCGCTCCCTGCAGAGTTGGGTCTGCCTGGGCGCCGCGCTGCATCCCCTGGACGCTGGAGCGGCCAGGTCTTTGTGCCCCCTCAGCCCCCCAAAACTCCCGAGACAGGAGGCCGCTGGTGTTATCCCCTGCACCCCCGACCCCTCAGGGACGCCAGGTCTGGGCCGGAGGGAGGAGGCTGTGCTGCACCCCCCAAGGGGCCGGCCTGGTCTGTGCCGGCCCGCAGGAGCCCCCGGAGGAGCCCTGTGGTTTGAGCTTCACGCCTCTCCCCGGGAGGCCTCAGGCGGAGACGCCCCCTCCCCCCCCAGGGCGCCTGGGCTCTGTGGGGACCCCCCGCCTACCAGAAGGGCCGATGCACTCACTTTCCTGGCAAGTTTTCCTTTGCTTCTGATCCCCACACACACCCCAGGGCAGCCGGCGCCTCTGGAGGTGTGTTGGGGGGAGCTGGATTCTCTGTTTGCATGACACCCCCTCTGCCAGGCCCCGCAGACGGGCTTGAGCAGCGGCTCTCTACTTGAGTCGCATCTGGATCCTGCCTCCTGAGGGTGGCGAATGACCCTGCCAACCCCGGGTGACCGGGTCTCAGGTGCAGACCCCAACCTGCCTTACAGATGGACCGACTGAGGTGGGGAGCCGGCACCCTGTGTCCGGCCCTAAAAGGGCGCCATCTGCAGGCAGGAGAGCCTGTGGCCTCCAGCCATTGTTTCTCAGCTGAGTCAGGGGCTTTTCCCTCTGACCGCAATGGACAGTGGGCCCCAGTGCCTGACTGCCTGGCCTTGTTTCTGGCACTGCTTCTCACCTAAGGGACCCCATCTTTACAGTGAAGCAGACGGTTGGAGCTTCCTGGCAGGACAGTGGCCTCTTAATTAACCACCCTAGAGTGTGCAGAGATTACTGGAGGAAAGCTGCTGTGTAAGTGCACAGCATTGTTATTATGGAATTAAAGATTTCAGCTCCCGCCCGCCTCCAGAAGCAGTAATGCAGAGTTACAGATGAAAAAATTAGAGCTTCCAGACCGTGCTGATGTGATCCCCCCTCCCCCCACCCCAATCTGTTCTGGTTCAGAGCATAATTGCCTCATCTTTAGAAGAAAGAAAAAAGACAGGGAATGCCCGCCAAGCCTTTCTTCCCTCCTGTTCTGCTCTCCTGCAGAGCTCTGCATCTTTTCTGGCCCTGGGTATTCCCTGGGGGACATGCTCTACCCTTGTGGACAGTGACTGAAGAGATGAGGTGGACACTTTTAGGCTGTTTGAGGTATAGGTTCTCCAGGGAAGTAATGGGCCAGGAATGTGACTGGGACGGCAACAGAACCCGGGCAGAGAGTCTTTGATGGATTTGGTTTGCTTGTCCACAGTCAGAGCAAAGCTCTGCATACCAAGTCTGGGATGGCACACTTTACGAGCCTTTGGGCATCCTTTCTGGGCTCTGCAGCTCAGTAGTCATATGCAGTGAGGAGGATGAAGATTGGTTTGGGTGTGACTTGGACAGATAGACCTTGCTATAAAGACTTGAAGCAGATATCTGCCTGTGTGTCCACATAATCACTCGCTCACAGTGCCTTCCCAGCTCTCAGGTATTCTCCATGGGGCAGATGGAGGAGGGGGGTAGGGGGTGGGTAGGAAAGAACTGGGGATCTTACCATCTGTTCTCTGCATGTTTGAGCTGTCAGGTCACCAGTTCTCTCTCCTGGGACCTTAGGCAGTGTGTGAGGTTGTGGGACTAGTAGAAGTTCATTTTTGGTATAGTTGTGAAACATTCAGACAATTGCTTTCATGTGCTAGGGAGGTGACCCTCGGAGGCTTCCAGGCTTGAGTTCCAAGTCCTGCTCTTAGAACCCAGAACAGTGACTGCCCAGTGGTGCTCACAGACATGCTTAGGCTTTAAGTACACTCACCCATTCATTTAGGCAGTCTTTTCCTGGATGGGCTGACTCTGCACACAGAAATTACAGGATGCTTCAAAACAGAATGGGAGGTGATGGCAGTATAAGAGGTGATGAGGAGTGAAGAGTGAAGAGGTCAGGACTGGCCAGGCTGAACCAGGAGTGACTTCCTGAGTATTAGAAGAGCCGGGACCATCCAGGGAGTGACTGGTCTCACACTGTCATTTGACTCACATGTGATCTGGACTTAAAGAGGCGAAGGCACACAGGGTCTTCCTGACTCTGGGACTCTGCTCAGTGCTCCATCCTCCTTCTTGAGCCAAGACTCAATTCCACTGATGTCTGCCTTTCTCTTGAACATGGTCATCCCTTTGGGGATTTTCTCTCTGGGTAGGCAGGAAGCACTTAAAAGCAGAATAGCTGTGCCACCCACCTCAGACCCCCTACCCAGCCTTGGTGTGGGATCACTATAGGAGTGGAGAGACACTGAATACCTCTATGCTGTCAAATCAGAAGCTAGCATGCAGGTTTTAGAGAAGCTCCCTGCTATCTATTTCAGTTTCCTGTTTTCTATGAAATGAGCACAGCCATTCCAGCTCCCATTCTCCTTGTCTAATGAATGAGGGGCTGCTTCTCCCAAGCAGTGAAGAGCTGACCTGTGTGGGGCATGATTGGCCCCAGTCACAGGACTCTGGGCTTCACAGGTTCAGGGAGGACCTGTTTTTTGTCAGGATTGCTTAGCTACTGAGACAGAGCTAGGGTGAGAAACTGAGTGTGGCAGGATCCAGAGTCAGAAAGTGAGCATCATTTTGCATGACTTACCTAATTGCAGGATCTGTGGCCTGTGAGCTGTCTACAGAGGCCATGGTGGCTGAAAGAGGAATCCTATGCTTGTGGCTTCCCAAGCATGAGTTAGTGTTGATTCTGTGTGTACTCTGCAGGGATGAGGCAGCAGGCACTCAGATCAGGCAGCTTCCTCAGGCTGTGTAGCAGCCTGGGCCTAGCCCTGTGTTGCCCCAGCTTTGGTCAGTGTAGATCAATGGACCAGGCTTGGCTCCTGGTTGACCCTGCACCAGCAGTCCCACAAGTCTCCTCTGTATCTGACTGAGGCCTGGTGAAACAGGCTTAAGCAAGGATAGAGAAAGGCAGTGTCCAAAGTCCTCATGGGCACACAGTATGCCCTGCTTGTCCCCTCCTCCCACGGGTCATTGCCTCTGACTGTCCCTCCCTCTGCCGGAAGTATCCTGCCCTTGTACCTTGTTTACCAGGTGACTCCACCTCACCCTGGCGTGCTCTGTACTCTGCAGGCATGCCTCCTCAGAAGTTCTCTTGGACTGCCATTTGTGATTGCATGTTTAGTGGTAGGGTTCTTGGGTTACCGTTAGTCTCTCTCACCAGCCTGCAGGTTTCCTTGGGTAGGACCCAGGCCTACTGACACTTTTCTCTCTTATTGTCCTTGTCTCCCTCTGGCTACCATAAATGTGGCTCAAAAGCCACGTGGTGCCGCCAAAGACAGTGGCTCTGTCACTGTGAAAACCTGGTGTCTCAGCCACTGGAAGCCTTGTTGGGGGCAAGGAGGAATTAACAGGTTTTTTTCTAGGTGCATAAGATATTTGTGGGTCAAGACCAAGGGCTCTAGAGTAAATATGCTGGCTCATCTATACCTCAAGTGAATTACTGAGCCTCTTTGGTCCTATTTCTCATCTCTTAGCTCTTGAGGGGTTTTGTGAGAACTTGGTGAGGGACACATATAAAGCTCTTAGTAAGAAGCTAATGAGTCATGATAGCTACTGTGGCTTGTTTCATTATCTGTCCTGCTACCTTTGGCTGATATGGTGGCTTAATACCTGCTCATGGCTCTTGTACAGTAAGCTTGGAGAGGGTTATCAGCCCCTTGCCTCCTACCCCAGATCTCCATGATCAGCTCAGTCTGCCTTCTGGAGGTGGGGCAGTGTGTAATTTCTGCTGAGGCCTCACCTGTGGTGTGATACTGTACCCTCTCATTTATTTTTGAGCCTTGGATGTGAGGCTGATCTGACTGTGACATCTGTCACCCCATTGATCGCCAGGGTTGATTCAGCTGATCTGGCTGGCTAGGTGGGTGACCCCTTCCTCTCTCACTGCTCCATGTGTGTCCCTCTCAAAGCTGCATACTCTGTCAAAGAGGAAGGCCTTCCTTGAATAGAGTCGGACCAGTCTTCAGTTGAGAGTATCTGCACTCTCCTGCTAGAACCTCCAAACAAGCTCTCAAGGTTCATTCTAGAACCTTGAGTGAATCTTGAATGGACAGGTCTTTGTTCTCATACCACTGACCGTGTGCTGTCCATAGAGCAACCAGCTAGACCACCACACCGTGACCAAGTGGATCCTAGTGCCCCAGGAGTGGGTGCAGAGTTATAGGTGGTGGAGGACACTATTCTCAGGTGTAGTTGGAAGCTGCCTGGTCAACACTGAAAAGGCAGAGCAAGAAGGAGACCATCCCTGGAGGGGATTTAAGTATGTGGGTTGGTTGGTGGGCTACAAAGCTATAGGATTGGTGCCTTTTGACCCCCTACTTCCCACACTGGCTGCAGGATGTGCTATCTGTGGTCAGTTGTACCACCCTCCTGCCTTCTTGCCTTTTTACTCTCCCCAACCTTCATCGTGGCTTCACTGCAGCTGCTCATTTTTACTGCGTCTCAGTCAAAGCACCAGGGCTCTTGGACTTAGTCACCTTTTTCAGGGAACAGTATGGGGAACTGGATAGGAGTGGAGATGGATGTCTAACTCAAGCTGGAGAGAGGGTCACAAGTTTGGGCTGTAAAGTTAATCTCTTTTCTAAGGGGGATTAGAGACCAAGGAGAGCTTTTCAGCAATTTCAATTTACTATTTAAACTCCACCAAGTTCCAAGAAGGATTAGAAGCAGATTATAGTAAAAAGACACAAATAGTTTGGGATCATCAAAAGATTGAGAACTATGGTATGTACTATCTGGGGAAGGTGTGTGTGTGTGTGTGTGTCTGTGTGTGTCTGTGTCTGTGTGTGTGTGTGTGTGTGTACGGGGGGATGTTTTCCCCAGAAAGCCTAACTTAAATAGCATACAAATTTAACTTCAAGCTCCCTGACAGCTAGGGTGAAAAGGGTAGTGGATCACAATACTGATTTTTAAAAAATATTTATTTATTTTCCCTTTTGTTGCCTTTGTTTTATTGTTGCTGTTATTGATGTCGTCATTGTTGGATAGGACAGAGAGAAATCAAGAGAGGAGAGGAAGACAGGGGGAGAGAAAGATAAACACTTGCAGACCTGCTTCACTGCCTGTGAAGCAACCCCCCTGCAGGTGGGGAGCCGGGGGCTCGAACCCAGATCCTTAGGCCTGTCCTTGTGCTTTGTGCCACCTGCGCTTAACCCACTGTGCTACCACCTGACTCCCACTGATTTTTTAAAAAATTTCTTTATTGGGGGATTAATGGTTTACAGTGAACAGTAAAATACAGTAGTTTGTACATGTTTAATATTTTTCAGTTTTCCACATAATAATTCAGCCTCCCACTAGGCCCTTCTCTGCCAACATGTTCCATGACCTGAACCATTCCCCCCCCCAGAGTTTTTTTACTTTAGTGCAATACACTCACATGATTTTGTTTTATTTTACTTTATTTTTTCACCAGAGCACTGTTCTGCTCTGGCTTATGGTGCTGAGGATTGACTCTGGGGGCTCTGACCCTCAAGCATAAAAGTCACTTGTATAATCATTATGTTGTCTTTCCAGCCTGATACCTGCTTTTGGTAGTCCTAATGTCATGTACTGTACTCTGTGACTTATTTCATTTTTTAATCAGCTGAGACCCATATTGAAGTAGGTTTCCTACATGGTGAAATGAATAAATGTTAGGTGTAGTTGGATCAGTCTTGATTAATGTAGACCTCATGTCACTGTCACTGGTTAGGAACATCTCCATCATTTTGGGAAGTTTGCAAGTACCCCTTTAAAATCAAGAGTCTCCATGTCTGGAAGGTGACCAGTATTCTGATTTCTCTCACTATGGTTTATTTTGTCTGTTCTCAAGCTTTATCTAAGCAGAAGCATGGTGTGTATTCTTTATCGCCTGACTTCTTTTATTCAGGTTTTGAGATTTCTATCCACATGGTGTGTATCAGTAGGTTTTATTTTGTTGTTGTATTGAGTGTTCCATTTATGAATGGATGCTTATGTGCTTATCTATTCTCTTGCAGATGGGTATCTGTCTCTAGTATGAAGTGTATTTTTAGGTCCTGAAACCCTGGCTTTATTATTGATATAATACCCTAGTCAGTATTTATGAAACCTGATATCCAATCATGTGTGCCTAGAAGCATTCCCAGAAAGTTGTCTGTACCCCCCCAGATCCTGGATCACCTCTTCCATATTCATGTGCTTGTTCAGAAAGGGAGTGAACACAGGCTCCTTGGTCACAGCCCTCCCTAGGTATCTTAGGGTTTGAGTCCTCTTTCCCAGGTTACCTGTGCAGTTAAGATATAATTTTTGTCACATTACATGTTTTAAAAATATTTTAATGAGAAAAAGAGATGGGAGTTGGGTGGTAGCATATCAGGTTAAATACAGGTGGTGCAAAGCAAGGACCGGCATAATGATCCTGGTTCAAGCCCCCAGCTCCCCACCTGCAGAGGAGTTGCTTCACAGGCAGTGAAGCAGGGCTGCAGGTGTCTATCTTTCTCTCCCCCTCTCTGTCTTCCCCTCTTCTCTCCATTTCTCTCTGTCCTATCCAACAATGGTGACATCAATAACAACAATAATAGCTACAACAATAAAGCAACAAGGGCAACAAAAGGGAATAAATAAATATTTAAAAGAGAGAGAGATACACAAGGATATATAGAGACCAGGACACTGCTCAGTTGGTGATACTAGGGATTAAAGTTGGGACCTCAAAACCTTTAGGCATTAAAGTCTTTTTTTTTAAATATTTAATTTATTTATTCCCTTTTGTTGCCCTTGTTGTTTTATTGTTGTAGTTATTGTTGTTGTCATTGTTGGATAGGACAGAGAGAAATGGAGAGAGGAGGGGAAGACAGAGAGGAGGAGAGAAAGATAGACACCTGCAGACCTGCTTCACCACCTGTGAAGCGACTCCCCTGCAGGTGGGGAGCTGGGTTCTAACCGGGATCCTTATGCCGGTCCTTGTGCTTTGCGCCACCTGTGCTTAAACTGCTGCGCTACAGCCCGACTCCCTAGGCATTAAAGTCTTTTGCATAACATCCCCCAGCCCACTTTTTAGATATTCTTAAAGATTTTTTTATATAAGAAAAAGTGAGAGGTATATACATTACTGGGGATTGAACACAGGACCTAATACTCAAAGGTCCAATACTTTATCGAGCAAGCTACCTACTAGGCCACAAGTCAAACTTTGTAGATTTTTATTTCTGTCTATTCTAGGCATCCTGGCAGGGAGAGCTCTGATGATAGAGCCCATCCTTCAGGCTGCATGTATCCTTCCTCCCTCCTCAGTCCAGACAGTTTCAACTCCCTCTTCTTTGTCCCAGGCCCACTGGACAACTCTGGGGTGCTTATTCCTGGGATACCCCAGCACTCTAGAAGCCCAGGGTGAGTTGGACTGCTTAAGGGCTACCCACTCCTTAAGTTCCTAGCATTCCCAGGCTTTGCTCTTTACTACGGGGTGTTGACATGTCTGTGCTATTTTCACAGACCTTTATTTTTTCTGCCATAATAAGCCTTAGCAAAAGATACACATCTGCTCAAATGACACCTCCTCAGAGAGGACCCTCCATCTTTTTTATAAAATTGTTTCTCCATTGGCCTGGGAAGTAGTGTAGTATAGGAAGCTTTGGACTCTCTCAAGTATGAGGTCCTGAGTTCAGTCCCCCCCAGTATGGTGGAAAGGAACAGTGCTGGCCAGGTGTCTCCTCACTCTGCCTTCTCTGAGTCCTTTCCTTCTGGGCTCCCCGGCCCATTCATCCACTCCAGCTGAGTGATTGGACAAAACTGCTCTGCCCCCTCAGGTCTCTGTGGGTGTGGACACCTGTGCCCCCACAGAAGCAAGCATGGGGGTGGCAGATGGCTTGTGAAGTCACCCCCTCCTGTTGCCCTGATAGGCTAGGGCTGGTTGCCATGGAAGAGGCAAGAGCAGATGGCCAGCTGGGGTGGCAGCTTGGCCACACCCTTGTTGTATGCCCCCCCCCCCAACTCCCACTGGCCCAGGCTTGACAGCTCGAGATGGGTGGCTACCAGCAGTGAGCTAGCTCAGGGCCAGGGCTTGTCCCCATGCCCTTCCCCCTCTCCTCCAGCCCAATGTTGCCCCTTTCCTTGCCCACCTCCCTCTCTGGTGTAAGGCAGCAGTACGACAAAGTCACCCGGACCCCAACCTTTTCATCCGTGGGAGTGGGTGGTGTAGATATTGATTGCCCCCCTGTCTGCCGGTACCTGGGGAGGGTGCCCTGCCTGGAGACTTGTGGTTGGTAAAGAGAGACGGGAAGGTAGAAAAGGGTGGGACAGAAGAGAAAAGGGGCCTCTGGTCAGCGCCTTTGGGTGTTGTGATAAATCTCTGGCTCCCCTGCGGATGTCTCTGCTGCTCTTTAATTTTTTTCTTCCTTTCTCTTCCTTCCTTCCTTCCTTTCTTTCTTGTTTTTTTTTTTTCATAGTCAATATGTTTTTATTTGGGGCTTCTTCTAAAACTCTCAGGATTAAGTCTTTTTTTATTTATTTTTTATTTTTTTATTTAAGAAAGGATTAATTAACAAAACCATAGGGTAGGAGGGGTACAACTCCACACAATTCCCGCCATCCAAGCTCCAATCTCCATATCCCACCCCCTTTCTTTCTTTTTATTTATTTATTCCCTTTAGTTGCCCTTGTTGTTTTATTGTTGTAGTTATTATTATTATTGTTATTGACATCATTGTTGGATAGGACAGAGAGAAACGGAGAGAGGAGGGGAAGACAGAGAGGGGGAGAGAAAGACAGACACCTGCAGACCTGCTTCACCGCCTGTGAAGCGACTCCCCTGCAGGTGGGGAGCCGGGGCTCGAACCAGGATCTTTATGCTGGTCCTTGCGCTTCGCACCACGTGCTGTGCTTAACCTGCTGTGCTACCACTCAACTCCCTCTTTCTTTCTCTTTCTTTCTTTCTTTCTTTCTTTCTTTCTTTCTTTCTTTCTTTCTATCAGGGTTATTGCTGGAGCCAGTACTATGAATCCACCACTCCCAGCAGCCATTTTTTTCCTTCTCCCTCAACTTTCTGTTTTATTATATAGGACAGAGAAATATTGAGAGGGGAGGAGGAAGAGAGAGAAAGAGAGACACCTGCATACCTGATGCACTGTGAAATGTTTCCCCCTGAAGGTGGGGAAGGGGCTCGAACCTTGCACATAGTAATGTATGTGTTCAGCTGGGTGTGCCACCACCCAGTCCCCATCATTAATCTTGATATTAGAAAAGCAGCAAAAATTTCCAATTCTTGGAAAGAGGAGAGGGAGGGGGAAGGAGCTAGGAGGAAGGTGTGGCTTTTCACTTCATTGGGATCAAAGCCTGAATCTGGGAGGCTCCCTCTGCCCACAACCACCACCACCACCCCCAGCTGCCTGTACCTGGGAGCTCTGCCCACCCCTTCTGTCCAGCTAACACCCCCCCATCTCTGAGAACAAGTCTGGGGGAACACTGAAGGGGGAATGACAGAGTTCCCCTGCTTATAGAGGAGACTAGGAGCGGTTTGTTTCCTGACCACATACCTCCCCATCGCCAAGGTAATGACATATCATCTGCCCATTGGTCACTCCACCTGGGATAGGCAGGGGAGGAGGACAGCACTCTCTTTTATTATTATTATTATTATTATTTATTTACTAATGAGAAAGGAGAGAGAGAACCAGACATCACTCTGATACATGTGCTGCTAGGGATTGAACTTTGGATCTCATGCTTGAGAGTCCAGTGCTTTATCTACTGTACCACCTTCTGGACTACTAAGGGCATCACTCTCTTTTTTTTTAATCATCCTTATTTTTATTTATTGGATATAGATAGCCAGAAATTGAGAGGGAAGGTGATGATAGATCGGGAGAGGGACAGACACACCTGAAACACTTGTTTGACCATTTGCAAAGTTTCCTCCCTGAAGGTAAGAATCAGAGGCTCGAACATGTGCGATTAACCAGGTGCACCACCACCCAGCCCCAGGGACAGCACTTTCTGTGGCTGACAGCTCTGGAATCCGGTCTGTCATACCTGTAAGGAAAAACTTGGGTAGCTGAGTGGGTGGGTTGTAGCTTTGTCACTTTCTGACTGTGTGACCTAAGCAAAGCACTGCACGTCTCTGAGCCTTTGGAGTGTGGCAGTTCTGTCCTGGCTCCCAGGACAGCAATTGGGACCAAATGACGTTAGGTGTGTATGTGATAGTGCCCACCCCTTCCCCAGTCCATCCACAGGGTCCCTCCACACCCTTACCTAAATAGGGCAGGCAGACCAGGGAGGTGGCATCAGCTCTCCATGGCCCTTCAGATACATCATTTCTTCCTGTCCCTGGGGCTGGCAGCACTCACCTCCGGCCTCAGGAAATCCTCTGCTGCTGCCGCTCCCAGAGCCAAAGCCGGCCATCAGCTGACCCATCCAGCCACTCTCTGTGCAGCCGGGAAGCAGGCCTAAGGAGGGGAAAGGAGCCGCCTGTAGTCACATTGCACAAGCCATTATATTTTTACTGGTCTCTTTGCACTGTCATAAGTGTTTCTTAGGTGGCTTTGGTCTTTTTCATAGCTATGCGATATTCCAGGGAAAAGCTCCCCATAGGCTATGTTTGTCATAAAAGCTACAGCAGACATTGTGCTGAAAGTAGAAAGAGTTCTTTGTGCAGTGGTTATGATTCCCCACCCCCTTTTGTGTGTGTGTGTTTTTGTGTGTGTCTTAGCTGCCTGTCTTTTATGACTGCAGATTGCAACAATGACCCTTCCACTTGAGCCCCTTCCTACCCTGTGCTGACTGAGGGTAGAACAGTAAGAGTGAACTATGGTCTCTCTGCTACCCTCCTGGGACAGACATTCTGTGGAAAAGGGCAGAGGTCAGCAGACTGAGTCTCAGCCCTTTCATCTGTACAATGGATCTGATGGCGAAGGTGGATTGCCAGATCTTTGCTGTGGGTGTGAATGAGTGTGTGGTCATAGCACCTCTGGCCTGGGACTGGCATGGAAGCTGTCCTAGAGTGATGTCACTGCCAGAGCTCCTTCTTGGCAGTAAGGGGACCTGGGAGGGCCAGCACCCCTTATACCCCAACCAGAGCCTGCTTGGTGGGTGCCCTTCCCCCACATACCAGAACCTCCAATTACCCCTCCCCTTTTAGCACAGTGGGGCACAGATTCTGGGGCCTTGATTCTGAAGCGGAAATGCCATTCTGGGAGGCACATGCTGAGGGGGTTAAGTGGAAAAGGAGCACATTTTTGGAATGCCTGTGAGTGAGCTAGGTTCCCCTCCCCCGCCTGCCTGCACAACAGTAACCCCACCCCCAGAGTGGCTTTAATCCTGCCATTCCTTTCCTTGGTCCCAGCCGCCTGCCTTCTCTCTCCCCAAAGCTAGCTAGGATGAAGTAGGGCCAGCCTTCAGTCCCCACCCATCCCTGTAGATACCTCCCGCCTGAGCAGAGGGGTACTGACTGCCTGCCAGTGAGGCTGGTTATGCCCCTCCCCCCAAAAGTGGCTACCTGGAATACTAGAGGCTTTCTTCCAGCACCAGTAGACAGATGCTCATGCCTGGTCCACTAGTTCCTATCTCTTTTATTGGAACCAGAGGTACCAATTGGGTTGAGAATAAGGGCATGCCCACAACCTGTCCGACTTTAAGGGCACAACTGTTAAGAACAAGCCTGAATGTCCCTGGAGGCGGCTCACCTGGTACAACACACGTTAGCCTTGTGTGATGACTTGGGTTCAAACCTCCAGCCACCACATGAGAGCACCTGTAGGTGGGAAGCTTTAGGAGCAGTGGAGTAGTTCTGCAGTACCTCTCTCCCTCTCTCTTTCTCTCACCTTTTTACCCTCTAAAAAAGGAGGAAAATGGCCTTAGGTAGTAGTGGAGTTGTGCAGGCATTGAGTCCCTGCAATAACCCTGATGACAAAACAAAGCAGATGAAAACAAAAACAAAGCAAGCATGAATAGAGATGCCTTAGATAGTGTTTCCCAGAGAGTTGTTTCTTCTGTTGGGAAATAGGCTGTTTTGAGCCTGACAAGGCTAGTTTTGGATTTTTGGAGAGGGTGTAGCATGACCCATTCCTTCTTGGGGACTTCAGTCACACTGTATCCAAATCCTACAGCTCCTTACTCTGTGCTGTGAGTTCTGTTCTCTGAGAAGTTTTGGGGACAGTTTAACACACACATTTAAAAAAAATCTTTTAATTTATTTATTATTGGATAGAGATAAGAGAGAAATTGAGAGGAAAGGAGGGGCAGAGATAGGGAAAGAGACAGAGACACCTGCAGCCCTGCTTCACCACTCATGAAGCTTTCCTTCTGCATGTGGGGAGCAAGGGGCTTGAATATGGGTCCTTGAGCACTGAAATGTGTGTGCTTAACCAGGTGCACCACTGCCTGGCTCCCCACATTTCTTTCTGTAGGGGTGGGATGGAGGAATCACAGGTCTAGGGCACCTGTGACCAGCAAGAGTTGGGCTGCCCCTTGTTTTAGAGGTGAGAGAGCACAGGCCTTCATGTTAGGTTTGTGTCAGATGGAGATGCAGCTGTGGGTCCACCTTGAAATTGCATGTATTTTTAAATTTTGTTGTTGTTGTCCCTGGAACTTCACTGCTTTAGGCCACTTCCCCCCCCCCCCCGAGAGAAAGAGAGAGTCCAATAAAGAGGCAGAAAGATACCACAGCTTCAGAAGCTTCTTTTAGTATGGTGGGGGCTGGGCTTCAACCTGGGTACACATGACAAAGCAAGCAGGTTTGCTTGTATGTTATTGACTTTCTCCAAGGGTTCCCTGTTGGGGGGTGTTGGGTCTGTCCCATTGCATCCCTGGCATTAAAAAAAAAAAGAGACAGGGAGGGAGGTACACACACCCCACAGCGCCAAAGTTTACTTCAATGCAGTTGGGAACAGCATTGAACCTGGGTTGAACATATGGCAAAGTAGCACATTATCCAAGTGAACTATTTAGCCAGTCCATCCCTGGCATTTTAAGCTTCCTGATAATGTGTACATGCTTAGCAAGTGATCCTAGGTGTCAACTGTCCAGGGATCCTAAAGGAAAGGCACCATTAGTAACATCTGAAGTGGGTTCCATCTTAGATCTCCCTGCAGACCACTGTGTAGCCCTGGATCACACTCTGGGACTGGGTCACCCCAGTTCTACTGTGGGGTGAGTTACTGACCTTCAGTTTTAGGGACCAAGTATTCAAGAGACCAAGGATTCTCCATGTAGTTCCCTTCCTATAGTGTTCCCTTTGTTGACACTGGGGAGTGGGTTCAGGTATGTGACCTGGAGAGGCTGACTGAGGTTTTAGGAAGGTGTGGTAGACTCCTGTTAGAACCCAGAAAAGGTAAAGGGATGCTTCAGGGAGGAAGATGGCAAATCTTTTGTCCCTGGGCGAACAGGAGCACTGGCTCTGTGCACCACTGGCTTTTGGGGACCAGCCAAATGACCAGTCGTCATTTCCCAAGGCTTACTAGATAGTCTGGTGACCAGTCATTAGTTTTCTGCGTGCTAGGGCACTCTGCCCCTTCTCTTTTTTCTTAGATTTGAGTCTGGGCGGATCAATGGACTGGAGAATGAATGTCCCCAGGTTCAGACCCCTATTGAGCCAGGAAGGCAGAATTCAATTTAAGGTCGCAGCTGGGGGCTGTCAGTTAACGTGAGGACGACAATTCAGGCAGTATCCCCAGAAGAGGAGGCCTTTGCTCAGGTGTTTTCTTGTGAGTGGTGTAGGGAGAGGGACATTTGGTGAAAAGCAAATATCCTGAACACTGGCTTGAAGCTGCACGGAGGAGGACTGTATGTAGCCTGCAGCTTGCAGCCTGGTGTGTGTGGGGGGGTGTCAGAGGAGTGGTCCCTCCGCTTGGCACGCGCCGCTCCACCAGCCACCGGGCCGCTCCACCAGCCACCAGGCGCATCCGACCCAGCGCCTCTGGCGGCTCATTTGCATGAGGAGCCTCAACGGCCAATGGGCGCGTTTGGCCGGGCATGCCGGGAGCCGGACTGGGCTGGCGGGGCTTCGCCGAGGACCGGCTCCCACGGCGGGCGTGGTGGCCGAGGCAGCCGGGCGGGCACAGCAGTGCAGCTTGGTGTTCTCACTCTCCGGAGCCTCGGGCGGGCCCGACAACCATGAACTATCTGGTGAGTGCGGCGGCCGGGCTCCACTGGCGGCGGCGGGGTGCGGCCAGGGTGCGGAGAATATTGGGCGGCTTTTTCAGACTGGCTTCCAGATTCCAGGCGGCTACGCTTCTGGCGGCTCAGGCGGGCGGGAAAGAGTTAAGGAGTGGTATTTCCTGCCGGACCTGCGGGTCCTGGGAAGCAACAGCCGCCAGGGGATGTGCGGGGCTGCGGCCTGGGCTCCAGGGTCCCAGAGCCGCCTCGCCTCGCCTCACCTCGCCTCACAGAGGTGCAAAGGGCTGGGGCAAAGGGGCTCCGCTGGCAGGAAAGTTCCTGGATCCGGGAAAGTTGCTGGCGGGAGGCCCGCTCTCCCCCTGCCGGTCACTGCCTGCCGGGTGACCTTGGACTTGCTGGCCCTGCCTCCAGCCTCAGTTTCCTTTGGAAGGGAGCTCAAGACCGCGAACTTGCAGGAAGTAGAGAGGGGGCCGATGCTTGGATTATCTGTGCCCGAAGGGCTCCCTCTTCCAGGTCATCTGTGGAGATGCTCTCGGGGCGCCCTTCCCAGAGGCAGCTAATGATTCACCCCCCAGCCGCCTGGCCTGGATCTGTACATTGGGGGCAGCCGCTTTTCTGTCTGTCCTGGTTGCATAAACGGTGCTATCAGGGAGCCAGACCCCTGGTGATTTGGTTGGCACAACTGAGAATCCACAGAGAAAACCATGATCTGAGTTTTCGCTGCTTAGACTCAGGACTTTGGCTGGGTGTTATGTTTGGCAGCCCCTTGTTCTGTTGGGGGGACCGTTGCTCAGTTAGCAGCAGCCAGGGACCCCGAGCCTGAGAAGCTGGTTTTCTTTTTCCCCCTCAAGACTAGAGACCTGTAGGCAGGTGTGATTTGGTGAGTTATCAGGGTCTCACATCTGAGCAATGGGGGGGAAGCAATGACAGACCTTACAGACCTTGTGAACATGAAGTTTCCTTTCTCTGCTCACCTACCACCAGGAAGAAAGATAAAGACTGGGAGGCACCCCCTGGGTTTACTGTGGCTTCAGTCAGGCTAGAAAATGTTCCTCATCCCCCTGGACTGGGGGACACACTCTCTGGTGTCGATTTCTTTTTCCTGGTAGAAAGCTGCATGATGGGTGACCAGGATGGCTGAGCTGACATATCTAGAAGAGCAGGGCTGGTGCAGGTGGAGCCTGTGAGGGAGGAGCTGCTGGCATGCTCTCCTCGCATTAGCATCCACTACGCGCTTGCTTTGGGCAAGGAAACATCCCAGTGGGAGCTGGTGGAGGCAAGGCAGCCCCAGGTTCTTGGCTCCACGAAAGGACTAGAGCCTCTGGTCTTTAGTGTTGTAAGCAGGGATATGAGCTATGTGCTGGCACCATTGCCCCAGGTCTGGGCTCCTGATTGAAGTTAGGGCAGTGCCACTAATTAATTCTCTGTACACAGAAAAGGCCCCTAAGATAGCCATTCACCCTGCCAGTCATGCAGATGACAGGTGGGGAGCTGGAAGCACAGAAATGGGTTTAGAACTTAGTTTCCTAGTATGTCCGTATGCTCAGCTCTATATGTATTCCCTATCCCATAGAATTGGAGTCTCTCTGCTCCTTAAGGGGTCATATGCTCTATTAGGCTGCCAACTTGGTGGCATCCTAGCTGCAGGGCTGTGCCTTTGTGCCCTCAGCCCCAGCATCCATTGTTTTTTGAGTAGGGCCCACCACCTTTGTCACCTGTGCCTGGAGGACTCCCCCAGTGTATAGCTGATTGGAGCAGTAAGATCCAGCAAGCAGACAAGATGTTTTCCCAGGCTTCTTAGAGGTTCAGGAGCAGAGTGGTGTCAGCCCTATAGAGGTGATGGGGATTAGGCTCAGGCAAATACTAAATACTGGACAAGCCGCTCCTCTGAGTCCTGAGTGTTCTTCCTCCAATGGAGTAGTTCTGACTTTCTGTCAGTCCTCTGCTGGCCCTCTAGTTCTAGGGAGAGACTCTGGTCCCATCTGTCACATTTCTTCCCACTTTAAAGGTGCTGGCCTGGAATGAAAAGGTAGGGGTGTGTGTGTGTGTGTGCGCGCGCGCACGTGCGTGTGGGTGGGATTGGGGGAGAGCTCTACTTTGACCCCAGAAATATCAGGCTTTTTAAAATCCTATTTTCTGTGATGTTGTGTCTCCCTCCTTTCCTGTGGATATTGCTTTAAGAGTTGCCAAGAGGCAAGTTAAGACTCAGTGGAGGAGACTCATTGTCAAGCCTTTTAAAGTGTGAAGTTCCTGCTGACCACCTTGCTTCTGTCTCTGTCCCTCTCTGAGGACAAACGAGATTAAGGGGGACAGGTGGGTTTACTCCATTTCTGGTCTTTGTGCTGTCCCTGCAGTAAAGGTCTGCAAATCTTTTGTCTAGCTTCTCAGTATGAGACCTGGGACCAGAGACCCACATAAGCACCTTGCCCTGCCTTCTGCATCTCAAGCATCTCAAACAATTGTGCTTCCCTGGGAATGGCTCTGGAATGGGATTTCATCCAAGCTTTTGCTTTTGTTAACTTAGACTGAGGACTTGAACCTGACCCCCACCACTCAGTTGTTCCTGGGAGTATCAGGAGTGATACTTAGGCAGACTTGTTCCAGAGTTCTTCCCAGAATGAGGGTGTAGGGGTGTCTTGGCAAGAAAAGGAGAGGGTGAGGGGGTGGCCAAGACCCTGGTCAGTTTGTTTGTGGCAGTAACCTTTCCCAAGAGGATTCCCAGCCTCAGTGAACAGGGATGTGAGTGCAGACTGCCAGACATGATTTGATCCTGTATCCTTTGACCACCAGGGGCTCTTTGGGACAAGCAAACAGAATACCCCAGAAATAAACTTGGCCCACATTTGAGTTGGTTCTGGGTATGAAAGGAACTAGTGTTTCTCAAATAACTACTGTGTGTGAAGCTCTGTGCTTATGCTGTGTGTGTCGGTCTGTGTGTCTCAGTCTGTGTCTTTGTGTGCACATGCCCGTCTGTCTGTTGGGTTAGGAGACAGGGAAGGAGGATAGGGCCTGTGAAATTTCCACCCCTGGTTTTCAAGGGCATGATGCCAGGAATCACCTAGCTTCATTTATCATATACCTCATATTTGTTGCTTCTGTTGCCTCACTGACCCAGGCCAGTCATATGACCATTCTGAGCCTCAGTTTCCCCACTCTGCCTGATGGAAACAGTCATGGTGTATCGTGGGTTCTTTTGAAAGCAAAAAGAAATGATGCATGTAAATCTGTCTCTGACATGGAGTCAACACTCATCATTTTTGCTGTGATCATTGTGAACCTATTGCTCTTGTCACCTCCCTGACCATTCCCAAAAGGCTGCCTCCACCAGAGTCAGAGTGCAGGGTTTTCCAGAGCAGTGTGTTCAGAACACTCAAAGGCAGCCCGGAGCCAAGGTGGAGACTCGAATACCTGTCTGATGACTGCAGTTCTAGACACTGTGATTCCTCTAGACACGTGCTCACTGGCACCATGGCCCAGCTGCTCATTGTCTGAGGGCTCGCTTTGCCCAGGGAGATCAGACACCCAGGGGTCCTGGGACACAATGAGGACCAGTCTCAGAGTCAGGCAAGGTCTGTGGGGGCTCCCCCATTAGCTTCATGTGCAACAACCAGGGTGTTGTTCTGAGTTGGTCTGTGTGTCAGGCCGCTGCCTGGGGAGTGTTGGCATTGGACTGGGGGTTTTCTGTCCCCCTTTCCCTCTGGGATTTGCAAGTCCCAGAGGACCTTCCTTCTTTCTCTGGTATGGTCATGCTGTTCCCAGAGTAAAGCCTTATTCTGCCTGTTAAACAACTGCATGCTCTGGGCCCTCTCTCCACCAGGCACAGTGTGTGTGTGTGCCTGTGTGTACATGCCTAGGGTTCCAGGCCCCTCCTATCCTTGGTACCTAGGGTTGGGGGTAGGAAATGGGCAGACATGTTGGCCAGCACTTTGGGGAGGGGGCAACAGGTAGTCTGGAAGAGGCATGAAGGCTTTCTAGAGAAGTGGTATTTCAGTCTTATTCTGAAGGAGCAAGGTAGCCAATAAGAGGTTTCCTGGAGGCAGAAGGAAGGCAACCAGACTCAGGGCCAGTCGGCAGCAGTCTTCCTGGTGCCCAGGTCATAGAGCCTGGTAGCATCTGTCTGGAATATGATGGTGTACGCTGGTGGTCCAACACTCCCAGAAGTCAAAACTGGGTTCTGGGGAGGTTAACACCTCCTCCACCTTGGAACAGGAGTCTGGGTCCTCCTGGGGAATGTGGAATGCTCAGAGGGTGTGGGCCTTGCCCTTCCACACTTATCCTGCTGTGGGAAGGCATCATTTCGATGGTGTTTCTTGAGCTGAGAAGTACATTGACCCATGGAAGTTAATAGTATGACCGGTCACTCAGGGTCATAGCCCTATCTCCTCTATCCTCCTCCAACTCCTGTACTTTGCCTTGTGCCCTTCTCTGCCTGCTTGTTCTCCCTTGGTGGTTTTATGGTTGGTTGCCTGGTTTCATTTCTCATGAGTCACCTGAAATGTCACCTTGGGAGGCCATCTCTGACTGCTGTATGCAACCACTCTGTCCCACATTATTTATTGTGCTCTACTTTCTCCCCCAGGTTATTTAGTGCTTCACCTCTGGAATGTAAGACCCGTGCAGATAGGGACCCAGTCAAGCTAGGCCTACAACAACCAGCATTTGGGTGCTCAGACAAGCTAAGGGACTTACAAGGTTCTTAGCAGTCATAGGGAGAGCCAGGTCTATACTGGGTCTTAAAAGGAAGGACAAGCTGTCTCAGAGCAGCTGGAGACACTTAAGAGACTCAGAGGTAGGGTGCTGTGCCCTCTGGAGCTCCAAGCCTGCAGTGCCCAGGACCTAGAGGCTGAGTGGGGGAGGCTCCCTCTGGAGCTCTGGGTGGGGCTCCAGCTGACGCAGGCAAAGGAGCCTTTGGTGCCAGGCGCCCAGTGCCACATGCCCAGTCTGAGAGGTGCTTCCCAGCCTAGCTCTGGCTGCCCCAGACTACACAATTGCAGCTGTAGTTGGCCTTGACTGCTCAACCAGCCAGCTTACACAGAAGGGTAGGGGTTATCCACCCTGGGTGCTGGAGGCCCAGTAGCTCCCCTGGGCCCTGATAGACATTCCCCCACTTTCCCTTCACTAGACCTTGCCCTCAGCAGAGTCCAGAAGCCTCCTTGAATACCCAGCTTTGCCTTTCAGGGGCAGATCCCTCTTCCAGCCTTCCCTGGGCTGCCCTCCTTGTAAGAAGTAAGGGGCCTTTGAGGGGCAGTCCTCTGTCTGCACTCCGCCCCTTCTGACTGGGCCTTAGGGGAATTTTCCTGTGACTCACTCTGCTGGCACTTCCTGTGGTCACCAGGGCAGGGGTTTGGGGGACCCAGCGGGTGGCTCTGTGTTATGGGGTCACTGGGGGAGGGTGGGTCTGGTGTGTCTTCACCACCCCCGCCTCCCCCATGGGATGAATCCCAGAGGCAGGCTGCAGACCATATTTGGGAAACTTGGTTGTTTTGCAGGCAACCTGGGGATGGGGTCCTCAGCCTTGGTGGGCGGTTGGCAAGGCCCCCTCCCTTGCTTGTTCTCCCAGGGCTAGAAGGTAGTTTACTACTTTCTTTTTCAAAATGTTTCCTTCCTTCCTTCCTTCCTTCCTTCCTTCCTTCCTTCCTTCCTTCCTTTCCTCCCTCCCTCCCTCTCTCCCTCCTTCCCTCCTTCTCTCCTTAATGTCTTTTCTTTAACCTTTCTTTCTTTCTTTCTTTCTTTCTTTCTTTCTTTCTTTCTTTTTTCTTCTGTTATTACTGAGGCTTCACTCCAGGATGACTCTTTCAGATAGAGAAAGACACAAACAAAGAGGCAGAGAGAGAGAGAGAGAGAGAAACTACAGAGTGAGGTTTCCTCCAGTGTAGTGGAGGCTGGGTTTGAGGCTGGGTCTTACACATGTCAAAGCAGTGCACTAGCCAGGTGAGCTATTTTGCCAGCCTAGGTGTGTATTTTTTAAAATATTTTATTCATTTTTTAAATATTTATTTTATTTATTTATTCCTTTTGTTGCCCTTGTTGTTTTATTGTTGTAGTTATTATTGTTGTCGTTGTTGGATAGGACAGAGAGAAATGGAGAGAGGAGGGGAAGACAGAGAGGAGGAGAGAAAGACAGACACCTGCAGACCTGCTTCACCGCCTGTGAAGCGACTTCCCTGCAGGTGGGGAGCCGGGGTTTGAACCGGGATCCTTATGCCGGTCCTTGTGCTTTGCGCCACCTGCGCTTAACCCGCTGCGCTACAGCCCGACTCCATTAGGTGTGTATTTTTAAAAATTATTTATTTATTTATTCCCTTTTGTTGCCCTTGTTGTTTTATTGTTGTAGTTATTATTGTTGCTATTGATGTCATCTTTGTTGGATAGGACAGAGAGAAATGGAGAGAGAAGGTAAGGCAGAGAGGGGGAGAGAAAGATAGACACCTGCAGACCTGCTTCACTGCTTGTGAATTGACTCCCCTGCAGGTGGGGAGCTGGGGGCTCGAACTGGGGTTCTTACACCAGTCTTCGCGCTTTGCACCACCTGTGCTTAACCTTCTGTGCTACCACTTGACTCCTGATGTGTATTTTTTTAACCTGAAGTCAACAAACTCATTAAATACAGCTTGAAAAATCCTGAAAAACAGGCAGAGAAGCATCCCTCATTGTCGCAAACATCAGCACTGCTATTCTTTCCCCCATTTTATAAGTTTAAGTGATGTTGATTGGAGGCCTAATTTACCCTTTAGTGCATTTGTAACTGTGGTAATCAGGTTATGATGTCAGACCCTCTAAGGGTCTTTGCCTAATGATCATCTTGGTGCTATCTCTGCTGGCTGTACCCTCACCTGCATGTCCCCATCCCCATAGCTACCTGCCTGGGTTAACTTGTTCCTGGGGAAGACAGACACACACATGCACACACAGACTCTCTCTCTCTCTCTGTCTCTCTCTCTTCTGACTCTCCTGTGCTGACCTTCTCCCAGGCTAGAGACTCTTAGAAACAGGCTCCTCTAGCTGGTGCTTCCCTGAGTCTAAGCGATAATCCTGGAGCTGAAAGTCCCTTCTGCCTGTCTGCCTCTGCAGGGGGTATCACCCTTCACAGTGATTCTAGGTCCACTTCCCTAGTCCTCAGTCTAGTGCTTTCTGGTCCCAGAAGGAAGTATCTCCCCAGGCTAGGATGAAGTTCAACACACCCCTCTTGGCTCTGTGGTCCATGCTGCCACTTCTTGTTTCTGCCCAGGGTGAGTAAGACCTGGACTGAGTCCTATGAACCCAAAGAAGCCTCACACAAGTACCTTCCTTGCTCCTGTCCTCTGCAGAACTGACCAGGCTTCCTGGAGACCCCCTGTACACCTCTGCACCCAGCTTAAGTCTGACACCTGCCCAAGGGGACCAGCGACAGCAGGAGCTAGAGACTGGAAATGAAGCCTCCCCAGCCAGGGCTCTTTCACCTCCACTTAGGTTCTGGGCCTGCTGTAGGTGCCAAAGCCACGTGTGTCTCTCTGTCTCTCTCCTCTCCCCGGTCAACTAAGAATAACAAATATCGTGGTCCAGGAGGTGGTGCAGTGGCTAAGGCACTAGACTGTCAAGCATGAGGTCCTGAGTTCGATCCCTGGCAGCACATGTACCAGAGTGATGGCTGGTTCTTCCTCTCCTCCTATCTTTCTCATGAATAAATAAATAAATAAATTCTTTTTTTTAAAAAAAAGTAATAACAAAGATCACCTGAGAATGCAACAAAACAAGACTCAGAATACTTTGGGAACCCAACAAGTCATGGGTGGCTCGTGGACAGAGAGGGGACCTAAGGAGAGATTCCTGGGGCTAAAAGCCAGTATCTACTCAGGAGGACTGGTAACAGTCCGGGCAGTTTGCCAGTTGAGGCGCCACCTCCCGTCTGTTTTTACCAACAAAAAGACTGCTGACGGGAAGAGAGGATCCTGTCAAGGCTCACCAAATGCAGCCATGAGTCTCCATTGCTACTGTCCGTTGGAGGCTGGAGCAGCAGCTGGGAGACCTTGTGCTGACATCGGGGGCAGAGACCTGATCAAGCAACTCAGGAGAAGACATCCACTCTCAGTGGTCTGGAAGTAGAGCTGTATAGTGGCAGTCTTTCCACGTTGTTTTCCCCATGAATTCAGAGACGCGTTGAATAATTGACTCAGAGCTCATGGAGTACAAACAGGATTTGTTAAGAAACTCAAAATCCTGGTCAGAAGAGCTCACTCTTCATTTTGTGTTGGTTTTCTGATGGGGTTTTTTGTTTATTTTGTTTTGTTTTAGTGAGAGAAAGAGATACAGAGAGAGACCAGAGCACTGCTCAGCTCTGGCTTATAGTGATGCTAGGCATTGAATTTGGGACCTCAGAGTCTCAGGCATGCAAGTCTTTTGCATAACCATTATGCTGACTCCCTAGTCCTCTTCTTCTTCTTCTAGCGTTTGCCCTTCTTCCATAGCCAGTCAACAGCGTCAGGTTGAGCCTGATGTAAAGTTTCGAGACCTCCTTTGAATCTGGAGAGGTGGCAGTCGTTGACTATGTGGGTCATAGTCTGTCTGTAGCCACAGGGGCAGTTTGGGTTGTCTCTGGCTCCCCAGCGATGGAACATAGCGGTGCACCGGCCATGGCCTGTTCGATAGCGATTGAGGAGGGCCCAATCATAACGAGCTAGGTCAAAGCTGGGTTGACGCTTGCAGGGGTCTGTGATGAGGTGTTTGTTCTTTACCTCAGCTGACTGCCAACTCTGTTTCCAAGAGTCTGGAACAGAGGAGTTCAGTGTAGGCGTAGGGGACCAGATTGGGTGACGAGATGTCAAGCGTTGGACAGGGTGGGCGAAGATATCCGCATATATTGGCAGGTCCGGTCGAGAGTAGACGTGGGAAATGAACTTAGATGATTCTGCATCCCGACGAATATCTGGCAGGGCGATGTTGCTAAGAACTGGCAGCCATGGAACCGGGGTGGAACGGATGGTTCCAGAAATGATCCTCATGGAGGAATATAATTTGGAATCGACCAAGTGGACATGGTCCTCTGATGGTCTTTTTACCTTTTCCTTGCTAAGTTGTGGGAACTCCTGGCTTCTGAAATAATCCTTTTTGTCATTTTGGAGAACTGCTAGTTTAGTGTACATCATTCATAGAGGGTCTCACTTTGAGTAGGTTGAATTTTCTCTTATTGCTGTGCTTCAGGAGATTTGGTTTTGGAGGTTTTGCTTTGTGATTTTTCTCTACCTCAAGTCACAAAGCTATTCTCTCGCCATTTTCTCTACTAGTCTTTTATTTTTAATTAATTAATTTTATTGCCACCAGGGTTATTGCTAGGGCTCAGTGCTTTCACAACAAGTCCACCTCTCCTGATGGCCATGTTTTCCTTTTTTCTTATATTTGATAAGACAGAGGGATTGAAAGGGAAAGAGAAGAAGCACCTGTAGTGGTGCCTTACTGCTTGTGAAGCTTCTTTCTGCAAGTGGGGACCAGGGGCTTGAACCTAGATCCTTGCACATGGTAACGTGCTCAACTAGGTACAACACTGCCCAGCCCCTCTCTATTAGCTTTTAAAGTAGATCCTTTCAAGTTTAGGTCTTTAACGAGCCTTTGTTTATAATGTAGGCAAGTATCCAAATGGATTTTTTTTCTTCCTCTAGCCAGTGAGTTGTAGTATCACGTCTAAATACAGTCTTACCCCTTCCCCTTGTTGTATGTTACCACCTGTGGTGTCCACCCATCCCACACAGAGCCTCTCTGAGCCCAGTTCCCAGCCCCTGGTACTTGTCCCTGCTCACTGATTTGAAGTTATGCCACACCAGGGAGTCAGGTGGTGGTACACCTGGTTGAGTGCATATGTTACAGTGTGCAAGGAACCAGGTTCAAGCCCAGGGCCCCCACCTGCAGGAGGAAAGCTTTGCACATGGTAAAGCAGGGCTGCAGGTGTCTTTCTGTCTCTCTCCCTCTCTGTCTTCCTTTCCCTCTCGATTTCTGGCTGTCCCTATGGAATAAATAAAGATAATAAAAATTTAAAAATTAGGGAGTTGGGCAGTAGCGCAGCGGGTTAAGCGCATGTGGCACAAAGCACAGGGATTGGCATAAGAATCTGGGTTCAAGCGCCCGGCTCCCCACCTGCAGGGGAGTCGCTTCACAGGCGGTGAAGCAGGTCTGCAGGTGTCTGTCTTTATCTCCCCCTCTCTGTCTTCCCCTCCTCTCTCCATTTCTCTCTTTCCTATATAACAATATCAATAACAACTACAATGATAACTACAACAACAATAAAAAAGCAACAAGGGCAACAAAAGGGAAAATAAATAAATATTAAAAAATTTTTAAAAAGAAAAGTATTTAAAAAATTTTTAAAAATAGTTATGCCACCTCATATGACTGAGAATGTGAGTGCCCCTTTCCCTTTCATTTCAGAACTTACCTGTTTATTATTTCTTTAATGATTATTTGATTCTAGAAGGATTATATTTCTTTTGCCAATTTTCTAAAAAAAAAGGGGGGGGAAGGGAGTCAGCAGTAGCGCAGCGGGCTAAGCGCAGGTGGCACAAAGTGCAAGGACCAGTTTAAGCATCCTGGTTCGAGTCCCCGGCTCCCCACTTGCAGGGGAGTCGCTCCACAGGCGGTGAAGCAGGTCTGCAGGTGTCTTATCTTTCTCTCCCCCCTCTGTCTTCCCTTCCTCTCTCCATTTCTCTCTGTCCTATCTAACAACAACAATAACTACAACAATAAAACAACAAGAGCAACAAAAGGGAATAAATAAATAAAGATTTTAAAAAATTCATTGGTGGGACCAGGAGGCAGCTCACACAGTAGAGCACAGACTTACCAGGTAAGAGGCCCGACCTCCATGTGGCATCAAGGAAAACTTCACAAGCAGTAGTACACCACTGCTGCTGTGATATCTCTCCTCTTTGTTGTCTTTCTCTCTGTCTTTCACTCTCTATTTGGAAAAAGAGAGAAAGAAAAGAAAAAATAAATTAACCTGCTAGGAGCATGGAATCATACAGGTGTGAAGCACTAACAAAGCTTTGATCTCAAAAACAAAAATTAAAAAATTCCGTTGGCATTTTTATTGTCATTATAATTTAATAAGTAAGCTAGAATGAATTGGCTTTTTTAGTGCTTAGTCAACTCACCATGAACTTGGTATATTTATCCCAGTGTTCAGGTTTCACTTTGAGCCCCTGGACCACAAGCATTTTTTTCTTCTTAGCTCTCCTGCCTGACCTCTCTGCTTGGTTAATTCCAGGATAATTTGTAACTTACGCTATTGTTGTGTGGTCTTTACTATTGCATTTCTCTTTGGTTGTTTGTTCTTCCTGATTTTTTATGGTTTCTTCCCTCTCTCTGCGCTTTTCTTCCTTTTTTTTAATTATTTTTTTCTTTGGGCTGTGGCACTGGCTGGGCGGCAGGACGTGGAGCTGGGAGGGTGTGCTTCCTGTTTTCCTCCCAGTGTGATGACCATCAGTGTCGTGGCCACTGTTCTGTTCTCCACAGCTCGAGTCTAGGTTGTGGTTTGACTTTGGCTGTTTTGTTTTTGTTTTTGTTTTTTAATGGTCTTAGTTTTTTTTTTATATATTTATTTATTCCCTTTCGTTGCCCTTGTTTTATTGCTGTATTTGTTGTTGTTATTGATGTCATTGTTGTTGGATAGGACAGAGAGAAATGGAGAGAGGAACGGGAGAGAAAGATAGACACCTGCAGACCTGTTTCACCGCCTGTGAAGTGACTCCCCTGCAGGTGGGGAGCTGGGGGCTCGAACTGGGATCCTTCCAACAGTCCTTGTGCTTTGCACCATGTGTGCTTAACTTGCTGCGCTATTTCCCGACTCCCATTCAAGCTATTCTTAAGGAAGTTGGGCGATAACACAGCGGGCTAAGCGCAGGTGGGGCAAAGTGCAAGGACCGGCATAAGGATCCCGGTTCGAGCCCCTGGCTCCCCGCCTACAGGGGAGTCACTTCACAAGCGGTGAAGCAGGTCTGCAGGTGTCTTATCTTTCTCTCCCCCTCTGTCTTCCCCTCCTCTCTCCATTTCTCCCTGTCCTATCCAACAACGATGACATCACACATAACAACAATAATAACTACAACAATAAAACTAAGGCAACAAAAGGGAATAAATAAATATATATTTTTAAAAAAGAAAAGCAAAGCACAGTGTATCCACTGGGAACTTGCATTAAAAGGAAAAAAAAAAGTATTTTGATTGCCACCTCTGGGGTGTTGGTGGTGACTGGTGGAGAGGCCTTTATGCTCATTTGAGAAAAGCCAGGATCAACTGGACCTTTTTGCTGGGAGCAGTGAGCACAGAGGTGCCAGGATTCTACTCATCCTACTTAGTTCCTCTCTTAGTGTCAAGGCCAGATGCCTTGCTGGTCCCAGAGAAGGTCCCAGCCTTCGGTGCATTCCTCCTGCCCTCATACTTTCCTATATTCTCTCTTCCCCAGAATGTGCTGGCCAAAGCCCTCTACGACAATGTGGCCGAGTCCCCAGATGAGCTGTCTTTCCGCAAAGGTGACATCATGACGGTTCTAGAGCGGGACACACAGGGCCTGGACGGCTGGTGGCTCTGCTCACTGCACGGGCGCCAAGGCATTGTGCCAGGAAACCGCCTCAAGATCCTGGTGGGCATGTACGACAAAAAGCCAGCAGGGCCTGGGCCTGGCCCTCCTGCCACCTCAGGCCAGCCTGGGCCTGGCCTCCATACCCCAGCTGCCCAGTATACACCCACGCTACTCACTGCCTACCAGCCTCAATCTGACAGTGTCTACCTGGTACCCACCCCCAGCAAGACTCAGCAAGGTCTCTACCAAGCCCCTGGGCCCAGCCCGCAGTTCCAGTCTCCCCCAGCCAAGCAGTCACCTGCATTCTCAAAGCAGATGCTCCATCACTCCACCCCAGACCTATACCAGGTGCCCCCAGGGCCAGGCAGCCCTGCCCAGGACATTTACCAGGTGCCACCCTCTGCTGGAGTAGGTCACGACATCTACCAGGTCCCACCATCCATGGACACTCGCAGCTGGGAAGGGGTGAAGCAACCACCAAAGGTAAGACCACCCATCCTGACTGGGGAGGCCTCTCCTTGGCTCAGACCCTGGTTTCTAGGCTCAGCAGGGCCAAGCCAAACACTCTTGGGGTCACCGTTATTTTAGCAGCAGGACTTTCCTGGGATGATGAGGTGGTCTTCACTGGTAGTGGTGGGGGGAGGGGGCTTCATGGTGGCAGGCAAGCAGTGGCACTAAGGGGTGCAGATAGAGAGATAGGGAGCCCAGGAAAGGAAGAGGGTGTGAGGGTTGTTGAAGCACATAAAAGGGAAGACTTCAAGTGTGGAGCATGGCATGTTGGGCTCTGAGAGTAGCAGGAAAATGAGCTGAGCCACAGAGACATACCTCAGACACTATAGTTTGGAGATGAACCATGCAGGGCTGACCCTACTGTCAGGGACCATGGCTCCTTCTGTCTTGTTGCTCTGCTTTCCTCAACCTCTGGAGCTCCAGTCAGCAGAAGAAAGGAACAAAGGAAAGAAGATTGCTTTCTCATTTTCAGGACTACACCAAACTATAGGTCTCTGCTGACTCGGGTCAGGTTGAAACACATCTTCCTGCTTGTGGAGCCCTGACTCCACTGATCCTACTTCCTGTCCTACCTACTCCTTTGGTCTCCTGCCAGAGACTGGTGGTAGAAATGCTCCACGCTGGACTGAGGTTGCTTACAAGATGACTTTGGAAGGAGTAGAACCCCATCAGGGGAGCACCTGTCCTATTGGGAGGTACCAGGGAGCAGTGTCTGGACTGTGAGCCTCCGGACAGGACATGTCCCTTTCCCCTATAGGTGTGTGTGTGTGTACACACACGCACACGCGCACACACACACACACACACACACACAGTCACGTAGTCACACACAGAGACTCATCTATGAGCACTTAAATACATGCTTATTGATAGTTACAGTCTCACATACAGACGTAGTCACACTCACAAACATAGTCATACTTACACAGATACACAAGCACAGTCTGCTTGATCTACACATCCTGGGAAGGCATGCTTTCTCCCATTCCCAAGTCCTCACTCACAGCTATTCTAGTGCATCTGTGGAGCTGGGAAGCAGCAATGTGACCTTTGGACTGGTCATGGACTCAGACCCATGTTAGGGCCATTAGTTTAGTTGCTCTGGAATGTGAGGGGTTTGTTCTGACTGCTGCTACTGGGCTCACCTGGCTAGCCTTTCTCTGCCTAGGCCCCACTGCCCTGACGTAGCTGGTCACCAGGAAGGAGAGCCATTTCCCAAGGTACAGGTACCCTTCCCTAAAGTGCATCATTATTCCTGGTTTAGGGAGAAACACACTTGCTTTTATTTTATAATCATAAGAGCAGTGTTTGTGATAGAAAATGCGTAATACATGAAAAAGGCTAGAGATAAGATTCTCCAATCAAGAGGTAATCAGTGGAAATTTTTGGCATATTTTATATCTCATAATATTTCTTTCACAGATTTATACACATACATTTGCATTTTGCAGTTGTAAATCCATTAGACATTAGTTACCAAAAGTGTTTTCTTGGGTTATTAGCCTCCCCCCCCACCCAATGCTTGATTGTAAAGGATACCCATATTTTGCTTTAGTGTCCCCTTCCCTAGAGACAGGCTGGGGGCGTTTTCTGATTGCATGGCTTGATTGCAAACAGTGAGGCAATGAGTATCTTGCTGTGTGCACCTGTGCCCACATTTTAAGATTGTGCTTTCATAAGCCTGTCCTCCCCCTCAGGAGCTGGGGAACTGAGATTCCTGATACCAGAAGTAGTGGAAGCTCCATCAGAGCTGTAGAACTGTTAGAGAGGCTGGTGTGTGAACCTGGGAATAGCAGGAAAACCTCACATGAGGCTGGTGCCAGGAGGAGTGAGACACCTGGGACCTGGAGCAGAGCTGCTAGCATGACTAGGAAAGACCCCTTAGGCTTTAGGAAGCAGAGGGCAGGAAGTGGGGCCCCTAGAGAGAAAGTGTTTTTGTGAGGTCACTCTTGAGGAGTGCTTCTGGGTCAGTGACTGCAGTTGTGCCTAAGGGGACAACCAGCACTGGGTCCGGTGGCTGAGGAGACACAGATGAGCTCAGTCCTATTCTTTTGGATTCCACCCCCACCCCATGCGCCCTGGGGGGCTTGTCTTCTCCCTAGGTTCCCAGTTACAGTCCTTGGGGAACCCAGGAGATTAGGAGGGGTGTGACCCTGACTCTCAAAGAGAGGTTAGTCACCTACTCCTCTCATGGATGGGGGTTAGACTGAGGCCAAAATAGGCACCCCAGTCACCTGTGGAGGTGTCTCTTTTGCATAAATGTGAGACCAGCAGCAGAAGGTGGTCTAGGCCCCAGGGCAGAATACGTGGGTGGGTGGGTGGTGGTGGTGGTGGCAGAAGATGGTCACTTGGTGGCTTCCTGTGAATCTCTGCCTGCACATCTGACAGTAGAGACTCTGCTTGTTTTCTCTGCCTGTCGGTGCCTGCCTCCTCCCCTCACTGTGGCTGTTTCCCAGCCCCAGGGGCCTCTGTGCTCTGTTAATGGGGCCTCAGGTGTGGAACAGGGCAGGGTGCTTATGATTAGTGGACTCAGCAGTTCTCTGGAGAATTAGCTTCCCTAACTTGCCTCACAATTTTTTTCTAACGGCATCCGTCTCTGGCCAGGAAGGCTGCTTCTAGAAGTAGCAGGCTGCCTCAACTTGTGCACACCCCTCTTCAGATGGTCCCCACCAGCCTCCAGGAGGCAGAAGGAGCCTGGAAAAGCCTCAGGCCTTGCCTTGAGGCCCCGCCAACCTGCCACGTCCAGCCAACCCTGCTCTTGGCAGGTTCCCGTGTCTAAAAATAGCTCTGGAAAAGACTCCAGTCTAGGGCTGGAAGAGGGAGATGAGTCTGGAGAGGCCCGCCAACTCCACTCCCAGACGGAGGGGTGAGGTGCAGTGGGGTGGGCGGGGAATATCCCTCCTAGTCATTCATTGAGCTGGCCTGTCTGTCAGTGAGTGAGCCATCTCTCTGGTTCCGCTGGAGGCTGCCCAAGAGGCCCAGTGTTCCCAGTGTTCTGCTCAGTTCTGCCACACTGCCCTGGAGGCAGCAAGGGATGCCCTGCCAAGCCCTGGGTAGATCAGTAAAGTGCCAGTGCCCACTGGGGGTTGGCCCCCACTGCTCCTGTGGTGCCAGCCTCCCATAGCCTGCAGCCTCCAGCATGCAGAACCTGCTGTGTGGGTGTCCTGTGGGCTGGACACAAGGTTCTGGAGGCTGTTGAGCCTCCTCTCCACTGCCCTCAGGGATGTGTGGGGAGGGTTTGAGTCAACCCTGTCCCAGATGTCTTCTTTGATTAGGGAACAAAAGGCCTCTCTGAGAAAGGCTGAGCAGGGAGCCCTATGGGGGAGGTACCCGCCCAGAGCTACTCTAGGGAATCCTGTCCTCACCTCCCACAGGCCTACCCCTGCCCCCACAGACCTTCCCACCAGGCCTCCTCTAAGCAGATCTGCCCTCCTCCACAGGGCCTGGGTATTTGTGGACTTGGTGCTGGCTCTCCCTTCAGGGCCCCAGCACATACCCCTGGATCATGGGGAGGGAGTTCCTTTCTGGGGAAGAAGGTTTCCACTTAGGCCTTATCCATCTGTGGCAATGGTGGTTTCAGAGGCCCCATGGGTGTGGTGCAGGAGAGTGGGCATCTGGTTTTAGTCTTGGTCTCTCCCCCATGCCCACAATTGACTTTCTAAAGTAGCCCTATTCCTCTATCTGCCTGGAGATCTATCTATAAGTCCTCCTTGACTGCCCTCAGGAGTCTCCCTAAATTATGAGGAGGGGGTGAGGAGAAAAAGGGGTGCTGCTTGCTGCTCTGCTAGGCTACCCTCTCTCTGAAGACCCAAGATTCTTCCTGTGGGGTCCTGTAGGCCTGGCACCTATATCTCATTTGTCTTGGAGCCAGAAGATGGCAGCTGGACCTTGTGGTTGGGTCAGCTCCTTGCTGGGGATTTCTGAGATAGATACAGTTGGGAGGTATTTTCAAGCAGATGCCCCCTACTGAAGGCTGCCTCTCACCCTGCCTGTCTCTATCACCCATGTGCTCCCATCTCTGGAACCCTTTTTGTCATCCAGCTGTAGAGACCTTGTTTCCTGACAAGAACCAGACAGTTCTAAACAGATCCTGGCATGTCTAGTATACCCAGTACACCCTAAACACTGCATGTCATGAGGGAAAGACAGAAAAGACAAAGGCTTAAGGACTAATACTTGTGGCTCAAGAGGTCGCACAATAGGACTGCATTAGATTTTCAGGCATGAGGTTCCAAGTTTGATCCCAGAGTGATGCTCTGATTCTCCCTCCCCTCCAGTTAATGATAATTAGAGAGGAAAAGAAGGAGTACATTTCTTGGAGCCCCCATCAGTAGCTTATATGCCTTGCTCACCTCACAGGGGAGTGGACTCTCCCTGAGGACCTAGGAATGGTTCTTGGAGACCTGTTTCTAGGGCCAGTGGTGAAAAGCAGCTTTTTGCCCACAGGTGGTGGTGCCTACCCGTGTGGGACAGAGCTATGTATTCGAGGCCTCCCAGTCAGAACAGGATGAGTACGACATCCCACGTCACCTGCTGCTGGCCCCTGGCCCCCAGGACATCTATGACGTGCCCCCTGTTCGGGGGCTACTTCCCAGCCAGTATGGTCAGGAGGTAAGTGTCAGGACTAAGGTGTGTGTGTGTGTGGGGGTCTTCTTGACCTTGGGTTAGGGAGCTCGACTCTCTCTGCACTGGTCATGTACACCACAACCTGGTATTGTGGACTCTGTACTCTTTCTATGACCCTCTCTCCCCCCATGGCCCTGGCCCCTGTATCACTGTCCCTTTTCTTCCCCTAGGTATATGACACACCTCCCATGGCTGTCAAGGGTCCCAATAGCCGGGACCCATCACTAGATGTATATGATGTACCTCCCAGTGTAGAGAAGGGCTTGCCATTGTCCAACCACCATGCGGTGAGCATTTGGGAAATGCTGGGGCCTTGTGGACGGAGACTTGGGTGTGTGTTGGCTCTGGGCATGACTGAGTGCGCTGGGGTGACAGCTGTTGTCAGCCAGAGAGCATCAATAGGCCTGACTCTCAACTTCAGCTCTGTCCCCCCCTATTTGCTTTGTAAAAGGTCCTTTTGATAAGCTGTGTGCTATCTCCTGGTCCTCAATAAAAGAACCTTTTGGAGGGCCTCATTCATTGGGTTTAAAAAGGATTACATGGGGTGGGTCAGTGGGGGCAGCTGGGAGGATTACACAGGATGTCAACAAGAAAACCACAGAATTTATCATCCAGGTCAGAACACTTTGAAGAGCAAAAGGATAATGAATAATAAGACAGGGCATCAGGCACAAGCTAGACTCTGTTGGGCATACCAGCATGTCACCATTCTGAATATAACATGCAAATAGTCCAGCCAAGTACCTGCCACAGAGTAGAGAATACACATGGGGCAGTGGTGGCAGCAGTAGTGTTGGTGTAATGTTGATCACATGGGACACTGTGGCAGCTGACCTCTTAATAAGTGTTTGCAGTTGTGTTCTCACAACAAATGTATGATTGTGAGCAGGCAGGTACCAAGAAGCCCAGTCACCTATCTTAGGTAACAACTAGCAAGCTGTAGAGCTAGGATTTAGAACTCAGGTCATCTTGCACCAGAGTCAGGCTCTTTACCGTTAGCTGCATAGATAGTAGTCGTGTGTCTGTACTCAAGATGTCTGTATGTGTGGCTGGGCTGCTGGACGGGCAGATGAGTAAGTGTCCTTAACCGTCTCTGTGCCCCTCAGGTATATGATATCCCTCCATCTGTGAGCAAGGATGTGCCTGATGGTCCACTGATCCGTGAGGAGACGTATGATGTGCCCCCCGCCTTCGCCAAGGCCAAACCCTTTGATCCCAACCGACACCCACTGGTCCTAGCACCCCCTCCGGACTCACCACCAGCTGAGGATGTGTATGATGTGCCACCCCCCGCACCTGACCTCTATGACGTACCCCCTGGCTTACGGCGGCCTGGCCCCAGCACCCTCTATGACATTCCCCGTGAGCGGGGCCTTCATCCTGATGCGGTTGATGGCAGTGTGACTGATGATGGTGTGTACTCGGTGCCACCTGCAGCTGAGCGAGAAGCCCCGGCTGATGCCAAGCGCCTGTCAGCCTCGAGCACAGGCAGCACGCGCAGCAGCCAATCGGCCTCTTCCCTGGAAACAGCGGTGCCGGGCCGTGAGCCCCTGGAACTGGAGGTGGCTGTGGAAGCCCTAGTACGGCTGCAGCAGGGTGTGAGCTCTACTGTAGCCCATCTCCTGGACCTGGTTGGCAGTGCTGGCGGGGGTGGGGGCTGGCGCAGCACCCCTGAGCCTCAGGAGCCCCCGGCACAGGACCTGCGAGCTGCTGTGGCTGCTGTCCAGGGGGCTGTAAGTGAGCTGCTGGAGTTTGCCCGCAGCGCCATAGGCAACGCTGCCTACACCTCTGACCGCACACTGCATGCCAAGCTTAGCCGGCAGCTACAGAAGATGGAGGATGTGTACCAGACACTGGTGGCCCACGGTCAGGCCCTTGACAGTGGCCGGGGAGGCCCAGGAACCATTCTTGAAGACCTGGACCGCCTAGTGGCCTGCTCACGGGCTGTGCCCGAGGATGCCAAGCAGCTGGCCTCTTTCTTGCATGGCAATGCTTCACTGCTCTTCAGACGGACCAAAGCCCCTGTCTCAGGGTCTGAAGGGGGAGGTTCCCTGTACCCTAACCCCACTGACAAGGCCAGTAGCATCCAGTCCCGGCCTCTGCCCTCACCTCCCAAGTTCACCTCTCAGGACTCACCAGATACAGATGGGCAATATGAGAACAGTGAAGGGGGCTGGATGGAAGATTACGACTATGTCCACCTGCAGGTGCGTGCCTCCTGCCCCACTCAGGTTCCACACCCTCACAGCTTTATCCTGGAGCCCCTGAGTGAGTGCTTACTGCCCCACTTCTACCCACCTCCTGGCTCTTGTGGCCAAAGGAGGCTTTGGGTCCTAACCAGGTCTCCTTGAGTTCTCTCCTCTTGCTTTGACCCCAGATAGCCCCCGAAGGTTCTATTTGGGGTAGATTCTGAGGTATAATAAAAAACAAAGATACTTTCAGGTGAGGAGGAAATAAATAAAGTGCTGAGATGGAGGAGGGATGACCTCTAAAACTGACCTGTTGCCACCAAGTAGGTATCCAGAATGAGAGCAGACGGGTCACATTCCAGCACAGGGACCAGGGACTCTCATCAAAGGGGAGCTCTAAGGGGAGGTCTGGTGTGGGACCTGGGGCAGAGAGTTTACCCAGCCTCTTCCTGGGCTGGCAGGAGACTGAAGGAGTTGGAGATCCGGCTTCAGAATTGTCACCTTCCTGGGTAGTCATGGTGCTGGCCTGAAAGCAACAGACAGCACCACCTGGTGGCCACTTGCTTTGCACTGCATCCCACTGAATGCTGGGGGCCTTTGGCTCAGCCCTGTCTTTGTGTCTCCCCTCCAGGGGAAGGAGGAGTTTGAGAAAACCCAGAAGGAGCTACTGGAAAAGGGCAACATCATGCGACAGGGGAAGGGCCAGCTGGAGCTGCAGCAGGTGAGGATGCTCAAGCACATGGGCGAGACTTAGGTTGGTGAGAGCTCCCCTCAGCCCTTGGAAGCCATCTCCAGAGTGGAATTTCCCCTGTGCTGACTCAGTCTTCTTGTATTTATTGGGTCTGTTTAAATTAGTAGAGTGATGGATCATTATAGACTGCTTAGCACGTACATACAGGAAAGTGTAAAAGTGCAGAAATGCCTCTCATAGCCAGAGACTGAGCACTGAGGCAGTTTCCATTACTGCTCCGGTCTCTGGGAGCCTTTTCTTGAGTTTGAAAAGACGCTTTGTGAACACTGATATGTGCTTGTATATATCATGTGTGAGGACCTGGAGTAAACCCTCCAGATACCACTTGGGAGCTTTTCCAGCAGTGTTGTGGTGCCCCTCTGCTTTCTGTTTCTCCCTTTTCTCTGTCTATCTTCCTTTCTGTAGTCTTTTATCTACAGGGAGAGAGAGAGAGGGAGAGAGGAGAGAGAAAGTGAGAGATACCACCAGGAGCAGTGGAACTGTGCAGGTGTGGAACACTCAGCAGTAGTAGCCTTGGCAGCAAACAAACAAAAAAAACAACCTCTGTGTAGGGGGATAATTTAGCAGGTAGGAGCCAGGCTAGCATGTGTAAGGCCCTGGATTTGATACCTGGCACCACATATGCCAGATCAGTGATGTAGTTTCTCTTTTATACTCGAATAAAAACACTTTAAATTTTTTTATTAATGAGAAAACCAGAAAATTCCTCCTACATATGTTTTTTCAGGGGTCAAACTCTGAACTTCATGCTTGTAAGTCTAGTGCTTTACCTATTGCAGTACTTCCCATGCCACAAAAATTAATAAAATGTTTTTTTAGTGTAAAATGCTTAGGTAGGGCATCTAGTCCATAGAACATGCTCAGAAAATGAATAAATAGTAATAATTACAAAGTAATGGTATCTCTACTGAGTTAAGAAATAGAATATTTCTGGGCTGGGGACACAGCATAATGGTGATACAAAAGACTTTCAAGCCTGAAGCTCCAAAGTCCCAGGTTCAGTCCCCAGCACCACCATAAGCCAGAGCTGAGCAGTGCTCTGGAAGCTCTCTCTGTGTATCTTTCTCTCTGTATCCCTCTTTCACTAAATAAAAGATTAAAAAAAAAAAAGAAATAGAATATTTCCATGTACTTTATCCTCTTCCTCTGTACTCCAGCATTTATTTGTTTATTTTTAAAGGTGCAGAGAGAGAGAAATCACAGCACCAAAGCTTCCTTCAGTGCAGTGGAGGACAGACTCAAACCTGGCAATGCCTGTCGCACACATGGCAATGCAACACACTAGTCAAGTGAGCGATTTATTTTTTTTTTCAGCAGAGAGCTCCATTTTATTTATTTGTTTGTTTTTTTGCCTCCAGGGTTATTGCTGGGGCTCAGTGCCTGCACTACAAATCCACTGCTCCTGGGGGCTATTTATTTATTCCCTTTAGTTGCCCTTGTTATTATTGTTGTAGTTATTGGTGTTATTGATGTTAGATAGGACAGAGAGAAATGGAGAGAGGAGGGGAAGACAGACGGGGAGAGAAAGATAGACACCTGCAGACCTGCTTCACCGCCTGTGAAGTGACTCCCCTGCAGGTGGGGGGCCGGGGGCTCGAACTGGGATCCTTACGCTGGTCCTTGAGCTTTATGCCACATGTGCTTAACCCACTCCGCTACCACCTGACTCCCCCTAGAGGCTATTTTTTCCCCTTTTGTTGCCCTTGTTGTTTATCATTGTTGTTGTTCTTATTGTTGTTGTTGGGTAGGACAGAGAGAAATTGAGAGAGGAGGAGAAGATAGAGAAGGAGAGAGAAAGATAGACACCTGCAGACCTGCTTCACCTGTGAAGCGACCGCCCTGCAGGTGGGGAGCCATGTGCACTTAACCTACTGCGCTACTGCCCAGCCCCTCCTTTTTATTTTTAAGGTGAACAGTACGCCAGGCATTATGGTAAATACTTCACGTGCTTTCATCTTCCTATAAATGTTGTTATGTAGCTGCTCGGATTAGTCCCACCCCCTCCCCTTTTTTTATTAGTGATTTAATAATGATTGATAAGATAAGAGGGGTACAATTCCATACAGTTCCCACCACCAGAATTCCATATAACCTCCTCCCAATTGGAAGCTTCCCTATTCTTTATCCCTTTGAGAGTATTATCTTTATGGGGTGCAGAAGGTAGAAGGCTTCTATAATTGCTTCTCTGCTAGACATGGACATTGACAGTTTGATCCATACTCCCAGCCTGTTTCTATCTTTCTCTAGTGGGGCAGGGCTCTGGGGAGGTGGGGTTCCAGGACACCTTGGTGAGGTCGTCTGTCCAGGGATGTCAAGTTGGTGTCATGGTAGCATCTGCAACTTGGTTGCACCACTCTGTTCTCCTTTGTCCTTTTCAGTACCCTTTTGCCAATTTACAAATGAATTATAATATTCCACTGTGGTTCCTCTTTGTCCCTTCCTCTATAGTTTCTCTCCTACTGGCCTGGAAATTCTGCCCTCACTTGGAATTCCCAGGATTTAAAGTGTTTTTGTTTGTTTTTTGTGGAGAGTTGGCCAGGTGTTGTTCTCAAGCTGCCATCTTGACTCTACCATGAGCTATTTATTTAACCAGTCCTCTGCTGGGGGAAATTTTATTTACTGTCAGAGTTACTTTTATAAGTGATGCCTTGATGACATAATTTTTTCAAATATTTGAGTAATCCCTTAGAAAAATTACTAGAAACTGGATTAAAAGGTAGGGGTTTGTGAAAAGACTATAAAGATGCAGAAGCCCTAGACTAAGGACATATGTTACATGTAAAATACAGACTCATAAAGTACATTAACAAGGAAATTCATTATTCCACCTTTAATAGTGAAAATCTGGGAGTCAGGGCAGTAGTGCAGCGGGTTAACTGCACATGACGCAAAGCACAAGCACTGGCATAAGAATCCCGGTTCGAGCCCCTGGCTCCCCACCTGTAGGGTTATCACTTCACAGGCAGAGAGAGAGAGAGACTACAACTGCTAGGAGTGATGGAATTGCACAAATGTGGAGCCTTGGCAGCAAAAATATAAAATAAATTGTCAAAGAAGAGACCCAGGAATAGCTCACCTAGTAAAGTACATGCCTTGCCATATGTACCTACAGTTCAACCCCAACCATTATTGGCTAATCTTGTTTTGTTTTATTTAGCCCCTAGCCCCTTTCCCTCCAAAGTATGTTGAAGGTATACCATTTTATCTACAATTATCAATACTATTAGTGGGTGGTACTGAGAGATAACTTAGCAGATTTTTTATAGGTTTATTTTTTTTTTTAAGATCTTATTTATTAATGAGAAAGATAGGAGGAGAGAGAGAAAGATCCAGACATCACTCTGGTACATGTGCTGCTATGGATAGAACTCAAGACTTGATGTTTGAGAATCCAGTGCTTTATTCACTGTGTAACCTCCTGGACCACAGTTGTTAAGTTTTTTAATTAATGTTTCTTTCTTTTAAATGCTTTTTAAATTTTTTTCTTTTTTTTATTTATAAAAAGGAAACATTGACAAAACCATAGGATAAGAGGGGTACAACTGCACACAGTTCCCACCATCAGAACTCTGTATCCCATTCCCTCCCCTGATAGCTTTCCTATTCTTTTTTTTTGCCTCCAGGGTATTGCTGGGGCTCAGTGCCTGCACCATGAATCCACTGCTCCTGGAGGCCATTTCTCCCCCCTTTGTTGCCCTTGTTGTTGTAGCCTTGTTGTGGTTATTATTGTTATTGTTGATGTTGTTTGTTGTTAGATAGGACAGAGAGAAATAGAGGAGGGGAAGACAGAGGGAGAGAAAGATAGACACCTGCAGACCTCCTTCACCGCCTGTGAAGCGACTCCCCTGCAAGGTGGGGAGCTGGGGGCTCGAACCGGGATCCTTATGCTGGTCCTTGCGCTTCATGCCATGTGCACTTAACCTGCTGTGCTACCACCCAACCCCCTAGCTTTCCTATTCTTTATCTCTCTGGGAGCATGGACCCAAGGGCATTGTGGGATGCAGAAGGTGGAAGGTCTGGCTTCTGTAATTGCTTCCCCACTGAACATGGGCGTTGACAGGTCGACCCATACTCGCAGCCCATCTCTCTCTTTCCCTAGTGGGAAAGGGCTCTGGGGAAGTGGGGCTCCAGGACACATTGGTGGGGTTGTCTGTCCAGGGAAGTCTGGTTGGCATCATGCTAGCATCTGGAACCTGGTGGCTGAAAAGAGAGTTAACATACAAAAGCCAAACAAATTGTTGAACAATCATGAACCTAAAGGCTGAAATAGTGCAGATGAAGAGTTGGGGGTCCTCTATTTTGTAGATAGCTAGTAGGCATTTTTTAGTTATATTCCACAGGGCCTGTGGCTGTACTATTTTTTTTTTCCCTGAGCCTGAAATCTGATATGCAGGTGGATCCAAGTTATTGTCTGGGGAGATGATGTCGTAGCTGGAAAAGGACCAGAAAGCTGGCTCAGGGAAGAGAGTAGCTCCCTAATATGGGAAAGGTGTATAAATATTGTTGACTGTAAACCCCATCAATTTGATGTGATCTGGGGCCCATATTCAGCTTAGGAGTCTATGTGACCTCTGCATCCCTGTAGATCCAAGCTCACATTCTGTGGTCATGAGTAGGAACATTGCAAGCTGCCCCAATATTGACCCATCTTTTTTTAAAAATATTTATTAATGTGAAAGATAGGAGGAGAGAAAGATTCAGATATCACTCTGGTACATGTGTTGCTGTGGATTGAACTCAAGACTTGATGTTTGAGAATCCAGTGCTTTATCCACTGTGTCACGTCCTGGACCACAGCTGTTAAGTTTTTTAATTAACGTTTCTTGTTTTTTTTTTAATTTTTCTATATTTATTTTCCCTTTTGTTGCCCTTTTTTTTATTGTTGTCAAAGTTACTATTGTTGTTGTTGATGTCAGACAGAGAGAAATGGAGAGAGGAGGGGAGAAAAAGACACCTGCAGACCTGCTTCACTGCTTTTGAAGTGACTCCCTTGCAGGTGGGGAGCCGGGGGCTCGAACCGGGATTCTTACTCTGGTCCTTGCACTTCGCGCCATGTGCACTTAACCCGCTGTGCTACCGCCTGACTCCCCTCGGTCCTTGTCCTTTGCACCACCTGCACTTAACCTGCTGTGCCACCGCCCGACTCTCTGGATCATATCTTTCTAGATGATCTTAGCAGAATAACAATACCCCATTTTCTAGCAGTTACCTTATTTACCCCTTTTCCTTTGTGGTTTTTACTCTGCTTTCCCTCTGCCCCAGCTGAAGCAGTTTGAGCGGCTGGAACAGGAGGTATCACGACCCATAGACCACGACCTGGCCAACTGGACGCCTGCCCAGCCCCTGGCCCCGGGTCGGACCGGTGGGCTGGGCCCCTCGGATCGGCAGCTTCTACTCTTCTACCTGGAGCAGTGCGAGGCAAACCTGACCACACTGACCAACGCCGTGGAGGCCTTTTTTGCAGCCGTGAATGCCAACCAGCCACCCAAGATCTTTGTGGCACACAGCAAGTTTGTCATCCTCAGTGCCCATAAACTGGTGTTCATTGGGGACACACTGTCCCGGCAGGCCAAAGCAGCCGATGTGCGCAGCCAGGTGACTCACTACAGCAACCTGCTGTGCGACCTGCTGCGTGGCATCGTGGCCACCACCAAGGCCGCTGCCCTGCAGTACCCATCTGCTGCTGCAGCCCAGGACATGATGGACAGGGTAAAGGAACTGGGTCACAGCACCCAGCAGTTCCGCCGGGTCCTGGGCCAGCTGGCAGCCGCTTGAGAGTGGGTGTGCAGAAGGACGAGGGTGGGGCAGAAGGCAATGTTGGTCTCAGCTGCCCTGAGAGAGTCATCACATATGAGCATGGGGACAGGCAACCCCAGTTCTGCCTGGGCCTGGTGCCCCAGACTCTCCAGGTATTTGTATATATTTATAACAGGGCAGACTGGGGTCAGTGCCTCTTCCTCTGAAGAGCCTTCAAGAGTAGTGTGCCCAGGAACTAAGGTCAAGGAGCTAGCTGATGGTCTGCCCTGAGCACTGTGGGCTTGGGTACATGGCAACTGTCAGACCAGACCAGGTGCCTCCACCCACCAGGCCCCAGGCTGACCCCGTCCCATGATGGTGCCACTCCCCCCACACACACAGGGCAAGCACAGCTGCGGAGTGTTCCTTCTCAGCACCAGGAGAAAACACTAGACATATTTTTCATTGTTGGCTTTCCAGTCATCTGACTAATAGTCTACACTTAAAAATAAAATTTTTAAGTTGAAGCTGTCTCCTGAGGTGGGAAAGGGCCCATGGATGGGAGGCTAGTTGTGTCTTGCCTACAGGTACCACAGGTGAAATGATGGAGAAGTTCAGGTGTTCCATGTGGCTTCCTAGAAGGTGAAGGAGAACTATGCCCTGGGAGATGGCTGGGCCAGGGAGGGCTGGGGTGTCTCCTGCAGGGTGGAGAAGGGGGCACTGGCCAGTCCTGGGCTTCTAGGAGCGTTACTGAGACCAAGGTATAAGGTTGGAAAGACTCAGCACAAGTAACAGCTCTGAGACCAAATGAGAGCAGATGCCAGGATCAAAGCAGCCAATATCAGGGTGAATACTGACAGGCCCTTTCACCCCCAAACAGAATCCCTGAACTGAGGGCCCACTATTGGGGGATGCAATTCCATACAAGAAACTCAGAACTTTGATTTAGGCTGATTTTTTAAAACTTTTTTATATATTTTATTTTCCCTTTTTGTTGCCTTTGTTGTTTTATTGTTGTAGTTATTGTTGTTATTGATGTCGTCATTGTTGGATACAACAGAGAGAAATGAAGAGGAGAGGGGAAGACAGAGGGGGAGAGAAAGACAGACACCTGCAGACCTGCTTCACTGCTTGTGAAGCGACTCCCCTGCAGGTGGGGAGCCGGGGGCTCAAATCAGGACCCTTACGCCGGTCCTTGCACTTTGTGCCACATGCCCTTAACACCTGTGCGCTACCACCTGACTCCCTTATTTTATTCTTACTGCATTTAATTACTATATAGAGACAACCAGAAATTGAGAGGGAAGGGAGTGGTAGAAAAGGAGAGACACCTGCAACACTGCTTCACCCCTCGAAAGGCTTTCCCCCTGCAGGTAGGCACAAACAACCCTGGGTCCTTGCACATTGTAACGTGCACTCAACCAGGTGCACCACCACCTAGCCCTGAAACTCAGAACTTTTTATCTGAAAAAGAAGCTTATAGTTTCACTTAGAGAATTTTTTTTTTTAAGAAGGGTACACTAGCACTTCACTGTTCCACCATCCCTGGAGCGTCCTCTGGTATTATGGTGGTCCTGTGGGCAACTCCTGTTGGGGCTTGAACTATGCCTTCATGTTTGGTAAATTATACACTCTATTCCTACATGTGGAATTCTTTCCAAAGCATTGTATTTGGGGAGCTGGGAGATGAGTAGTAAGCTCCCACTTCTCAGCCCTGGGTGGGTCAGAATTGGTCTTCCCTGGACTTCCGAGGTGAGCCTGGCACCCCACTGAGATGAGCCAGGATTTATAGCTCCCAGCTATAGCTAGTCTGCCTGTGAACTTGGGCCTCAGTTGCAGAATCTTTGCAGAAGTGGTTAGGACAGTTGACTAGCTCTCATTTCTGAACTTGACAAGGCAACCCCAGTGAAGACAGCCATCCTCCCACCCTCACCTCCGTGGTGAGTGAAGGTACAAGTTTTTCTCATTGACTTCATTTGGGTTCCACCTAATGCAGAGGTGGAATTCTGTTGAACCTCATTTACCACAGCAATAAACTGGGGACCCAGGTATGCACTCGTGAGAATGGTAGATCCCAGCTGTTGCCCACCAGGGTTCAGACACTGTCTTTCTGGTAGACCATGGTGCCACCAGGGTCACCCTATGGGAGGAGAAAGGACGTGTATGCAAGTCAGAGGATTGGCAGGGTCCTGGTGACTAGGGTCTGCCGAGTCCCAGGGGTGGCCCACACCTAGATCCTTCCTTCCATCTGGTCAAACAGCACCCAAGCAGGGCCAGGCAGTAGCGCAGTGGGTTAAGCACACATGGAACGAAGCGCAAGGACTGGCATAAGGATCCTGGTTCGAACCCCCAGCTCCCCACTTGCAGGGGGGTTGCTTCACAATCGATGAAGCAAGTCTGCAGGTGTCTGTCTTTCTCCCTCTCTGTCTTCCCATCCTCTCTCCATTTCTGTCCTATCCAACAATGGTAGCAATAACAACAACAATAATAACAACAAACAAGGGCAACAAAATGGGGAAAAAAATGGCCTCTGATGGATTCATAGTGCAGGCACTGAACCCCAGCAATAACCGTGGAGGCAAAAAAATAAAATACAGCAACCCAGATCTGCCATTTCCTCCCAGGGACATTCAGTGGCTTCTCTAAACAGACTGCAACACCCAGCTCCCAGACAAGGGCAAACCCCCTGGGCAGCCCCAGCACCGCCTGGACAGAGCCAGTCCTCAGGGACATTTGTTTTCCAGGGCAGGATGATTGTGTCAGGGGCCAGGAGCACCCCCAGGTCTGACCAGGCAGGGACAGCTCAGTGAGGCCCAGGGCCAGGGCATACCATGCAGGAGGACACGCCACTGGCGCCAGCACAGACCATGACGTCGGTGATCTTGCTGCCCCAGAACTTCTTGCATTCGGCATTGGACAGGAGGGGCAGGGCGGCCTGCTGCAGCTTGTCAGGGGTCTTGTTGGCTGCAGGGACAGAGGCCAGGCAGGGTGTCAGGGGCCCTCCTCCCAGTGCACCCAGGGGCCAGAGACCAGGGCCTGCCTGAATGCCACTTCCCTTGGGAACTCAGTCCTTTGTGATTCCACACCTAGAAGTTTTAACTTCATTTCTATTTCATTTTATTTATTGCCACCAAAATAATCCATTAATGGGGCTTGGTGCTTGCATGACTCAATTGTTCCTAGCAGCCCTTTATTCCGCCCCCCCCTTCCTTCCTTTCTTTTCTTCTTTTTTTAAATAAACCAGAGCACTGCTCAGCTCTGGTTTATGGTGGTGCAGAGGATTGAACCTGGGACTTCAGAGCCTCAGGCATGAGAGTCTCTTTGCATAACCATTGTGCTATCTACCCCTGCCCTTCTTTTTAAAAAATACATATCTATTCCCTTTTGTTGCCCTTGTTTTTTATAATTGTAGTTATTGTTGTTATTGATGTCATCACTGTTGGATAGGACAGAGAGAAATGGAGAGAGGAGGGGAAGACAGGGGAAGAGAAAGATAGATACCTGCAGACCTGCTTCACTGCTTGTGAAGTGACTCCCTTGCAGATGGTGAGCTGGGGGCTAGAACCAGGATAAGTGCTCATCCTTGCACTTTGCACCAACTGTACTGAACCCTCTGCACTACTGCCTGACTCCCCTTCCTTCCTTCCTTCCTTCCTTCCTTCCTTCCTTCCTTCCTTCCTTTCTTTCTTTCATTTGAGAATCAAGAGGTACAGAGGAGGCACCTACAGCACTATTTTACCTGCTGGGTTGGCACCTGAGTCTTTAAAGAGACCTCAGGCCCCCCTTGATTTCCCTGCCCAACCCCTACCTCCTCAGCTTCCCTCACCAACAGGGCCACATGTCAGGACCAGGAGCTGAGGGTGGTGGGGCTAGGAGTGGGAGGGCACCAGCAGTGATGACCGTGCAGGCTGAGAAGGGCTGGGGACAGATGTGAGGAAGAAGGAGAGATGGAGTTGCCCCTGGCTAGGGGTTAGAGAGAGGTCTTGGACCCTCCCGTGTCCCCTGCTTCTGGGTGACTCGACATCTGACTTCCTGAGCCTTGAATTCCTGAAGCTGCTGCCAAAATGAAAATAAAGGGGGCCGGGTGGTGGCACACTGGGTTAAACTACATAGTATACATAGTACAAAGTGCAGGGACCAGCACAGGGAGCCGATTTTAGCCCCTAGCTTCCTACCTACAGAGGGGTCGCTTTGCAAGCAATGAAGCAGGTCTACAGGTGTTTATCTTTCTCTCCCCCTTTCTGTCTCCCCTTCTCTCTCAATTTCTCTCTGTCCTATCTAACAGCAATAGCAGCAACAACAATAATAACAGCAGCAGCAATAACAACAATGGAAAAAAAGATGGCCTCCAGGAGCAGTGGATTCATAGTGCAGGCACTCACTAAGCCCCAGTGATAACCCTGGAGGCAAAAAAAGAAAAGAAAATGGAGACTCCAGAGAAACCCTGGGTGTGAAGGAGCAAGGAAATAGCTCAAGTGGCTAGAGTGCATGCTTTTCCACATGAGAAACCCTGGTTTTTATTCCAACCACCCGAGGGGAGCACCATGGAGAATGGAATGATGTTTTGATGTCCAGTCATATAGAGTATACAGAAACTGGATGGGGGCGGCCACCTGGACACATCACACATGCACACATCTCCCTACTCCATGTGGAAAAAAAAAAGGTGGGGTGAGATAGCTCCAGGGATTCCCATTTTATTCCCTGAATGCACCAATCACAATCTGCCCCGCCACCTGCTCCTTATCAAGAATCCTTGGGCTGAGAACCTTCCAGCTCTGGTGCAAGCCTGGGAACGAGGCAGCCTGGGGGCAGGCAGGGATGGCTGGGAATGTCCCCTGGAGCCACAGATGTGTGGGACCCACAGCAGCATGAAGACCCCCTACTATGAAGGGGAAACAGTGTTGATGCAGGGCTGCCATTGCTCTCTGCACCACATACCCTCTCCAGCCTCTCCCTGGGGCAGGGGACTGAGGGTCTCTTTCCCCAGGACCCCTCCCCACCCCAATGCTGCCTGGGTGAGTGAGGGCCAAGTTCAGGAGCAGAATGAGTCTTGGTAAGCCCTGACATAGGATGTAGACACCACTGACATATCAAGCTTCTGACCAGTTTATTGAGCTGTATGAGAACAGGGTTGGCAGGGCAGCTAGGGGATGCGGCACAGGCTTAGTTGGCGGCCAGGATCTCTTCCACCCAGGGCATGAGCTCAGTGACACGGGCGTACACGCCGGGGCTGGAGGTGGAGCAGGTGCCGCTGCCCCAAGACACAATGCCCACCAGGGTCCAGGCTCCATTCTTCTGGCAGACCAGGGGGCCACCAGAGTCACCCTACAGGAGAAGGAAAGAGGATTGTTGAGTCTGAAAGCCCAGATGGCCCGGTCTAGGAGCCCCAGACCTTACTTCCCAGAGCCTAGTCTAGAGTCTGACAGCAAGCTGATACCCAACACAAGCTCACTGGAAGGAGAATGAAACTCCTGCAGCTCATGCGACTTATGCTCCTGGAAGTCTGGGCCAGCCCCTGGAGAGGAAGTCTGTGTCTGTGTTAAAGGCTCAATAAAGCTGGTTTGATGGACTGGAAGGAGGCATGGGTGGGAAGCTGGGAGGCCCACCCAGTAAAGTGCACATTCAAGGACCCAGGTTCAAGCCTTCAATCACCACTTGGTGGCATCATACAAAGGGGAAGCTTCACCAGCAGTGAAGCAGTGCTGTGGGATCTCTCCTCTCTGTCTCCCCCTCTGCCTTTCACTCTATCTGACCAAAACAGTAGTCCACTGGGAGCAGTGGAATTGTGCAGGCATGAAACCCTGGAGGCAAGAAAAACAAAAGGTATGGGTGGACTAGCCACGGGGCCTCTGTGTCACTGTGTCCCCACTGCCCATGATGTATACGGCACAACTCCAGGAGGTGCCATTGACTCTGGAGGCACTGGGCAGAGAGAGTCAAGCCCTAGAAAGAAGCCTGCCTGCTACTCCATCCATGTGCTCTCTCCCAGCCCACACCTTGGGGCTATGCTTCTGCCTAGACACATCCCCAACTGAAAAAGGGAAGCCGTACCATGCAGGAGGACACACCACTGGCGCCAGCACAGACCATGAGGTCAGTGATCTTGCTGCCCCAGAACTTCTTGCACTCAGCGTTGGACAGGAGGGGCAGGGCGGCCTGCTGCAGCCTGTCAGGGGTGTTGGCATCTGGAAGGGCAGGGTGAGTGATCAGTAGCCCCCCTTCCAAGCCATGCTGACCCTCCTCCCACCCATCAGCCACGCCATCACTCACTGGTGTGTTTGGTCAGGCCCCAGCCGGTGGTGGCGCACAGGGAGCCAGCGGGGAAGTCATCAGTAGCACTGGGCAGGCAGACGGCAGACACGGTCTCAGAGAAGTGGGCGGGTGTGGCCAGCTTGAGCAGGGTGATGTCGTTGTTGATGGTGAACATGTTGAACTTGGGGTTCTTGAAAACCTGTGGGGTGAGGACCAGACTGCCTCAGCAGGGGTCTGGGAAGAAGCTGTGGTAGGGCAGGACCAGTACATAGGCTGGCCCTCACTGCCTCAGTGGTCCTCTTTGAACAATGGCTTGTTTAACTCACAGCTCCTCTCTGGCCCCAGCATCCTAAAACCAGACTGGAGGGTGTTCACACTGTCCTCTACATGTCCTGCTTGCCATTCACAGCCTTGCTCCATCAGAGGCATTGAGGTGATCTGGAAAGGCTAGGGTGCCCTGCCTGGGGGTTTCTAGCACTCAGCCCTTCCCAGGGCCTAGTCTGAGCTGCACACTCCCCACGGCCCCCACCTGGGGCCACCATACCTGGGCAATCTTCAGAACCTGGATGTTCTCAGCATCAGATCCCTGGTCAAACTCTCCAGCCACAACCCGGTGAGAAGTTCTAGAGAGAGTCAGAGACAAGAGGGTTCCTATGTGAGGGACCAAGCTGGGAGTGCACAGTGCTTGGGAATGTACGCATGTGCCCTTGTCTGGGTACATGCAGTGGGCCTGCCAGTGCACAACAGAGTAGAGACAGGCTTCCAGTAACCTACAAGTGTCCCCAGAGCAATGGTGCCTACACCCTGCCTCCTCATTCCTTCCCTGAGATCCCAAGAGGTGTGTTTCTAAATTTCTCCCCTAAAGGAGGAAAAGGTCCATTCTTTGGTACCAAAGGTTTCCCGGTGATTTCCAGGGGACCCCAGCTCTCACCTGACCCCACAGTGAGCAGCAGTCACCACCCAATTCTCGCTGATGAGGGAACCCCCGCAGAAGTGGAAGCCGGTGCTGTCCTGGAGGGAGTGGGACTCAGTGTTGGGTGGGACCCCATTAACACCACACCTGGGTAGCATCCCCCCAACCCTGCCTGGACAGCCTGTCAGTGTGACCCTCAGTCAGGTGCAGGACCCCCCCCCTCACCTGGAGGGACACCTGCCAGGGCCAGGAACCAGGGACAGCATCCTCGCCATTGACGATCCTGGACAGACCGCTCAACACAGGATGGATTGCAGGGACCCCACAGCCTGGTTGGGGAATGGGGAGACACATGTGCTTGAGTTCATGCAAGTCCACAGGTTGAGTTCTAAGTGGGAACAGGGCCACACCTGGGAGGTAGTACCCTGTGGGCTAGAACTCCCCATCTCCACTTAGCTTAACTGCTCTGACCCTCGGTCTCCCCATCAGCAAAACAAAGATAGGACAGTTGCTGACTTCACAGAGTAGGCGTGAGGGTGCTGGAACTCCCCCAGTTCCCAGGAGTGTCTAATAAGGCCTCTGGGGCCCTGGCATCACCTGTCTATATGCTCACTATCAGAGCTTGTTGACTGTCCTGTCACCCTGGACTTGTCTTCCCTGCCCTCTACATAGGGTTTGAAGCCTTGGAGTGACCCTGAGAAGGCCTCCCTCCTCCCTGAGGGGCCTCACCCTCTGGCTAGGTCCTGTTCTCCAGCACACCCATTGCAGCTGGGCCATGAGGCAGTAAGGAGAGTTTCCCTCAGGATCCCACCACCACATGCCCCCAGCTGAATGAGGAGTGAGAGCCTACTACCCTTAGCTGTCTTAGGGGTTGGGAGAAGGGAACACATCCTTCCACCTGCCCCTCACTCACTGAAGGCTGAGCCCAGGAGGGCGAAGCAAGAGAAGAGCCAGAGGAAAGCCATAGTGCCACAGAAGGATAAAGATGCCTCCCTGGGGGTGCCCTGTTATATCCCTGTGCCCCCAGCCATTATCTGGAAACCTTGAAGTGACCGTCTTTTTCCTGGGAGCCTGCCCACATGTCAGGATGTCTTGAGAGGCACTGACCTCAGGGCCTGGGATGGCAGCAGCTGTGGCTGTGACCAAGCTGGGGATCAGCACCAAGGGCAAAGATGGCACCAGATAAGGTACCCTAGACTCACTGCTGGGGGAAGGCGATGGGACACTGGAGTTTCATGGCCCTGGGCCAGCTCAGGTTAGACCAGGCAGGGTTTGAGTTCCCCCGCTAGTCTCTCCCTATCTGCAGGGCCTTGGACAATAGCTTAGCTGTTCTGTTAATGGTTCTAAGTCCCCTGGGCAGGGGGACTAGCAGGGAAGCTTGGGGACCTGAGCACAGGGGAGAGCCTAATGGAGGGTGCTGCAGAGACTCAGCCTGGTTGAAGGGATGATAGCTAAGAAGGTTCCATGAAAACTGTTCAGAACCTGTGATAAACTAAACATCAGAAGCATCTCTCAGATCTTGTGCAGCATGACTCAGAGGGCAAGCCACCTACTACCTACTTATATGCAGCTGGGCCCTTTCCCTTAGGTTCTGGGGAGACCCCTGGTCTTCCCTCCCCACACACCAAGTGAGAGCTGATGGAAGCCAGGCCAGGCAGGACAGCTGAGCACAAGGAGACCTGTTGTTGTGTTGGGTGAGAGGACAATGAGCAACTGGGAAACTGAGGTGGAGGCTGCCAGCTGCAAGGACTGAGTGGTAGGTATCCCCATGTGTTATTAAGAGCTGGACAGTGGTGCACCTGGTAGAGAGCACACATTACCTGTGTGTTTTTAATTCCTACTATACTGATGAATGTAATGTGACTCTTCATGGCATAGGTCTCAGCACCAAACTGTGTGCCCTTTGACATGTTACTTGCCCTCTCTGATCCCATTTCTAAGCATGTAATAGGGAAATGCACACTATATGGGATCCCACATTTTCAAAGAGCTAAGCCAGCTAAGACCAAACCTAACACAGTCAGTGCTAGTCCTTCCCCAAAGTGGATGCCCTCTGCATATTCTAGACTAAAATGACAGGGAGAGATGTCATACACAGGATCTTTGTAAATATCTGCAAGTCCATTCACCTACCAAACCACACTCTCAGAATAGAGTAGATTATGCCTTTAGTGAGACAAGAGAAGCTTTTATTTATTTTTTGTTTTAATTATATATATATATATATATTTATTTATTTTCCCTTTTGTTGCCCTTGTTGTTTTTTATTGTTGTAGTTATTATTGTTGTTGCTATTGATGTCGTCATTCTTAGATAGGACAGAGAGAAATGGAGAGCGGAGGGGAAGGCAGAAAGGAGGAGAGAAAGACAGACACCTGCAGATCTGCTTCCCCGCCTGTGAAGCAACTCCCCTGCAGGTGGGGAGCCGGGGGCTCGAACCAGGATCCTTATACTGGTCATTGTGCTTTGTGCCAAGTGCGCTTAACCCGCTGCACTACCGCCCGACTCCCAATTTATTTATTTGTTTATTTATTTATTTATTTTCTGTTTTGTTGCCCTTGTCTTTTTATTGTTGTTGTCATTGTTGGATAGGACAGAGAAGTGGAGAAAGGAAGGAAAGACAAAGAAGGGGAGAGAAAGAGAGACATCTGCAGACCTGCTTCACCGCCCGTGAAGTGACTCCCCTGCAGGTGGGGAGCCGGGGGCTCAAACTGGGATCCTTACACTGGTCCTTATGCTTAGCACCACCTGCACTTAACCCACTGCGCCACCGCCCAATTCCCTAAGGTATTTTTTTAAAGCCATATTTATGAATGAGCCAGAGAACCAGAGCATCATACTTGCATATGCAGTGTCAGATCTGCACTCAGGATCTCATAGTAGCCACCCACATGGCTAAAGGACAATGAGGAACTAAGAGAGACCAAGGAGTGACAGAGGAAGCTGAGGTGAGGGCATGGGATGGTCAGTTGGGAGTGACCACTGGTGGCCTCTGGCCATTTCAGGGTCTTCAGCTTCAGAGTCAGCCCAGGTAGGACAGGTGTGGGCAGGTCAGCCTGTGGCTACAGCTATGGCCTTGGGAGCCAACAGCTGGCTCTGGTCCTGCCCACTCACCTTGGGAGCTGAGGCCTGAGTCCTGTGAACCACACAGCTGTAGAGGGGTGGGGCTTGTGCCTTTCAGGTGTCCCCACTATAACTGGGGAAGGGACCCACCACCCTCCTGCCAAACCGTCCCATCAGAGCCTGGGGCTTCCAACATGAAGAAAGACCCCTGAGGTGTATGCTAACTGCCATTCTCCAACTGCACATGCCCTGGCCTTGTAGCCTCTGACCCCAGACTGTGCCCTCCATTAGAACACCTGCCATTCTCCACCCAGCTGACACTGTTGCAGTGACATGAGCTGTTCTCTAACCAGCTTCCCCCAAGATGGCCACGGAGCCAGGGGCTGGGAAGATTCAGTTCTCTCACCGGGTATTCTCACCAATGAGGCATGCAGGCACCATCTCCTTCTGTTTTATGGGACTGCATGGTGTCTTGATGTGTCTGTGTTTGTCTTGCTCTGCAGTGTCTCAGCCCCAGAGTTTGGGGTACCCACTGTCTAGAACAGGGCCTGGTTGGGTGTAGGGAGGAGTGTGGTAACCCACTGGACTGGACTTAACCACAGACACGTCATATACTGCCTACACTGTCCTCTTACACTTGATGACATTGGAGACATTGGAATCATCTGTCTTCTGCTTTCCTAATTTTATGGCGTGGAATAAAAGCCCTATTCTTTTTTTTTTTTTTTTTAAATTTTTAAAATATTTATTCCCTTTTGTTGCCCTTGCTGTTTTATTGTTGCAGTTATTATTGTTGTCGTCGTTGTTGGATAAGACAGAGAGAAATCAAGAGAGGAGGGGAAGACAGAGAGGGAGAGAGATAGACAGACACCTGCAGACCTGCTTTACCACTTGTGAAGTGACTCCCCTGCTGATGGGGAGCCGGGGGCTGGAACCAGGATCCTTATGCCTGTCCTTGCGCTTAGCCCGCTGCGCTACTGCCCAACTCCCTTTCCTATTCTATTTTTTAAAATATTCATTTAGTAGAACAGAGAGAAATTGAGAGGAGAAGGAGTGATAGAGACAGAGAAAGAGACACTTGCAACACTGCTTCACCACTCATAAAGCTTCCTCCCTGCAGGTGAGCACTAAGGGATTGAACCTAGGTCCTTGGTGCCTGGTAACATGTGTGTTCAACTGGGTGTGCCACCAACCAGTTCCAGTCCTATTCTATTTTATCTTATATGTATTTCAGTGTCAGAGATGGAACTCAGGGCCTCGTACATGCAAAGCACAAATTGTCACTTAAGCTTTTCCCCCAGCTAATGTCCCCTTTCATAAGAAGCTAAAACTTCAGACACCAGGGAGTGTCTTACATTGTGAATTATTATTTTAAAAGGTGGAGGCCAGGTGGTGGCACATCTGGTCAAGCGCAAATATCACCATGCACAAGGATCCGAGTTTGAGCCCCTGTTTCCCATCTTCAGGAGCACGTTTCATGAACAGTGAAGCAGGCCTGCGGGTGTCTGTCTTACTTTCCCCCTTTCTTTCTCCCCTCTCTTCTCAATTTCCATCTTGTCAAATAAAAATAGAAAGAAAAAAGAAAAAGGAAAAATGGCCGCCGGGAACAGCAGATTCATCGTCCCGGCACTGAGCCCTAGTGATAATCCTGGTAGCAAAATAAAATAAAATAAAATAAAGAGAGAAAAGAAAGATGTCAGCTGAGCTGATATGTCTCGGCTATACGGAAGCCCCCACCCCCTGACCATATGAAGGGCTACTTTCCCAGTTCCTTCACCTTAACTGCTGGTTCCCAGGCCCATTCCCAACTGGTAGCCAGACCTTTCCAGATGTTTCCCCTGCCATAGGGACATTTCCAGGGCAGAATGAGGGCAGAATGCAGAAGCAGCCTGAAGTCACTGGTGCTCCAGGTCTCCCCTGGAAGCCCCTGGAATACCTCTGTAATGCCTTACTTTTTAAAAAAAATATTTATTTATTTATTTATTTATTTATTCTCTTTTGTTGTCCTTGTTGTTTTATTGTTATAGTTACTACTGTTGTTATTGATGTCGGCGTTCTTGGATAGGACAGAGAGAAATGGAGAGAGGAGGGGAAGAGAAAGACACCTGTAGATCTGCTTCACCGCCTGTGAAGCGACCCCCCTGCAGGTGGGGAGCCAGGGGCTCAAACCAGGATCCTTACACCCGTTCTTGCGCTTTGTGCCACGTGTGCTTAACCTGCTGTGCTACCGCCTGACTCCCAATGCCTTACTTTTTATGAGGGTGACACTGAAAAACCTGCAGCTTCTGCTAATGGGACCGAGGTTTCCCAACAGCTCAGCACCTACCAGCTAAGACTCTGAGCCCTGCAATAGGACAGCTTGGGATCCCTGATGTGTTGGGATCTGAGGGCCCAAGAACCCCCCTGAGGAAGATGGCCCTATTTGACTCTCTTCTGGTATTGGCCTTGCCCACTGTTGTACCCTGAAGACAGCAGGGTCTGCCAGGTGTTCTTGGTGGCATTGGGTCAACAGCTGCCCTTTTCCCAGGGGCCTGGGGTGTCCCTGGCAGAGAGCCAGGCCTGGAGGATTGGCTATTTCTTATCACCCAAGGTCCCTGGTGTTCAGACTCAGGCAGGGCCAGAGGTGCAGGGTGGGGCATGGGGACTCCAAGGGATACAAAAGGGTCCCTGGGGCAGACAGGACTCGCACAGCTCTCTGACAGCAGCACCATGGCCTTCCTCTGGCTTGTTTCCTGCCTTGCCCTTGTTGGGACTGCTTTTGGTGAGTGTCCAGGGCTGGGGACCAGCCAGACCTAAGAGGAGGGCAACAGAGAGACCCCCACAAGAGGCTCTGTCTGGAATGAAATTGAGACCTAGCTTAGAAGCTCCTTTCCTGCACCCTTGACCTCATACATGGACAAGCAACCTGAATTTACAGGGAAGAGACGAGTTTTAGGGCTTCCTGAGCCTTCACATCCTGTGCCAGGCCTGGAGAAGAGCATTGTGGGCCCTGTTGAGGTCTAAGACTCCAGAGGAGACTCCAGATGGGCTCTGGGTACAGGAAGGTGTGGTTGCAAGAGACCACTGAAAGGCTTTCTATGTACTGTGCCAGGCACTAGGTCAGCATAAAAAAGTCATTATTATTATTGGTTCTTTTTAAAAGATTTATTATGACAAAGCAAGGAAAAGAGAAAGGAACCAGAGTACAGATCAGCTCTGGCATAAGATTGTGCTGGGGATTGAACCTATAGCTTATGGGGCCTTAGGCATGAAAGTTCTGTGTCCTTTCCCTGGCCCTCTAAGGGTTTATTTTACCTGTTTCATAGGAGCTAGAGTTTCACATGAGAGACAGAAAAATCAGCAATGGGGGGCCAGGTGGTGGTCCACCTGGTTAAGCACACATAGTATGAAGCTCAAAGACCCCAGTTTGAGCTCCTGGCTCCCCACCTGCAGGTAGTCACCTCTCTGTCTCTCTTCCTCTCTGTCTCCCCCTCCTCTCTCAATTTATCTCTATTCTATCCAATAAAAATGGGAAAAATAGCCGCTAGGAGCAGTGGATTCATAGTGCTGGCATCGAGACCCAGCGATAACCTTGGAGGCAAAAAACAAAACAAAAAACAGAGCAGTGCTTTGGTACAATAATGCCAAGAGCCACAGGCATGCAAGTCATACACTCTACCAGCTGAGTTACTTTATTTATTTATTTATTTTAAAGATTTTATTTATTTATTAATGAGAAAGAAGGAGCGAGAGAAAGAACCAGACATCACTCTGGTACATGTGCTATAGGGGATTGAACTTAGGACCTCATAGTTGAGAGTCCAATGCTTTATCCACTGCGGTACCTCTAGGACCACCTGAGTTACTTTCTCCAAACACTTGCTTTCTATTTGATTCTTAATTCTTAATTTATTAAAATGTATTAATTTATTTTAATGTTTTTAAAAGATCTATTATTAATGACTATGAGAGAAGCAAGGCACATGTTTCTACCAAATATCGTACTTGGGATCCTGTGGTTAAAGTCTTGTACTCTTTTTATTTTTTAATTTATTTTAAATTTATTTATTCCCTTTTGTTGCCCTTAGTCTTGTACTCTTTTATTATGCTAGCTCCCAGGCCACCTTTTTTCATTTTTTTCTGTAGTATGTTTATTTATTTATTATTTCATAGAGACAGAGAGAAATTGAGAGGGAAAGAGATAGAGAGACACTTGTAGCCCTGCTTTACCAGTTGTGAAGTCTTCCCCCTTCAGGTGGCGACTAGGAGCTTCAGCCTGGGTACTTGCACACTGTGATGTGAGCGCTTAACCAGGTGGCCATTGCCTCCTTTTTCTTCCTTCCTCCCTTCCTTCCTCCCTTCCTTCCTTCCTTCCTTCCTTTCTTTCTTTTTTTTTTTTTTGCCTCCAGGGTTATTGCTGAGGCACTGTGCCTGCGCTATGAATTCACTGCTCCTGGAGGCTATTTTTTTCCTTTTTGTTGCCATTGTTGTTTTATCGTTATTTTTGTTGTTGTTGTTGCTGCTGTTGTTGTTGGATAGGACAGAAAGAAATCGAGAGAGGAGGGCAAGACAGAGAAGGAGAGAGTAAGACACCTGCAGACCTGCTTCACTACTTGTGAAGCAACCCCCCTGCAGGTAGGGAATAGGGAGCTTCAACCGGGATCCTTATTCTGGTCCTTACGCTTCACACCATGTTCACTTAACCCACTGTGCTACAGTCCGCCCCCCCTTTTCTTTTTTAATTTATATTTTTTTATTGCCACCAGGGTTATTTCTGGGACTTGGTGTCTGTACAATGAATCAACTGCTCTTGAATTTCTTTCTTCTCTTTCTCTTCCTTTTCTTTTTTGATAGGCAGAAATTGAAAGGAAGGGAGAGATAGAGAGGGTGAGAAAGACATCTGCAGCACTGCTTCACTGTTCATGAAGCTATCTCTCTGCATGCAAATAGTGACCAGGGGCTTGAAGCCTGGTTCTCCATGCAGTAATAATGTGTGTGCTCTGCTGGGTACACCACCTCCTGGCCCTGCCAACTATTTAACATTTTTAAAAAAGAAGAAGAGAATGAGGCTAGGAAAAATGGCACAGCAGTTTATGCAAAAAACTTTCAGGCCTGAGGCTCATAGCTCCAGGTTCAATCTCTGATATGACCATAAGTCAGAGCTGAGCAGTGTTCTTTTTATATAGTATCCATATACCTAAATTGGAAATTAGCAAGTGTTTACCTTTTTGCAGATTTGCTTTAGATGTTTTTTTTCTTTTATTTATTTATTTATTTATTCATTTATTTATTTTTTGCCTCCAGGGTTATTGCTGGGGCTTGGTGCCTGCACCATGAATCCACTGCTCCTGGAGGCCATTTTTTCCGTTTTGTTGCCCTTATTGTCTATTGTTATTGTTGTTGTTGTTATAGCTGTTGTTGTTGTTGGATAGGACAGAGAGAAATCGAGAGAGGAAGGGAAGACAGAGAGGAGAAGAGAAAGATAGACACCTGCAGTCCTGCTTCACCACTTGTGAAGCGACCCCCCTGCAGGTGGGGAACCGGGAGCTCAAACTGGGATCCTTACTCCAATCCTTGTGCTTTGTGCCATGTGTGCTTAACCTGCTGCACTACTGCCAGGTCCCAGATGTTTCTTAATAGATCCAGCAAGTTCCCCTTCTCCTTTCTCCTTTTCTTCTCCTTTGAAGATGAACCTTGTCCTGAATTTGCTGTGTCATTTCTGTGTAATTTTTTTTGCAGATTTATAACTCTATAAACCCTGTATACATTTGTAAAAACTAGCAACCAGGGAAGTGGCTCAGTAGGTTGAACACCTGCTCTGCAAGTGTGAGGCCTCAGGTTCAATCCCTGGCACCACATATTAGCATGCTCTGACCTCTCCTGATCATATAATATTAAATAAATAATAAACTTGGTTAACATTTACATAGACAGAATTATACTCTATATCCGTTTCACCACCTGCCTTTTCCCACTCTTATAAGGTTACAGTTTTTTTGTTTTGTTTTTGTGCTAGAGGTGTCTCATACCTATGAAACCTGTGCTCTACTGTCGAGCTATATCCACAGCCTGTAATGTGTCCTTTCCTGGTGCAGAGTTGAAGTCCCACTTTGTCACAAAATTGAAAAATTAACATTTTATCTGATGATTCATTCTTGAAATCTCTAGAGAATTCTACATGAGTTTGTGAAAAAACTGTACCGAGAATTAACTTCCCAAGCACTTGGAAGTTTCCTGTTTTTCATTTCAGGCCACCCCCTGCCCCCTGCCCCCCCTCCCTTGCCTCACCAGTATGATGGGGGATCTCTTACCTGTGAGGGTGGCAATGGGGGCTCCCCATTTTCCTGAGAACATGAGGTCCAGACATTTGCAGAGGAAGCCTGGACTGAGGAGCAGCCAGGGAGGTGGATTTCTGTTTGTCTCTGCTCCAGCAGGGAGCAGCCCTGTCCCTCTGCACCCCTGTGAGGTTAACAGCAGCATGCTTATAGGTTGAGGTACTGGGGAGGTCTCCTGCAGGAGTGGAGTAGGGCCGCAGGGGCTGTGCCTGCCTGGAAGGAGTGGTAGAGACAACAGGCCTCCTGCACATAGGCTGTGGCCTCAGCCCTCCTTCACCCCTCCCCGTTCTCCTCCCCCAGGCTGTGGGGTCCCTGCCATCCACCCCGTGCTGAGTGGCCTGTCGAGGATCGTCAATGGCGAGGATGCTGTCCCTGGTTCCTGGCCCTGGCAGGTGTCCCTGCAGGTGAGGGGGGGGGGGTCCTGCACCTGACTGAGGTGCACACCGGTGGGCTGTCCAAGTAGGGTTGGGGGGATGCTACCTAGGTGTGGTGTTAATGGGGTCCCATCCAACACTGAGCCCCACTCCTTCCTCCAGGACAGCACTGGTTTCCACTTCTGCGGGGGTTCCCTCATCAGCGAGAACTGGGTGGTGACTGCTGCCCACTGTGGGGTCAGGTGAGAGCCAGGAAGCCCCCAAAGGGCAGTGGGGGTTGACAAGCCCATGCTTGGCCCTCACACCTCCTATTCCTCTAGGACCTCCCACCTGGTTGTGGCTGGGGAGTTTGATCAGGCCTCTGATGCTGAGAACATCCAGGTTCTGAAGATTGCCCAGGTACACCCAGTCTGCTGCACCCGCTGGGGAGGCTTAGCCATGGAGTTCTGGGGGCATGAGGGGTACAAGGAGCCACTGGCAAGAACTCATTCTGTCTGGTAGCTTGGCAGCCCCTGCTCAGGTCTCCAGGGAGGGAGTTTGTCTACCTGAAACCCCCTTCCCTGCTTGACCTCTGGGACTTCACACCCCACCCACTCCTCCTTACTGTTCATAGGTTTTCAAGAACCCCAAGTTTAACATGCTCACTGTCCGCAACGACATCACCCTGCTCAAGCTGGCCACACCCGCCCGCTTCTCCCAGTCCGTGTCTGCTGTCTGCCTGCCCAGCGCTGACGATGACTTCCCCGCTGGCACCCTGTGCGCCACCACCGGCTGGGGCAAGACCAAGTACAATGGTGAGGGTGTGGGGTCACCTGGCCTTGGGGGTGGACAATGTTGGACAGCAGGCTGAACCCATACAGTTAGTTCTGTCTTGTTTGGGCTAAAGTTTTAAAAAGGGGCCAGGTGGTGGCATAGCTGGTTAAATACACACAGAGGGCAAGGACCCAGGTTCAAGACCCTGGTCCCCACCTGCCAGGGGGAAAGCTTCATGAGTGGTGGAGCAAGGCTGCAGGTGTCTCTCTGTCTCTTTCCTTCTCTATTTTCCCCTTTTTTCTCAATTTATCTCAGTGTCAAATAAATATAAAAAGAGAAAGTTAAAAATAAAAAATATATACTTTATTTATTTTAATGAAAAAGAGATACACACATACAGAGAAAGAGACACTGAAACAGAGAACAGTGCTCAGTTCTGGCTTCTGGTGATGCTGGGAATTGAACCTGGAAGCTCAGAGCTTCAGGCATGAAAATCTTTTGAATAGCCATTATGCTATCTACCCCATTCTGGCCTAAATTTCAACATCATCATCTGTCTCTTCATTACTTTATTTTATTATTTATTTATTTATTTATTTTTGCCTCCAGGGTTATCACTGGATCTCGGTTCTCACTATTAATCCACTGCTTCTGGAAGCCTTTTTTTTTTTTTTTGATAGGACAGAAAAAATTGAGAGGAGAGGGAGATAGAGAGGAAGATACACATCTGCAGGTAGGGAGCTGGAGGCTTGAACCAGATCCTTGTGCCTGTCCTTGCACTTAGAAGTATGTGTGCTTAACCAGGCACACCACTGCCCAGCCCCCTCCTTTACTTTATTTGAAACTCTCTTAACTAAAAACCGACACCAACATACACACAGGAGAGATCTGACAGTGACACCTGCACAATTTGTTTGCAGGGAACACTAAGCATCAGCAACTCAGCCTCACTAAACTGCACAAAGTCCGCAGTGCACCCCACCCCCCAACCACAATCTAGAATTTGACCCGAGACCTGAGTGACCAGTGTATGTGACTGCCCTGTCAAGGGTCTAGGTTTAATTTGGGCTTGTCTCCTGGGTATTTGCTCTACCTGATTCTTTCTCTCTGGCCTCCTGAGACCTCTGCTAAGTCCATGTACCTTGCCAGCTCCTTTCCAGGCCAGCAGAAGCCATCAAGGGACAGCAGGAGAGAGAGCTCCCAGGTTACCTCTCAGTGTGTGTGTGTGTGTGTGTGTGTGTGTGTGTGTGTGTGTGTGTGTGTGTGTGTGTATGAGAGGTCCTTTCCTTTTTGGAGAAAGACACAACTCCCTTGCCCACCACACAGCTCACAGGCCCAGATGCACCAGGCTGTGTTTGAACAAAGCACTTGGAGCTAAGTTAGCATCTCTGGGTGTGGAATCACAAAGGACTGGTTTCCTGGACACAGGATGCCCAAGGCATGGGTACAGGGCTCATCCCCAGATACCACAGGGAGGTGGCATCCCGGTAGTCCCTGACATCCTGCCTCTGTCCCTGCAGCCAACAAGACCCCTGACAAGCTGCAGCAGGCCGCCCTGCCCCTCCTGTCCAATGCCGAATGCAAGAAGTTCTGGGGCAGCAAGATCACCGATGTCATGGTCTGTGCTGGCGCCAGTGGCGTGTCCTCCTGCATGGTATGCCCTGGCCCTGGGCCTCACTGAGCTGTCCCTGCCTGGTCAGGCCTGGGGGTGCTCCTGGCCCCTGACACAATCACCCTGTTCTGGAAAACAAATGTCCCTGAGGACTGGCTCTGTCCAGGTGGTGCTGGGGCTGCCCAGGGGGTTTGCCCTCGTCTGGGAGCTGGGTGTTGCAGTCTGTTTAGAGAAGCCACTGAAGGTCCCTGGGAGGAGGTGCCCCACCACGGTGCTGTTTGACCAGATGGAAGGATCTAGGTGTGGGCCACCCCTGGGACTCAGCAGACTAGGGTACACCAAGACCCTGCCAATCCTCTCAGACTTGCATACACGTCCTTTCTCCTCCCACAGGGTGACTCTGGTGGCCCCCTGGTCTGCCAGAAGGATGGAGTCTGGACCCTGGTGGGTATTGTGTCTTGGGGCAGCGGCACCTGCTCCACCTCTACGCCTGCCGTGTACGCCCGCGTCACAGAGCTCATGCCCTGGGTGGAGGAGATCCTGGCTGCCAACTAAATCTGTGGTTCCTCCTGCCCCAGTCCCAGTCTCCTCAATAAAAGCATCTGTGTAAAAGTATTGGTTTTTTGCGTCTGTGTACAGCCTGGGGGAGGCAGGCTGCAGTTACCCCTGTCATCCACCAGGGGCCGCCGTGACAGCATCCTTAGGCTGCTCCTGCTGCTCAGAGAGCTAAGGCTGTGCCACCCTCCTGGGGTCCTGACTACTATGGGGGAAAATTCAAGTCCTCCCTGGGGGAACCTGGATTCTCAGTCTGTTTTCTGCTTCTTGGTGCAGGACAGCTTCTAAGGGACCTGACCCAAGAAGCTCTTTTTTTAAAAAAAAAGATTTATTTATTTATTTGCTAATAAGAGAGACAGAGAAAATTAGAGCATTCTTGAAAGTCCAGGGCTTTATCCACTGTCCCACCTCCAAGGTCCCCACCAAGTATTTTCCTGGAAGGTAGGAATCCATACCCTGTGATCAGGCTTTGGGGCAAACTAGCTGGCCGATAGGGCCTCTCCGTCCACCATATGCTCTAGGCACTTTGCTGTGCCTTTAACCTCCTCTACACCCAATCCCAACCATCTAGTCACCACACTCTCCTGCTTCAGACACACACTCTCTCCACTGCTGCTCTTCCTCACCCCCTTTCTTCAGTGTTTCTGGGAGTCTCAGCAGTTAGAGCTTGAGCAGACTCAAGATCAATTCCCTTGGCCAGATTTTATGCACAGTTGGATTCCTGTGTCAGGAACTGTCAGGATTGGCCGATGTGACCTCTCTCTGCCTCTCTGTAAGGTATCTGGCTTAGCTGTCAGATGTCTAGATGTCGGAGGCAGCAGGTCCTTGAAAGGCAAGGCCCCTGGGCCTGTGAGCAAAAGGCTGGCAAAGTAGGCTTTCTGTGAGCCCCTGACCTTTCTCTTAGGATGATTAGAGAAAGCTTAGAAAATGATAAAGGCTTTGCAGACTCCTTGGGAAAATGATAAAGACTTTGCAGACAAACTCCCTGGGTAAAAATAGTTATCTGCATGTACTTTTACACCCATGACTGCAAGGTACTTTCACTGTACCTTGCTTATGTCTTGAGGAATTTACAAAGTTACAAGATGCATGCTTTAAGTATAAAAGACTGTGAGAAAAATAAATCTGGGCTGCCAGTCATTGGGCTGGAGCCCTCCCGATCCCATTTCACTGTCTTCTTTCTTTTCTCAATCCTCATGTTCTCTCAGGATCTGTTCCTGGTCGGCTGGCTCCGACCAGATCTAGACAAGCACTTCTTACATATATACCCTCCAGGGTTATTGCTGGGGCTAGGTGCCTGCACTATGACTCCAATGCTCCTGGAGGTCATCTCCCCCATTTTGTTACCCTTGATGTTGTTGTTGTTATTGTTACCATTGCTGTTGTTGGATAGGGCAGAGAAATGGAGAGAGGAGGGGAAGACAGAGAGGGGGAGAGAAAGACAGACACCTGAAGACCTGCTTTACCACCTGTGAAGCAACTCCCCTGCAGGTGGGGAGCCAGGGGCTAGAACCGGGATCCTTTCGTTGGTACTTGCCCTTTGCGCCACCTGTGCTTAACCCGCTGTGCTGCCACCCAACTCCCAAATATATATATATATTTAAAGTAAAACATTGGTGTCAATATTCTGGGGAAATAGCTCAACTGGTAAAGCACAGTACTTGCATTCTAGAAGCTCCTCATTTGATTCCTAGTACTGCTTGTACCGGATGATGTTCCAGCTTTTTACTTTTGTTTTCCCTCCAGAGTTATCACTGGAGCTCAATGCCTGCACTACAGATCCACTGGTGGACATTTTTTTCCATTTTATTGGATAGACCAGAGACAAATTGAGAGAGGAGGGGGAGACAGAGAGGGAGAGACAAAGGTAGACCCCTGCAGACCGCTTCACTGCTTGTGAAGTGACCACCGTCCCCTGCAGGTGGGGAGCTGGGGCTCCAATCCCATCCTTCCATGGGTCCTTGCAGTTCGAACTATGTTCATTTGACCCGGTGCGCCAGCACCCACCCCCAACTTCCTCCATTCTCTCTTCTCTGAAATTCTATTTCATGTGCGATAATATCTTTTTAAAAATATTTTATTTATTTACTCATGAGAAAGATAGGAGGAGAAAGAACCAGATATCACTCTGGTACATGTGCTGCTGGGGATTGAACTCAGGACCTCATGGTTGAGAGGCTAATATTTTATCCACTGCACCACCTCCCAGACCATGATAATATCTCTTTTAAAGAAAAATATTTCTAGGGACCAGGTTGTAGCACACCAGATTACCTAAGGCTCAAGATCCCAGGTTCAATCCCCAGAATCAACATATACCAGAGTTGAGCAGTTCTCTGGTTTAAAATATATATATTTCTTAAGAAATTAAAAAGCACAGGGAGTCGGGAGGTAGCGCAGTGGGTTAAGCGCACGTGGCGCAAAGGGCAAGGACTGGTCAGGATCCCGGTTCAAGCCCCCGGCTCCCCACCTGTAGGGGAATCATTTCACAGGTGGTGAAGCAGGTCTGCAGGTGTCACTTTGTCTCTCTTCCTCTCTATGTCCCCCTTCTCTCTCAGTTTCTCTCTGTCTCTACCCAATAACAAATAAATAAAGTTAAAAAAAATAACCATTATTTTAAAAAAAAGCACACTCATTTTATGTGCTTGCAGCTTTACATGGGTGGGTGAAATACTCAAAGTCAGGGGAAAGGACTTGTATTTTATACACATGCCAATAGCCATTCACCTACTGTAATGGGATAGAATTCTCCACGCAGAAATCACAATACTCCACACCAAGTTAGGTGGCTGAGTATGAATCTTATTTAAGCCTACTCAGCTGAGGGTCCAGCCCAGGGAAGACTCACACAGGAGATACCCAAGGACTGAACACCTAAGCACAGTCACAAGCATCTTTTCATACTGTTTGCAGCATGTGCCAGCATTGGTTACATACAATAGTTTTGCACAGGTTCCGGGACTTGGCTCGTTTACCTGAAATCTAATGGGTGGGGGGGTGCTTTTAGACTTGCACCACATCTTGGTACAAAAACACCTTGTTTTTCCAGAAACAAACATCCTACCTTACTGAAAGCAGCTGGGTTTACAGAAGCGGAAAGCTAGCATTATTCCTACTCTAGGTCTGGTTTATTTTTTTGGCTTCCAGGGTTATCGCTGGGTTTGGTGCCTGCATTATGAATCCACTGCTCTTGGAGGCCATTTTTCCCATTTTGTTGCCCTTGTTGTAGTTGTTATTGTTGTTATAGGTGTTGTTGTTGGATAGAACAGAGAGAAATCAAGAGAGGAGGGGAAGACAGAGAGCAGGAAAGAGACATCCACAGGCCTGCTTCACCAATTGAAAAACGACACCCACCCACCCACCCCCGCAGGTAGGGAGCTGGGGGCTCAAACTGGGGTCCTTACACTGGCCCTTGTGCTTTGCACCATGTGCGCTTAACCCGCCCAGCCCCCGGTCTGGTTAATTTTTTTTTTCTTTTTTATTTAAGAAAGGATTAATTAACAAAACCATAGGGTAGGAGGGGTACAACTCCACACAATTCCCACCACCCAATCTCCATATCCCACCCCCTCCCCTGATAGCTTTCCCATTCTCCATCCCTCTGGGAGCATGGACCCAGGGTCATTGTGGGTTGCAGAAGGTAGAAGGTCTGGCTTCTGTAATTGCTTCCCCGCTGAACATGGGCGTTGACTGGTCGGTCCATACTCCCAGTCTGCCTCTCTCTTTCCCTAGTAGGGTGGGTGGGTCTCTGGGGAAGCGGAGCTCCAGGACACCTTGGTGGGGTCTTCAGTCCAGGGAAGCCTGGCCGGCATCCTGATGGCATCTGGAACCTGGTGACTGAAAAGAGAGTTAACATACGAAGCCAAACAAATTGTTGAGCAATCATGGACCCAAAGCTTGGAATAGTGTAGAGGAAGTGTTAGGGGGGTACTCACTGCAAACTCTAGTGTACTTCTGCTTTCAGGTATATATTTTGCAGTAGTTTACGGATATGTGTGAACATATGCTCTCTCTCACAGAAACTGGTGTATATCTAGGTTTTGGGACTTTGTTAGAAAGTGAACCACCTGAGATGGAATTAGAGGATACTATGAAAGGAAAGGTCTCACTCGAGTAATGAAGCTGAAGGGTTGTCATTCCACATGTGAAGTCTCTGGACACAGTCTGAAGTGAAGCATGTTGAGGTGGCAATCGTTGCGTTGGGGTCTGGTTAATTTTTAACTTTTCTTTTTTTGTTGTTTAAATATTTACTTATTTATTTATCTATTTATGTATTCCCTTTTGTTGCCCTTGTTGTTTTATTGTTGTAGTTATTATTGTTGTAGTTATTGATGTCGTTGTTGTTGGATAGGACAGAGAGAAATCGAGAGAAGAGGGGAAGACAGAGGGGGAGAGAAAGATAGACACCTGCAGACCTGCTTCACCACTTGTAAAGCGACTTCCGGGAGTTGGGGGCTTGAACTGGGTTGCTTACTCTGGTCCATGCGCTTTGCACCACATGCACTTAACCCGCTATGCTACCACCCGAATCCCATTTGTAACCTCTCTATTGTTCTGGTGCCTAACCACCATTCCAGTCCTGTCTCTGAACAATGCTAGCAATTTCTTGATTATACCTGTACACATTTTCCCCTTGATTATGCCTGTATCCATTTTTAACCCTTACACCTACAAGTGAATATAAAGCACAAACCCCTTTAAACAGTTGTTCCATTGGCTTCCAGGAACACCCTGCCTACTCCCCCTTTGAGTCCGGGAGACAGCTGCCACCTAGTTTACAATATGAAAACAGCAATTGTTTAATTAACTGTTAATGCTTTTACTTTTTTAATTTTTTAAAAATATTTATTTATTCCCTTTTGTTGCCCTTGTTGTCTTTTTATTGTTGTTGTAGGTATTGTTGTTGTTATTGATGTCGTCATTGTTAGATAGGACAGAGAGAAATGGAGAGAGGAGGGGAAGACAGAGAGGAGGAGAGAAAGATAGACACCTGCAGACCTGCTTCACCGCCTGTGAAGCGACTCCCCTGCAGGTGGGAAGGCGGAGGCTTGAACTAGGATCCTTGCGCCCGTCCTTGCGCTTTGCGCCACCTGCCTATAACCCACTGCGCTACCACCCGACTCCCCTGTTAATGCTTTTTTTTTAATATTTATTTTATTTATTTATTCCCTTTTGTTGCCCTTGTTTTTTTTTTTATTGTTGTAGTTATTATTGTTGTTGTCGTTGTTGGATAGGACAGAGAGAAATGGAGAGAGGAGGGGAAGACAGAGAGGAGGAGAGAAAGATAGACACCTGCAGACCTGCTTACCGCCTGTGAAGCGACTCCCCTGCAGGTGGTGAGCCGGGGTTCGAACCGGGATCCTTATGCCGGTCCTTGTGCTTTGCGCCACCTGCGCTTAACCCGCTGCGCTACAGCCTGACTCCCTGTTAATGCTTTTTTTTTTTTAAATTTCATTTATTTATTTTCCTTTTGTTGCCCTTGTTGTCTTTTTTTTTGTTGTTGCTGCTGCTGTTGTTATTGATGTCGTTGTTGGATAGGACAGAGAGAAATGGAGAGAGGAGGGGAAGACAGAGAGGGGGAGAGAAAGATAGACACCTGCAGACCTGCTTCACCGCCTGTGAAGCGACTCCCCTGCAGGTGGGGAGCCGGGGGCTCGAACTGGGATCTTAAGCCAGTCCTTGCGCTTTGCGCCACATGCACTTAACCCACTGTGATACCGCCCGACTCCCCCTGTTAATGCTTTTAAACCAGCGCTGCTCAACATAAGAATATGAGGCTGACTAGTAGCTATCTACAAAATGGAGGAAACCCCCCCTCCCCCAACACTTCATCTGCACTATTCCAGCCTTTAGGTCCATGATTGTTCAACAATTTGTTTGGCTTTGTATGTTAACTCTCTTTTCAGCCACCAGGTTCCAGATGCTAGCATGATGCCGATCAGACTTCCCTGGACAGACAACCCCACCAATGTGCCTTGGAGCTCCGCTTCCCTAGAGCTGCCACCTCTCCAGATTCAAAGGAGGTCTCGAAACTTTACATCAAGCTCAACCTGACGCTGTTGACTGGCTACGGAAGAAGGGCAAACGCTAGAAGAAGAAGAAGAGCCCTTCCCGGGATGCATTGGATCGACCTTCTCGTGGTGCATCCCGTGAGTACCCATTCATTGGGGAAACTGACGATTCTTCCTAGCCGACTGAATCCACATGGATCCCAGTCACTTTCAAAGCCAGCAACAAGCAGCTCCTGACAGCTTTCAACCTGACCTGTTGACTGGCTACGGAAGAAGGGCAAACGCTAGAAGAAGAAGAAGAGCCCTTCCCCACTAGGGAAAGAGAGAGACAGGCTGGGAGTATGGATCGACCTGTCAATGCCCATGTTCAGCGGGGAAGCAATTACAGAAGCCAGACCTTCCACCTTCTGCATCCCAGAATGATCTTGGGTCCATACTCACAGAGGGTTAAAGAACAGGAAAGCTATCAGGAGAGGGGATGGGATACGAAGATCTGGTGGTAGGAATTGTGTGGAGTTGTACCCCTCTTATCCTGTGGTTTTGTCAGTTTCCTTTTATAAAAAAAAAAAGAATATGTGGCTGAACATGGGCGTTGACAGTCGATGCATACTCCCTGCCTGTCTCTCTATTTCCCTGGTGGGGTGGGGTTCTGGGGAGGCGGGGCTCCAGGACACATTGGTGGGATCTTCTGCCCAGGGAATTCTGGTTGGCATCATGTTAGCGTCAGAAACCTGATGGCTGAAAACAGAGTTAACATATAGAGCCAAATAAATTGTTGATTTTGATGAATCTAAAGGCTGTGAGCTTTTCAAGTACCTTACCTAGAAAGGGAGAGACAGGGAGATACCTGCAGCCCTGCTTCACCACTTGCAAAGCTTTCCCCCTGCAGGTGGGGACTGGTGACTCAAACCTGGATCCTTGCTCCTCATAGCATGTGCTCTACCAGGTGAGCCACCACCTGGTCCCCTGGACTGTATCCTCAGATTCCAGTCTTTTCAATTGAGTTTAGGACTATTAGCATATGAATGACTGACTAATAGCATATGAATGGCCTCAGCCTGAGGCCGGACACAGAGAAAGGAAGGTATAAAAGGCATGGGCTTGGAGAGATCACTCTTTTTGGCTACAGCTTCTTCCCCTGGTCAGAAGCATCTTGATGGAGGTGCTCCAGGCCTCCAGGTATCCGCCATGACTACTTCTCCTGGGAACTGAACACTTGTGACTCTGCTAGCCAGTAAACTATTTAAGACTCCTCCAGCCATGAGCAACTTATACCTCAGCTGATAATTGTTTATCTTATGGGATTAAACTTTTGATAACTATACTCAGTCTTTTTTTTTAAATATTTATTTTACTTATTTATTCCCTTTTGTTGCCCTTATTGTTTTATTGTTGTTGTCGTTGTTGGATAGGACAGAGAAAAATGGAGAGAGGAGGGGAAGACAGAGAGGAGAGAAAGATAGACACCTGCAGACCTGCTTCACCGCCTGTGAAGCGACTCCCCTGCAGGTGGGGAGCCAGAGTTCGAACCGGGAGCCTTATGCCGGTCCTTGTGCTTTGCACCACCTGCGCTTAACCCGCTGTGCTACAGCCCGACTCCCTATACTCACTCTTTATGGATATAACGTACTCTTAGCCACTGATGATAATTGCTTCTTTTGCCTTTTACCTGTTTCACCCTAATAAAACCTTCTATTGTCTAAGAAAAAAAAAAAGAATATGAGTCAATAGGCTATTTTAAATCATTTTGATAGCCCCATTAAAAAATTAAAAAGGGGAGTAGGGAGGTAGTGCAGCTGGTTAAGTGCATGTGGTGCAAAGCAGAGAAAGGATCCTGGTTCCAACCCCCGGCTCCCCACCTACAGGGGAGTCGCTACACAAGCGGTGAAGTAGATCTGCAGGTGTCTGTCTTTCTCTGCCTCCTCTCTCCATTTCTCTCTGTCCTATCTAACAATGATGACATCATCAACAACAATTTAAAAAAGGCAACAAAAGGGAAAATAAATATAAAAAATAATAATAATAAATTGGGAGTCAGGCGGTAGCACAGCGGGTTAAGCACACGTAGTGTAAAATGCAAGGACCCGCGTAAGGATCCTTCGAGCCCGGCTCCCCACTTGCAGAGTAGTTGCTTCACAAGTGGTGAAACGGGTCTGCAGGTGTCTATCTTTCTCTCCCCTTCTGCCTTCCCCATCTCTCTCCATTTCTCTCTGTCCAACAATGGTGACAAAAATAATAATTACAACAATAAAAAAGCAAGGACAACAAAAAGGGAATAAATAAATAAATAAATATTTTTTAAATAATAAAAATTAGTTAATAGGCTATTTAAAATCTTTTTGAGTGGTCCGGGAGGTGGCGCAATGGATAAAGCATCGAAGTCGCAGGCATGAGGTTCCTGAGTTCAATCCCCAGCAGCACATGTACCAGAGTGGTGCCTGGACTTTTCTCTCTCCTCCTATGTTTCTCAGTAATAAATAAATAAAAATTTAAAAAATAAAATAAAATCATTTTGATAGCCCTATTAAAAAATTAAAAAGGGGAGTCGGGAGGTAGTGCACCGGGTTAATCGCACATAGAGCAAAGCACAAGGACGGGTGTAAGAGTCCCAGTTCGAGCCCCTGGCTCCCCACCTGCAGGGGAGACATTTTGCAAGCGGTGAAGCAGGTCTGCAGGTGTCTTGGCCTCCTCTCTCGATTTCTATCTGTTCTATCCAACAACAATGACAGCAATAACAATAATAATAATAACGATAAACAACAAGGGCAACAAAAGGGAAAAAAATAGGCTCCAGGAGCAGTGGATTTGTACAGGCACTGAGCTCCAGCAATAACCCTGGAGGCAAAAAATAAAAAGTAAAAAGACATAGTAAATTAATTTTGTCGTTGTTTTTTTGTTTTGTTTTGTTTGCCTCCAGAGTTGTCTCTGGGGTTCAGTGGTGGCACTATGAATCCACTGATCCTGATGGACATTTTTTTCCCATTTTATTGGACAGGATAGAGAGAAATTGAGAGAGGAGGGGAGATAGGGAGAGAGAAAAATCTGCTTCGCCTTTTGTGAGATGTCCCTCTTGAAGGTGGGCAGCCGGGAGCTCCAATTCGGATCCTTGCGCGGATCTTTGCACTTAGTACTATTTGCACTTAATCCGGTGCACCACCGCCCAGCCCCCTTGTGGATGTTTTCTTTAACTCAGTGTATATGATCATTTGAAACATATAATCAATTAATTTTGTTTTTTCAACCAGAACTCTCCAGCTGTGGGGTGATTAAAATGGTGGTGATTAAAATCAAATCTGGAATTTTGCACACAAGTCCTGTGGATTGCCACTTCACTATCCCCTTACCTTAAAAACTATTTAAGGGAGTTGGGCAGTAGTGCAGGCGGCTAGGGGCAGGTGGTGCAAAATGCAAGGACCCGCGTAAAAATCCTGGTTCCAGGGCAGAGGTAGATAGCATAATGGTTATGCAAACAGACTCTCATGCATGAGGCTCCCAAGTTCCAGGTTCAATCCCTTGCACCAGAGCTGAGCAGTTCTCTGGTGTAAAAAAAAAAAAAAAAAAAATCCTGGTTCAACACCCCCCCCCCATCTGCAGGGGATTGGCTTCACAGGTGGTGAAGCAAGTCTCAGGTGTCTATCTTTCTCTCCCCGCTCTGTTTTCCCCTCCTCCCTCCATTTCTCTGTCCTATCCAACAATGTCCACATCAATAACAACAATAATAACTACAACAGCAATAAAACAAGGGCAACAAAAGGAGGGGAAAAAAGCAAATTAAAAAAAAAAACTATTTAAAAAATTTTTTTTGTATTGAGGCCGGGTGGTGGTGCACCTGGTTGAGCACACACATTACAGTGTGCAAACCCTCAGTTCTCAATTGTAGAGGGGGAAGCTTCACTAGTGGTGAATTAGTGTTGCAGTTGTCTCTCCTCTCTTCCTTTGTATCTCCCCCTCTCAATTTCTCTCTGCCCTATCAAATTAAGAAGAAAAACCCTCAAGCCCCCACACCTATGGACATCTAATCTTTGACAAAGGGGCCCAGACTATTACATGGGGAAAGCAGAGTCTCTTCAACAAATGGTATTGGAAACAATGGGTTGAAACATGCAGAAGAATGAAACTGAACCACTGTATTTCACCAAATACAAAAGTAAATTCCAAGTGGATCAAGGACTTGGATGTTAGACCACAAACTATCAGATACTCAGAAGAAAATACTGGCAGAACTCTTTTCCGCATACATTTTAAAGACATCTTCAATGAAACGAATCCAATTACAAAGAAGACTAAGGCAAGTATAAACCTATGGGACTACATCAAATTAAAAAGCTTCTTCACAGCAAAAGATACCACTACCCAAACCAAGAGACCCTTCACAGAATGGAAGATCTTTACATGCCATACATCAGACAAGAGTTTAATAACCAACATATATAAAGAGCTTGCCAAACTCAACAACAAGACAACAAATAACCCCATCTAAAAATGGGGGGAGCACATGGACAGAATATTCACCACAGAAGATATCCAAAAGGCCAAGAAACACATGAAAAAATGCTCCAAGTCTCTGATTGTCAGAGAAATGCAAATAAAGACAACAATGAGATACCACTTCACTCCTGTGAGAATGTCATACATCAGAAAAGGTAACAGCAGCAAATGCTGGAGAGGGTGTGGGGTCAAAGGAACCCTCCTACACTGCTGGTGGGAATGTCAATTGGTCCAACCTCTGTGGAGAACAGTCTGGAGAACTCTCAGAAGGCTAGAAATGGACCTACCCTATGACCCTGCAATTCCTCTCCTGGGGATATATCCTAGGGAACCCAATATATCCATCCCAAAAGATCTGTGTACACATATGTTCTTGGCAGCACAATTTGTAATAGCCAAAACCTGGAAGCAACCCAGGTGTCCAACAACAGATGAGTGGCTGAGCAAGTTGTGGTATATATACACAATGGAATACTACTCAGCTGTTAAAAATGGTGACTTCACTGTTTTCAGCCGATCTTGGATGGACCTTGAAAAAATCATGTTGCTCAACAATTTGTTTGGCTTCGTATGTTAACTCTCTTTTCAGTCACCAGGTTCCAGATGCCATCAGGATGCCGGCCAGGCTTCCTTGGACTGAAGACCCCACCAAGGTGTCCTGGAGCTCCGCTTCCCCAGAGACCCACCCACCCTACTAGGGAAAGAGAGAGGCAGACTGGGAGTATGGACCGACCAGTCAACACCCATGTTCAGGGGGAAGCAATTACAGAAGCTAGACCTTCTGCCTTCTGCAACCCACAATGACCCTGGGTCCATGCTCCCAGAGGGATAGAGAATGGAAAAGCTATCAGGGGAGGGGGTGGGATATGGAGATTGGGTGGTGGGAATTGTGTGGAATTGTACCCCTCCTACCCTATGGTTTTGTTAATTAATCCTTTCTTTAAAAAAAAAGAAAAAAAAAAAAAGAAAAAATCATGTTGAGTGAAATAAGTCAGAAACAGAAGGATGAATATGGGATGATATCACTCTCAGGCAAAAGTTGAAAAACAAGATCAGAAAAGAAAACAGAAGTAGAACCTGAAATGGAATTGGCATATTGCACCAAAGTAAAAGCCTCTGGGGTGGGTGGGTGGGGAGAATACAGGTCCAAGAAGGATTCAGAGGACCTAGTGGGGGTTGTAATGTTATATGGGAGGGGAATGTTATGCATGTACAAACTATTGTACTTACTGTTGAATGTAAAACATTAATTCCCCAATTAAAAAAAAAAGTGGAAAAAAAAAGAAAAAAAAAAAAACCCTTGAAAGAATTTACTTATTTATGAGAGAAAGAGGGAGAGACACACATAGAAAGAACCTGAGCGTGCCCCGGGAGCTGGCACAGTGGATAAAGTGCTGGATTCTTAACCATGAGGTACCAAGTTCAATCCCTGGCAGCACATGTACCAAAGTGATGTCTGGTTCTTTCTCTCTCTTTCTCATGAATTAATAAATAAACTCTTTAAAAAAAGAAAGAAAGAAAGAACAAGAGCATCACTCTGGCATATGGAAGTCCCAGGGTGTGAACTCAGGAATTTTTTTTTATTATTATTTTAATATTTATTTTATTTATTTATTCCCTTTTGTTGCCCTTGTTGTTTTATTGTTGTAGTTATTATTGTTGTTGTCATTGTTGGATAGGACAGAGAGAAATGGAGAGAGGAGGGGAAGACAGAGAGGAGGTGAGAAAGACCTGCTTCACCACCTGTGAAGCGACTCCCCTGCAGGTGGGGAGCCGGGGTTCGAACCGGGATCCTTATGCCGGTCCTTGTGCTTTGCGCCACCTGCGCTTAACCCGCTGTGCTACAGCCTGACTCCCGAACTCAGGAATTTATGTTTGCAAATCTGCTGCTTTAACTACTGCGCCAGGTTCTGGACCACTGCCTTAAAATGATTTATAGTATACAGATATATCCTTTGTCTCATACTGAATCTTTGAAATACAGAATGTATTTTGCATTACTACTTAATTAGGATATTTAATTCCACTGGATCTGCATTTAAATTTACTAAAAATTACAGCTGGCAAAGTACTACATACCCGAGTTGTTCCAAGTAGGTGTTATACTGAAAGAAAACCACAGTGGGGGGCCTGTTGGTGGTGGTATAGCGGGTTAAGCGCACATATTTCAAAGCTCAAGGACCTGTGCACGGATCTTAGTTCCAGCCCTCTGCTCCCCACCTGCACATGAGTGGCTTCGCAAGTGGTGAAGCAGGTCTTCAGGTGTCTATCTTTCTTTCTCCCTCTCTGTCTCCCCTCCCCTCAACTTCTGTCATATAAAAAAAAAATCAAAAAGAAGTATGCCAGGAGCAGTGGATTCTTAATGGGGACACCAAACCCCAACAGTAACCTGGAGGCAAAAAGAGAAAAAGAAAGAAAGAAAGAAAGAAAGAAAGAAAGAAAGAAAGAAAGAAAGAAAGAAAGAAAAAAGTTACAGTGAAGAGAGAAGTTCCACATTTAATCAGCAGTGTGTCTCATTTTGTAGAGTCCCTTCTTTGGAAACCGAGGTTTGCCTAGGGGTCCTTGCTGAGGGCCCCACACTTTTTTTTTTTAACCAGAGCACTGTTGAGATCTGGTTTATATGGGGGATTGAACCTGGGACTTTGGAGCCTCAGGGCTGAGAGTCTCTTTGCATAACTATTATACTATCTTCCCCCGACCTTTTTTTTTTTTTTTTTTTTTAAACCAGAGCACTGATTTGCTCTGGCTTATGGTGATACTGGGGATTGAACTTGGGACCTTTGATGATTCAGTAATTAATCTTTTTGTATAACCATGATGCTGTCTCCCCAGTCCAGGACTCCTATTCTTGTTCTGAGTTAGATGGTATTTGACTGGACGCATGTCCCCCACCTTCTCTTTACCTACTGATGATCTTGCTTTTCTTTTATTATGATTTTTATTTTTAAAAGATTTTATTTAATTATTAATGAGAAACATAGGAGGAGAAAGAAAGAGTCATGTACATGTGCTGCGGGGGATTGAACTCAAGACCTCATGCTTGAGAGTCCGCTGCTTTATCCACTGTGCCACCTCCCGGACCTTCTTGCTTCTCTTTTCTGTTTGCTTGAGTTTTTGTTTGTTTGTTTGTTTGTTTGTCTTGTTTTTTTTTGCCTCCAGGATTATTGCTGGGGCTCGGTGCCTGTACTACGAATCCATTGCTCCTGGAGGCTTTAAAAAAAATTTTATTTATTTATTCCCTTTTGTTGCCCTTATTGTTTTATTGTTGTTGTTACTGATGTCATTGTTGTTGGATAGGACAGAGAGAAATGGAGAAAGGAGGACAAGACAGAGAGGGGGAGAGAAAGATAGATACCTACAGACCTGCTTCACTACTTGTGAAGCGACTCCCCTGTAGGTGGGGAGCGGGAGCTCCAACCCGGATCCTTAAGCCAGTTCTTGTGCTTTGCGCCACCTGCACTTAACCTGCTGCGCTACCATCCAACTCCCTCGTGGAGCCTATTTTCCTCCCCTTTTGTTGCCCTTTTTGTTTATCGTTGCTGTTGTTATTATTATTGTTGTTACTGCCGTCCTTGTTGTTGGATGGGACAAAGAGAAATGGAGAGAGGAGGAGAAGACAGAGAAGGGGAGAGAAAGACAGACACCTGCAGACCTTCGTCCCGATTGTGAAGCGACCTCCCATCCCCACAGTTAGGGAGCTGAGGGCTCGAACCGGGATCGTTATGTCGGTCCTTGCGCTTCGCGCGGTGTGCACTTAACCCTCTGCGTTATCACCCAGCCCCCCTCTGTTTGCTTGTTTTGTTTTACCAGATCACCACTCAGCTCCGACATGAGGTGGTGCTGGGGGTTGAACCTGAAAACTTGGAGCCTCAGTCATGAAATTCTGTTGTGGGGAGTCGGGCTGTAGCGCAGCAGGTTAAGCGCAGGTGGCGCAAAGCACAAGGACCGGCATAAGGATCCCGGTTCGAACCCCGGCTCCCCACCTGCAGGGGAGTCGCTTCACAGGCGGTGAAGCAGGTCTGCAGGTGTCTATCTTTCTCTCCCCCTCTCTGTCTTCCCCTCCTCTCTCCGTTTCTCTCTGTCCTATCCAACAACGACGACAATAATAACTACAACAATAAAACAACAATGGCAACAAAAGGGAATAAATAAAATAAAATATTAAAAAAAAAAAAGGAAATTCTGTTGTGTAAACAGCTGTGGTAGCTCTGTGACCCAGATGACTTTTTTTTTTTTTTTTTAGTGATTTAATAATGATCGACAAGACTGTAAGATAACAGGGGTATGGGGTACGGGGGCTGGCGGTAGCACAGCGAGTTAAGTGCACATGGCCCAAAGCACAAGATCCAGCTCAAGGATCCTGGTTGGAGCCCCCAGCTCCCCACCTGCAGGGGCGTCGTGTCACAAGCAGCAAAGCAGGTCTGCAGGTGTCTTTCTCTCTCCCTCTCGATTTCTCTCTGTCCTTTCCAACAACAGCACTAACAACAACAACAACAACAACGAGGGCAAGAGCAACAAAATGAGAAAAAAATGGCCTCCAGGAGCAGTGATTTCATAGAGCAGACACCTAGCCCCAGCAATAACTCTAGAGGCAAAAATAAAATAAAATAAAAATAAAATAACGGGTATAATTCCACACACCCTTTCTTTCTCAGTACTAGGCAGGATCTGAGACCTACCTTAGGACAGCTGAAACCAGACAGCACCCAACCCTATATGCTCTCCTTTGCTGTATTTATGTTCCTAAGACAAAGTTTAATTTGTAAATTAGAAACAGTAATAAAGTAAATTAAATAGAACATTTACAACAATATACTGTAATAAAGGTGACACTAATGTAGCCTCTAATTTTCTTAATATCATGTGAAAGTATGTTAATAAAATATCTAATATATAAATAGATGACATCTGTTCATGTGTGATATTTAATTTTTAAATATTTATTTTTTGATGTTTAGGACAGAGAAATTAAGAGTGGAGGTGGAGATAGGGAGAAAAAGACACCTGCAGTTGTGCTTCACCACTCCTAAAGCTTCATTCCTGCAGGTGGGGACTGGGGGCTTGAACCCATGTCCTTGAACACAGTAATAAGTGTACTCTACTAGGTGCACCACCACCTGGCCCTAATTTAACTTTTTTTCTGTGGTGCCCAGACCTCACACATGATATTCCACGGCTCTGGGCGAATTTTTCCTCTTTTTGCACCAGATAAAGATAAGCAACAGGAGCTTCCCCCTGGTGCCATGATAATTCATGTGGTACCAGCGTCACGAACCTGGAATAGTTGCACATGGCAAGTGGTGTGCGCTGTACTGACAGAGCTATCTCCTGGCCCTCATGATATTTTCAGACTGTGGTTGATACCAAGTGTAACCATAACCACAGAGGAGAAAATTAAATTTCGAGGGGTGGGTTGGTGAAGGATCCAGGCCACGAGGGTCACAAATGAGCCCAGAATAGAGGCTGAGCACTGAGTGGGGGTGAGGAGGGGAGGATGCGGGGGCGGGGGGAGGGGGCTGTCACTGGGAGCGCCCCCTGCAGGCGCCCAGAAGGGCGGTGGGCGAGCAGCCCTACAGGGTAGAAGCCTGCGCAGCTGCAGAAGGGGAAGAGGGCGTGGCCCGGACCCTGGCTCCGCCCCCGCATGCTGTCTCCTGGTGCGGACTGGGAGCAGTTTACTGCTGTGGCTACAGGCCCAGGTGGCTGCAATTACTCTGAGTGTTACAGGTGGTTCAAAGGCCCCGGCACGGGGTTCGCGTGGCACTTCACCCCGAACCGGGCCTCCCAGGTCAGATGGGCTCCCACAGAAACCTGATTTTCTTGAGATAGTCGTCACCCTCCACTTCTGGCACCTGTTGACAGTCTTCAGGTGTGTGGGGAGCTGATTTCCCCACCCCGCCCCGAAATCCCACAAAGCAGCGCAGTTAATCCCCCAGTGTGTGTGGAGTGTGTGTGTTTCTCAGAGTGGGGTCTTCAGCCCAGAAATGGCAGCAGCATCTCTGGGAGCTTGTAAGCAATGCAGGTTCTCAGGTCAGCACTTGACCCGCGGAGCCAAAAGCTATGGGGACAGGGTCAGGCATGGCTTTTAGCAGACCTTCAGGGCCATTCTGTTGCCCGCTGAGCTAGAGAGAGAACTCAGCGACTGGTTATTGAATGAAGAAGCATAGCTTGGCTAGAGGGAAGGCAGGAAGCAGTAAAGAAAGTGTGTCTGGCTGGGGAGATAGCATAATGTTTGTACAAAAAGACTTTGGTGTCTGAGGTAATGTCCTAAATTCAGTCCCCAGAACCACCATAATCCAGCACTGAGCAGTGCTCTAGTTAAAAACAAAAAACAAACCTGGTGCACCTGATTAAGTGCACACAACACTGTACAAGGACCTAGGTTCGCCACCTGCAGGAAGATTCATGAGTTCAGGGCTTCAGGTGTCTCTTTCCCGATCTTCCCCTCCCTTCTCAATGTCTCTGTCTCTATCCAACAATAAATTAATAATGATTTTTTAAAGTGTCATGTGATGTGTCAGAGGAAATAGCATAGAAGTTTACACAACAGCCTTTCATTCTAGAGTCTTGGAGGTCCCAGGTTCAATCATCCACATCAGCATAAACCAGAACTGAATAGTGCTTTGATAAAATAAATAAATAAAAATAAATAAAAAATAAAGTACACTCAAAGACCCTTAGTTACATCTGCTCTTGTCTTACCTTTAGGTCCCTGATTATTAAACAGTTTGTCCTGCTTTATATCTTACTGCTTTTCAGCCACCAATTTGCAGATGTTACCATGATGCTATCCTGACATCCCTGGGCAGATGACCTCACCAGTGTGTCCTGAAACCTCATCTCCTCAAAGCCCTACTCAACTAGGGAAAGATAGGAATAGGCTGGGGTGTGGATCTATCTGCTAGTGTCCATGCTCAGCAGAGAAGCAATTACAGAAGCCAGACCTTCCACTTTCTGCTCCTCATAAAGAATTTTGGTCCAGGGTGGGGGAGACAGCATTAATGGTTATGCAAACAGACTCTCATACCTGAGACTCCTAAATCCCAGGTTCAGTCCCCTGCACCACCATAAACCAGAGCTGAACAGTGCTCTGGTGTTTGTGTGTGTTTCTCTGCATCTTTCTAAAAAATAAATAAAATTAAAAAAATTTTTTTGGTCCATACTCCCAGAGGGATAAAGAATAGGGACAGTTCCAATAGAAAGGGAGGGACATGAGGGAGCCTGGCAGTGGAGCAGTGGGTTAAGTGCACATGGCGGAAAGGGACCGGCATCAGGAACCTTGTTTGAGCTCCTGGCTCCCCACTTGCAGAGGGTTCGCTTCACAGGCAGTGGAGCAGGTCTGCAGGTGTCTATCTTTCTCTCTTCCTCTGTCTTCCCCATCTCTCTTCATTTCTCTCTGTCCTATCCAACAACAACGACAGCAGTAACAACAACAACAACAATAACAATAACAACAATGATAAAACAATAAGGGCAACAAAAAAAAAAAGGAAAAGAAGTAAAATAGGACCTGCCCAAGGACCCCAGTTTGAGCCCCTGGATCCCCACCTGCAAAAAAAAAAAAAACAAACATAATAAAGAAAGAAAAAAGAAAAAAAAAGGGTGGGACATGAAACTGCAGTGGTGGGAATTATGTGAAATTGTATCCCTGTTATTCTACCATCTTGTTGATCACTATTAATCACTGATAAAAATATTTTTAAAGGGTGATTTCATTTATGGTCTGAAGGCAATGATGGCTTATAGCTCCCTTTTCAGTACACCTATAGTATTTCCTCTCTTTTTAAATATTTTATTTACTATTGAAAAGAGATAGAGAGAAATCAAGAGGGGGAGGAGGAGGGGGCTGGGCGGTGCAGTGGTGTACCAGGTTAAACACACATAGTACAAAGTGTAAGGACCTGCACAAGGCTCCCAGTTGGAGCACCCAGCTCCCCACCTGCAGGGGGGTCGACTCACAAATGGTGACGCAGATCTTCAGGTGTCTTTCTCTCTCCCTCTCCCCTCTCAATTTCTCTGTCCTATCCAAAAAAATTGAAGGAAAAAAAAAAAGGCCGCAGGAGCAGTGGATTTGTAGTGTAGGCACCAAGCCCCAGCAATAACCCATGAGGCAAAAGAAGAAAAAAAAGGGGGGGGAGGAGGAGACAGAGAGACAGAGAGACATCTAGTGAAGCGTCCTTCCTGCAAGTGGGGACCAGATGCTTGAACCTGGGTCCTTGCACACAATAATCTGAGTGCTTAACCAGATACGCCACTGCCTGGGCCCTCAGCACACCCATCATGACAGCATTGGCCTGGGCACCTTGTTTCCTTGGTTTTGGAGTATTCCCCCTTTTTTTTTTTTTTTTTTTTGCCAATTCCCTATTTGATTCCAGTGGTCCCAGTGGACTCTTGTTTTTCTTTCAATCCGAGACAGAGGGAGAGAGAGAGGAGACACCCCAGCTTGGCTCTCCATGTCCCCAGAAGCTTGGCCTTACAGGTTCCCCATGTGATGCAGAGAGCTCACAGCTGAGACCTCACACATGGAGAGGTGTGTGCTATACCCAGTGGGCCATGTCCTTTTCTTTTGAGTGTTTTTACTTTCTTAACAGGAAGAGACATTGGTGGTATTTTTTCAGTCTCATGAGGTCGGCCAAGAGTTGGGGCTTGTCCCCCAAGAGCTGCAGTAGTGACCCCATTGAAGGAGGCACAAGGTTTCAGGCACCAAGGATGCCGATGATAAGGGGGCCTGGGGCTCCAGGGGACCTCACCTTCCTGCTCCTTTTTATTTTCTCTGCTGCCAAGGATATATATAATTGGCTAATATGTTTACCAAGTGGTGATTACTAGTGTTTGAGCTCCTGAGGCCACAGGGAGCAGCTGTATTAAGCATTATGTATTGTCTTGGAAAAAATTATTTCATTGTGAGCCTCAGACATGTTAAGAGTGATGTTCTGGGGAGTCTGGCAGCGGGTTAAGCGTTATGTGGCACAAAGCTTAAGGACCGGCGTAAGGATCCCGGTTAGAGCCCACCCCCCCCTACCTGCAGGGGAGTCGCTTCACAGGCGGTGAAGCAGGTCTGCAGGTGTCTGTCTTTCTCTCCCTCTCTGTCTTCCCCTCCTCTCTCCATTTCTCTCTGTCCTATCCAACAACAACATCAATAACAACAATAACTACAACAACAATAAAAAGACAAGGGCAACAAAAGGGAAAATAAATGAATAAAAAAATTTTTTTTAAAAGAGTGATGTTCTGCTAGTTGAGCTGTATCTTCAGCTGCTCTATGTTCTGTCTCTAATCATGTTTCCTTCTTCTCTTGCTCCATTTTATTATTATTTTTTCTTGCCCCATCTTTTGGCTGGGCCTGCTCCCTCCATGAGTTTGTCTCAGCAAGGCACCCCGGCTTGTCCAGTCCCAGCCAGTCCCTGCTACTCTTCAGGCTGTCTTGTATCTGGTACAGCCAAACCAGCTGACCACACCAGCGCTGGCCATAGTTACAAAGCCTGGTATTGTTCTCACTTCCCAACGCCTGGTATCCTGAGCAAAGTGATCTGTGGCCTTACTGTTGTCTCCAAATATGTTGTCTTTTTTCCCTTTGAGGGGTTTACAGTAGTTGATACATTTGTAACATTTCTCAGTTTTCGTGAGTCGGGTGGTAACACAGCGGGTGAAGCGTACGTGGTACAAAGCACAAGGACCGGCTTAAGGATCCCAGTTCAAGCCCACGTCTCCCCACCTGCAGGGGGGTCACTTCACAAGTGGTGAAGCAGGTCTACAGGTGTCTTTCTCAACCCCTCTCTCCATTTCTCTCTGTCCTATCTAACAATAACCACAGCAACAATTTTTTTTAAAGGGCAACAAAAGGGAAAATAAATAAAAAAGAACATTTCTGTTTTCCTCATAACACTCTAGCCCCCCACCTAGGTCCTCCTCTGCCATCATGTTCCAGAACCTGAACACTCCCCCTTCTCCCCAGAGTCCTTTACTTGAGTGCAGCACACCCAAATGTGTTACGTCTTAACCTGTCAGGTTTTCCCACACCTCGGAGAACCAGGTCACCTGTTCCTGGTCCTTCTACATGTCTTTAGGAAACAGCAGTCCCATTAAAAATATTTATTCAACTTTTGAGGCCACAGGGAGCTGTATTAGGCATTGTGCATTTTCTTGGAAAAATAATTATTTTCTATGAGCCTCAGAAAGAGAACCAGAGCATCACTTGGCACCTTTAAGTGCTGGGACTGAACTTGGGACCTCCTGCTTTAGAGTTCAATGTTTTTTATCCAGTGTGCTACCCCCCCTTTGTTGCTCAGCAGACTCCAATTGATGCCTTTCCTTTTTCTCACTTTAAGAAATGGCCCCAGTCACCTGAATTTTTTTGTTTGTTTGCAATTTCTTCATTGTCTTTCTGACTTTACTATTTTTGTTGTATTAAAATTTTTTCATTAGGTGTGCAGCCCCAGAGACGGTACAGTGGGTACAGTGTTAGACTCTGAAGCATGAGGTCTTTAGTTTGATCCTTGGTATTGCATGTGCCAGAGTGAAGCTCTAGTTCTTTCTCTAAGTAAATCTTTAAGCAACCATTCTACAGAATAAAAGAATGTGCCTTATGTGGTACTATGGTAACTGGTGTTATTTATTTTATTAATTGTGTCCTTTTTTTTTTTGTTAAATTCTTTTATATTTATTTTCCCTTTTGTTGCCCTTGTTTTTTTTATTGTTGTTGCTGTTACTGATGTCGTTGTTGTTGGATAGCACAGAGAGAAATGGAGAGAGGAGGGGAAGACAGAGAGGGTGAGAGAAAGATAGACATCTGCAGACCTGCTTTACCACCTGTGAAGCGACTCCCCTGCAGGTGGGAAGCCGGGGGCTCAAACTGGGATCCTTATGCTGGTTCTTGAGCTTTGCACCATATGCGCTTAACCCACTGCGCTACTGCCTGACTCCCAATTGTGTCCATTTTAGTGGGTTATACTGGTGTTTACCATAAATGTGACTAAAAGTGTATAAAAATTCTTCACTGGAATTAGTGGTAACTATATTTTTGACTTGTGAGAATTAGAATGCTATCATCCAAGGCTCAAAATCACAGAAAAATACACATAAGGATTTTATATCTTTATTTTTTACAAAATTTGGTGTATGCACAGACCTACACAAACACATGTACTCTCTTCTTGTTTTCCACTGGCCTGTAGGAGTTTACTCCTATACACTCACTTTTTTTTATTGTTGTTGTAGTTGTTGTCATTTAGATAGGACAGAGAGAAATGGAGAGAGGAGGGGAAGACAGAGAGGGGGAGAGAAAGATAGACACCTACAGACCTACTTCACCGCTTGTGAAGCGACTCCCCTGCAGGTGGGGAGCTGGGGGCTCGAACAGGGATCCTTACAACAGTCCTTGCACTTTGCGCCACGTGCGCTTAACTTGGGGCGCTACTGCCCGACTCCTCTACATTCACTTTAAGAAACCATCACTTGATATATGTGATGCAGGGGATCTAACTCAGGAGCTCATCCAGGTTGTAAGTTCAGTGCTCTACCTACTGTGCTACTTCTAAGACTACCCAGAATAACCAATTTCCATGGAAAATGCCATCCATCCATTGCATATCTATTCAGTTATTCCTTTACTAAAGGTCAGTGTGTTTCCTTTTGCCATTACCAAAACATATAATACTCAGTGATAAACATATTTTAAGTACTGGCACTTATTTTCTTAGTGATAGTACCTCATAGGTTGAAGGGTAATATGTTTGGTGTCAAGACAGTTACAGTTTCAAAGGAGACTGGCCATAATTTAGATTTCTAACAGTAGTGCATAAAATTAGCCTTTTCAGGAGTCCGGCGGTGGCCCAGCGGTAAGTGCATGTGGTGCCAAGCGCAAGGACCAGCACAAGGACCAGCGTAAGGATCCTGGTTTGAGCCCTGGCTCCCTACCTACAGGGGTGTCACTTCATAGGTAGTGAAGCAGGTCTGCAGATATCTATCTTTCTCTCACCCTCTCTGTCTTCCCCTCCTCTCTCCATTTCTCTCTGTCCCATCTAACAATGATAACATCAATAACAACAATAACTACGACAACAATAAAAAACAAGGGCAACAAAAAGGAAAATAAATATAAATTTTTAAAAAAATTATCCTTTTCCCTTGCTATTAAAAGGCAAAAACTAAATGTTTTTGGTAAATTTGTTCAGAAAGTCACACATAATAATATATAGCCATAGTCTATCAGTAATCTTAAAAATTAACAAAGGTCATACCTGAGGCTCCTAAATCCCAGGTTCAATCCCCCGCACCACTATAAACCAGAGCTGAGCAGGGCTCTGTGTTTCTCTCTGTCTCTCTCCCTCTGTTTCTCTCTCCCTGCATTTCTCTCAAAATAAAATAAATAAAATATTTTTTAAAAATTAACAAAGGAAAGGGACAAGAAAGACAGGGCATAGCTTGGGTGTTTGCCTTGCATAACACATGGGCCAAATTCAAGCCATGGCACCACACAAACCTCACTGTGGTAGCAAAGGGATGTGGTCTATCTGAAGGGGGTGGGTATTGAACTCACACAAGTTTTGCCTTGGGGTTATAGGTTATAAAAAAAAAAAGATCAAAGAATAAATAATCAGTTATGGTTGACAATTCAAACTCTAATTCATAATTTGTGATAATAGAAAGGTGGAATGTCAAAATTTGTATCAAGGTCAAAAATGGTATCTTTTAGTTCTGCAAAAAAAAAAAAAATTTTTTTTGTAGTTAAATCATTAAATACTATGTGGAGAGATAACTCAAGTCTCTTTAAGTGACTCCTTAGAGGGAAGGTATAATCTATACCAAGTCAGGTTGTAAAGGAAAATGTTTTTGATAGTTAAACTCAAAATAGAATGTCTTAAACAGAAAATTATAATTTTTTTGAGGGGGGGCTTCACATTTGCAAGATTCCACTGCTCTCGGTGGATTTTCTTCCTTCTCTTTTCAGATTAGGGTGAGAGACAGACATACCACAGCACTACCCATTGCTCATAAAGTTTCTCCTGTGCATGTGGTGGCAGGGGGCTCAAAGCCTGGTTCTCACACATGGTAAAGTGAGTTCTACTGGGTGAGCCAGCATTACAAAAAATGATTTAACTGTAAGATGTACATTGAATAAATGTCTTCTGAAATGGAACATTAGGGAACTTGTGTGTCTTTTTGCAAGACCATAATATATGAAGGTACAGGAGAAATAAACATAGGTATTTTGAAGTACACAATATCTAGGTAAAGACATGCATTTGCATGTATTATTATCCCACTGAAAAATAATGAGGGTAAAGGGTATGTGGATTTTTAAAAAATTTTATTTATTTATTCCCTTTTGTTGCCCTTGTTGTTTTTTATTGTTGTAGTTATTATTGTTGTTGTTGTTGTTGGATAGGACAGAGAGAAATGGAGAGAGGAGGGGAAGACAGAGAGGGGGAGAGAAAGATAGACACCTGCAGACCTGCTTCACCACCTGTGAAGCGACTCCCCTGCAGGTGGGGAGCCGGGGTTCGAACCGGGATCCTTATGCCGGTTCTTGTGCTTTGCGCCACCTGCGCTTAACCCGCTGCGCTACAGCCCGACTCCCGGGTATGTGGATTTTATTTCTTTTTTTTCCCCTTTTTTTTTTTCAAATATTTATTTATTTATTCCCTTTTGCGTTGCCCTTGTTGTTTTACTGTTGTAGTTATTACTGATGTCATTGTTGTTAGATAGGACAGAGAGAAATTGAGAGAGGAGGGGAAGAAAGAGAGAGTGAGAGAAAGATAGACACCTGCAGACCTGCTTTACCGCCTGTGAAGCGACTCCCCTGCAGATGGGGAGCCAGGGCTCCAACTGGGATCTTTATACTGGTCCTTGCGCTTTGCTCCACATGCGCTTAACCCACTGCGCTACCACCCGACTCCCAGATTTTATTTCTTTTATGGTGCACAGTGAGGGACATATCTGCCTCCTTGCATCTTCATAATCCACTCTGAATTACCTCATGCTTCCACATATATGTAAACAATGCTCCCTGAAAAATTTTAGCAAACTCAGAAACAAGCTAAACATTTAACAACACTGTTTATTGAAGAGGCAGCTCAGTAACAAATGGTTGTACCAATTCATGTAAGTAAGCAGTAGGAAAAAAAGTACACTCCATGCTACTGTATAGTTTGTTACATATTTCACCTGGAATGCATACTATTTTGTAAAATTGCTGAAAAGCATAATGTGTGATATAAAAACCTTGGGTGACATCTCCTAATCATCTGAGAACAAGCATTTCAAACTCCCAGTGACTTTAAAAATTCACATGTGCAAATCTAAAATACACATTTTTGTTTTGGGGCACAATCTCATTCATGAACACTACATTCTTAAGATAGTCTGTAGATTATGCTGTTGCCCAGAATAGTTGACTCTTAAATAATTCAAAAAATTAAAAAGTTCACTCTAGTATATTATGTGTGTCTATTTGGAATTCAACATATTCTGGTACATATTTTTTAGATCAGGTGGTTGATCTTGCAACATAATTTATTTAAAAGACACTATCTGAGTCAATAAATGGTATCTAGTATGAATTTTCATGTTTCTCCAGTACCTTCACGAAGTTTCCTCCTCACTAGCAGGTTTTTATAGTGCAACCTGGCTGCAGCCTCAGGCCTTCTCCCCTATATGAACTCTCTGGTGGACACTGAGTCGTGACTTCCTGCTGAAGGCCTTTCCACACTCAGAACACTCATATGGTTTCTCTCCTGTGTGGATTCGCAAATGTAATCTAAGAGTTGACCTCTGGCTGAATGTTTTGCCACATTCAGTACATTCATAGGGTTTCTCTCCTGTGTGAGTTCTTGTGTGTATAATGAGCTGTGAATTCTGGATAAAGGATTTTCCACATTCATTGCACTCATAGCGTTTTTCCCCTGTGTGTATTTTCTGATGTATAATGAGGTTGGATTTTTTGAAGAAGGTCTTTGCACACTCGTTACATTCATAAGGTCGTTCTCCTGTATGAATCCTCTGGTGCGTAGTAAGTTCAAACTTTTGGGCAAATGTCTTGCCACACTCAGTGCATCCATATGGCTTCTTTTCCATATGTGCTCTCTGGTGTACGATGAGGTTTGACTGGTGGGTAAAAGCTTTTCCACATTCAAGACATTCAAAGGGTTTCTCCCCGGTATGAATTCTCTGATGCTTAATTAGGTTTGCCTTGTGGGAGAAGGTTTTCTTACAAACATTGCATTCATAAGGCTTTTCTCCAGTATGGATTCTCTTGTGACTAACAAGGAGGGACTTAAAGGAGAAAGCCTTGTCACAGTAGTTACAAATAAAAGGTTGTACCAAATTTCCAATTTTCTGATGTTTAAAAATACCTTCTTTATGACTGAAGATTTTTCCACTTTTATTGTACTCAGAGTATTCCACTCCATTGTGGGTTTTCTCTTCCTTTACATAAAGGAGTGCATTTCCAAATTCAGTACACTCATCATCTTGTTTTTTTGTGTAGTTTCTATTATTAAGTAAGTCTGAATTATACTTCAAGGATTTTTCATGTAAGTCATATTTATAGGGCACTTGTCTTAAAGAAGCAAAGTCTGTGTTCAGATTAAATGTTTTCTCAGAGATATTACCTCTTTCCTCAGTTGAGGTCTGATTGTTAAAGGTGACAAATTGCTTTGCCTGCTCATCTGGGTCTCTCTGCTCCTTCTCTATCTGGTCATCAGCCTTCCACACTTCTAGGAAAGAACACAAAACACTGTCAGTGCTTTCAGATCATAATTTGGTAAATGAGAAAGAACATTAATGTTACTGGGCTAACATCAAGCTATCCCTGAAAGCCAGTGCTTACCCACTGATAGTAAATTGCTGTAATTCTCCAGCATCACATCCATGTATAGGATCCTCTGGGAAGGGTCCAGCTGTTCCCACTCCTCCTGAGTGAAGTCCACAGTCACATCTGTGAATGAAACTGATCCCTGAAATGGACACAGAAAAATGTACTTTTTTGTTGTGTGAAAGTCACTTGCTATGAAAATTTACATGTGACACCATGTATCATACAGTGGAGCTAGAGCTTTGCTCTTTGCTTTCACATGCAAAATAAGCTTAAAAAGTAGGTCAACCAGCTAGTCATTAATCTAGCAATGTAACTTGTTGTCAGTTTCCACTTTTTCTTGCCTATCTGGGCCTCACACCTGCATGATTCCACTGTGCCCAGTGGACTTTTTTTAACCTTTAAAAAAATTTTTTAAATAATTTTTTTATTATCTTTATTTATTGAATAGAAACCATCAGAAATTGAGAGGGAAGAAGAAGATAGAGAGACACCTGCAGCCCTGATTCACCACTCGCAAAGCTTTCCCCTTGCAGGTGGGGGTCAGGGGCTCGAACCCAGGTCCTTTCACACTGTAACATGTCGCTCAATCAGGTGCACCACCACCCGGTCCCCCTTTTAACCTTTTAATTCAGATAGAGACAGAAGGAGAGATAGAAAAAGACCCTACAATACTGCTCCAGAAGCCCTACCCCACTAGGGAAAGAGAGAGACAGGCTGGGAGTATGGATCGACCTGTCAAAGCCCATGTTCAGCGGGGAATCAATTACAGAAGCCAGACCTTCCACCTTCTGCATCCCAGATGATCTTGGGTCCATACTCACTGAGGGTTAAAGAATAGGAAAGCTATCAGGGAAGGGAATGGGATGGGATATGGAGTTCTGGTGGTGGGAATTGTGTGAAGATGTGCCCTTCTTATCCTATGGTTTTGTTAATGTTTCCTTTTTATAAATAAAAAAAAATAATAATAAACAATACTGCTCCAGAGTTCATGGAGCTTCCTGATGCTCTCATGTGCTTCTTAGGGGAAAGGAGGACTTGAACCTGGGTCCTTATGCACATGGTAAGTGTGCACTTTACTGGCTAAGCTATCTTATAGGCCCTCCACTTTAATTTTTAAAGGTAAAGGACTCAGAGGCTTTTGCACAGGAGGATTTAGTACTGAGACACCAAAAGAAGCAGTATGACAGTGGCAACTATGTAATTGCACTGCTCCTTGTGGACATTTTTTTTTTAAAAAAAGGGAGACAGGAGAGACATCACAGGACTACAGGACTTTCATGCATGGTGTGCCCATGGGTGCTGCAGCACCATACTAACGTGTGAGCTCTAACAGATGAGTTATCTCTCAGACCTTAGAAAAGACATTTAAAAGACATATGTGTATTTGAGGGGGTTGGGAGACAGTTCATTCAGTAGAGATTTACCATATAAGAGGGCCTGGGTTTGAGCCCTCGGCCACCGCATGGGAGCACCAAGAAGGGAAGTTTCACTAACAGTGTCCCTAAAGGGAATGGTTGGATCATAAAAGACTCCAGGGAAAACAGTGAGTTGGTAGAACAGGATTTGCATGAATGAGGCTCTCAGTCTGATCCCTGGCACTATGAGTACCAGAGTGGTGGTCTGGTCTCTCTCATGTCAAAATCTCTACCTTTTGAAATAAACTTCTATACACATACACAGTTGGGTCATCAAGGAAGTGGCTTAGTTGTAGAGCACCAAGATTCACAGGATTGGGGGCCAGGCGGTAGCACAGCGGGTTAAGCGCACTTGGCACAACGCACAAGGACCAGCGTAAAGATCTCGGTTTGAGCCCTGGCTCTCCACCTACAGGGGAGCTGCTTCATAAGCAGTGAAGCAGGTCTGCAGGTGTCTATCTTTCTCTTTCCCTCTCTGTCTTCTCCTCCTCTCTCAACTTCTCTCTGTCCAATCCAACAATGACAATAAGAACAATAATAATGACGATGACAATAAACAACAAAGGAAAAACAGCCTCCAGGAGCAGTGAATTTGTGCAGGCACTGAGACCCAGTGATAACCCTGGAGGGAAAAAAAAAAAAAATGGTTCACAGGATTTACATGCTTTAAGGTCTTAAGCCACACATGCCAGAGTGATGCTCTGATTCTCATTTAGTAAATAAATATTTTTTTTAACATAGTTGAGGGTGGGGATAGATAATATAATGATTATGCAAAGAGACTCTCATGCTTGAGGCTCCAAGGTCCCATGTTCAATCCTCTGCACCACTACAAACCACAGCTGAGCAGTGCTCTGATAAAAAAAAAAAAAAAAAAAGTTGGGGCCAGGTGGTGGTGCACCCAGTTAAACGCACACATTACCATGTGGAAGGAGCCATGTTTGAGCCCCTGCTCCCCACTTGTAGGGGGAACTTCATGAGTAGTGAAGCTGGTCTGAGGTATCTTTCTCTCCCTCTCCCCTCCAATTTTTATCTATCCTATCTAATAAAAATGGGGGGAGGGGTTAAAAGGCCACCAGGAGTGGTGAGTTCATAGTGCCAAGCACCAAGCCTCAAGGATAACTCTGGTGGCAAAACAAAAAACAAACAAACAAAAATTACATAGTTGAGTGATCTAAGAGATGACATAGCAGTAAAGCTTTAGATTTGAAGGCATTAAGTCCTAAGTTAAATGCCCAGCACCATATGCCAAATGCCATTCTATCTCATGAAATATAGTAAGTCTCAAAAGTTTAATTTAGGGAGTCTGGTGGTGGTGCAGTGGGTAAAGCGCATGTAAAGCTTTGATATGGAAAATATTATCAGTTCTTTCTGTATTTCAGGTTTTGCTTTTTCTTTTTAACTAATCTGTACTAATCCTTTTGTCTAGTTTATTAAATTTAACTTTTTAAAAAATATTTATTGGGGGTTCGGCGGTGGTGCAGTGGGTTAAGCACATGTGGCGCAAAGCGCAAGGACCAGCCTAAGGATCCCAGTTCGAGCCCCCAGCTCCCCACCTTCAGGGGAGTTGCTTCACAGGCGGTGAAGCAGGTCTGCAGGTATCTTTCTCTCCCCCTCTGTCTTCCCCATCTCTCTCCATTTCTCTTTGTCCTATCCAACAATGATGACATCAGTAACGACAACAAGAATTACAATAAAAAAACAAGGAAAACAAAAGGGAATAAATAAATATATATTTTTTCCCTCCAGGGTTATTTCTGGGCTCGGTGCCTGCACATGAATCCACCACTCCTGGAGGCCATTTTGCCCCCTTTTTGTTGCCCTTGTTGTTGTAGCCTCGTTGTGGTTATTATTATTGCCATTGTTGATGTTGTTTGTTGTTGGATAGGACAGAGAGAAATGAGAGAGAAGGGGAAGACAGAGAGGAGGAGAGAAAGATAGACACCTGCAGACCTGCTTCACCGCCTGTGAAGCGACTCCCCTGCAGGTGGGGAGCCGGGGGCTTGAACTGGGATCCTTAGCCGGTCCCTGCACTTTGCGCCACATGCTCTTAACCCACTGCACCACCGCCGAACCCCCAATAAATATTTTTTAAAAAGTTAAATTTAATAAACTAGACAAAAGGATTAGTACAGATTAGTTAAAAAGAAAAAGCAAAACCTGAAATACAGAAAGAACTGATAATATTTTCCATATCAAAGCTTAAGAGGCACTAAGAGGCAAATTAAAAATATCTAAACTATTTGCACTATGTCTCTCCTGCTAGGATTGTAACTGAAGCAATATTTGAAGAATGAGGTTTTTTCAAAACAGCTGACATATTTTCAGGAAACGCAACTAACCCCAGACAGAATAAATGCAAAAAAAAAAAAAAAATCAAGCACTTCAAAATAAAACGCCAAGTGAGCCGACTTAAATAATCAATGGCCGTCTGATAGTATCTTCAAAATGCAGAAAATTCTAGAACATGGAAAACATTTTCATCTCTTGCCACAGGGGTTATACTGGGGCTTGGTGCTTATATGACTCCACTACCATTCCCAGAGGTCATTTTTCTCTCTTGATTAAAAAAAAAAAAAATAGGGACTCGGGCGGGTTAAGCGCACGTGGCACAAAACGCAAGGACAAGCTAAGGATCCCAGTTCGAGCCCCAGGATCCCCACCTGCAGGGGAATCACTCCACATGTGGTGAAGCAGGTCTGCAGGCGTCTCTGTCTCTCTTCCTCTCTATCTCCCCCTTCTCTCTCAAATTCTTTCTGTCTCTATCCAATAACAAATAAATAAATAAATAAACCTAGCAAGACTTAATCAGTTGGATACAAAAATCAACAGAGAATAAGTCAGCAAAACTTACTTAAAATAAGCAAATATGGAATGGGGAAAAGAAGTGTTTAATAAGATGAAGCAGGTCTGCAGCTGTCTCTCTTTCTCTCCCCCTCTTTCCCTCCTCTCTCCATTTCTCTCTGTCTTATCTAACAACGACGACATCAATAACAACAACAATAATAACTACAACAACAGTAATGACAAGGGCAACAAAAGGAAAAATAAATATAAAAAATTATAAAAAAAAATAAGATGAAGCTGATTTTTTGGATAAAAGCAACCTGGGAGTTTTGACAACATAATATATTTTTGGAAGAAAATAAATTGTGATTAACTTCATATTTAATTAAAATAGAATAAATACTAATAAAGGATTAAGACTCAGAAGAAAAGTTTAATAAACATTTTTTTCATCACCAGGACTCACTACTCCTATCCAAAATTTTCAGATAAGAGAAAGAGGGAGAAAAGGAAAGAAACCACAGCATCCAAAGTATCCCCCTCAGTGCAGTGGGGTCTGAGCTTGAACCTGTATTGAGTGCATGGCAGGAGCCTTTCCTGGCGAGCTATCTTGTCAGCACTTAAGCATACTCTTTTTATTTATTTACTTTTTTGTCTCCAGGGTTATTGCTGGGACTCGATACCTTTTTTTTTCCATTTTATTGGATAGGACAGAGAAATTGAAAGGGAGGGGGAGATAGAAGAAGAGAGAGAAAGATACACACCTGCAGACCTGCTTCACTGTTTGTGAATGTCCCTGCTGCATGTGGGAAGTGGGACTCGAACCCAGGCCCTTACACATAGTACTATGTGTGCTTAACTGGGTGTGCCACCTCCTGGCCCCCCCACAACATTTTTTTTTGCCTCCAGGGTTATCACTGGGGTTCAGTGCCTGTACTATGAATCCACTGCTCCTGGAGGCTATTTTTTCCCTTTTGTTGCCCTTGTTATTATTGTTGTCATTGCTGCTGGACAGGACAAGGAGAAATGGAGAGAGGAGGGGAAGACAGAGAGGGGGAGAGAAAGACAGACACCTGCAGACCTGCTTCACTGCCTGTGAAGCGACTCCCCTGCAGGTGGGGAGCCGGGGGCTCAAACCAGGATCCTTAAGCCATTCCTTGCACTTTGTGCCACGTGCGCTTAACCCACTGCGCTACTGCCGAGCCCCCACAACATACCTATTTTATAATAGACAAACTCAAAAGATAAAAAAGTTGAGAGGGCTGGGCGGGAGTGCAGTAGGTTAAGTGCACATGGCGCAAAGTGCAAGAACTGGACAGCATAAGGATCCGGGTTTGAGACCCCAGCTCCTCACCTGCAATGAAGCAGGTCTGCAACTGCCTATCTTTCTCTCCCCCGTCTTCCCCTCCTCTCTCGACTTCTCTCTCTGTCCTATCCAAAAACAATAATAACAAAAAACAAGGGGGCGGGTGGTGGTGCACCCGGTTAAGTGCACACATTACAGTGTGCAAGGCCCTGGGTTCAAGCCCCTGGTCCCCACCTGCAGGGGGAAAGCTTTGTGAGTGGTAAAGCAGGGCTGCAGGTGGCTCTCTGCCTCTCTCCCTCTCTATCACTCCCTTCCCTCTCAATTTATGGCTGCCTCTATTCAATAAATAAATAAAGATAATTAAAAAATTTAAAAGAAAAAGCAAAAAAAAAAAAAGGCAACAAAAATGGGAAAAATGGCCTCCAGAAACAGTGGATTCATAGCACAGGCACTGAGCCCCAGTGATAACCCTGGAGGCAAAAAAAAAAAAAAAAAAGATAAAAAGTTGACACAGGGATATCAATAATGCATACAACTCATAATAGGCAAGGAGAAAATTTTTAGTAGTCAATATGATTTTATTTTATTATTTATATATATTTTTTTCTTATTTTATTTTATGTATTCCCTTTTGTTGCCCTTGTTGTTTTATTGTTGTAGTTATTATTGTTGTTGTCGTTGTTGGATAGGACAGAGAGAAATGGAGAGAGGAGGGGAAGACAGAGAGGAGGAGCAGACCTGCTTCACCGCCTGTGAAGCGACTCCCCTGCAGGTGGGGAGCCGGGGTTCGAACCGGGATCCTTATGCCGGTCCTTGTGCTTTGCGCCATCTGCGTGGCGGGGAGCCGGAGTTCGAACCGGGATCCTTATGCCGGTCCTTGTGCTTTGCGCCACCTGCGCTTAACCTGCTGCGCTACAGCCCGACTCCCGTCAATATGATTTTAAATTGAGTGAAGTAATTTTTTTTCTGCCTCCAGGGTTATCACTGGGGCTCACTGTCTGCACTACGAATCCACTGTTCCTGGAGGCAATTTTGTCCATTTTGTTGCCCTTGTCACTGTTGTTGCTATTGCTGCTGTTGTAGGATAGGACAGAGAGAAACTGAGAGAAGAGGAGGGGAAGACAGAGAAGGGGAGAGAGGGAAGTCAGGCTGTAGCACAGCGGGTTAAGCGCAGGTGGCGTAAAGCACAAGGACCGGCATAAGGATCCCGGTTCGAACCCCGGCTCGAACCCCGGCTCCCCACCTGCAGGGGAGTCGCTTCACAGGCGGTGAAGCAGGTCTGCAGGTGTCTTTCTCTCCTCCTCTCTGTCTTCCCCTCCTCTCTTCATTTCTCTCTGTCCTATCCAACAACAATAATAACTACAACAATAAAACAACAAGGGCAACAAAAGGGAATAAATAAATAAAATAAAAAAAAAGAGAAGGGGAGAGAAAAACAGACACCTGTAGACCTGCTTCACCCTAGTGAAGCAAACCCCCCCTTCCCTGGCAGGTGGGGAGCTGGGGGCTCAAACCAGATCCTTACAGCAATCCTTACATTTGGAGCCCTGTGCGCTCAATCCACTGTGCTACCGCCCAGCCCCCTGAATGAAGTAATTTAAATGAAGAGCAAGCAGCAACAAAGGAGACCAAGACAGGAAGTACAACTGTAAAGAAAAGCAAAAACAATCTGTGGAAACAAGTCAAATTAAATGACTGCAGTCAGGGAACTAGTCCTACTGGTAGAGCACTGGACTTGTATGTCTGAGTTTCGAGGTTTGATCTCTGAAGTAGTGCTTAGAATTCTTCTCTCTCCTATGTGATTAAGTAAATCTTTAGGCTGCTAGTCTCTACCTGCAGGAGGGAAGCTTCTATGCCCCTTCTCTCTCAATCTGTTTCTATTAAAAGAAAAAAAAAAGGTAAAAAAGAAAAAAAACGGGAGTCGGGCGATAGCACAGCGGGCTAAGCACACATGGTGCAGAGCACAAGGACCGGCATAAGGTTCCCGGTTCGAGCCCCCGGCTCCCCACCTGTATGGGAGTCACTTCACAAGCGATGAAGCAGGTCTGCAGGTGTCTTTCTCTCCCCTTCCTCTCTCCATTTCTCTCTGTCCTATCCAACAACAACGACACCAATCATAACTACAACAATAAAACAAGGGCAACAAAAGGGAATAAATAATAAATAAATATATTTTTTAAAAAAAGAAAAAACCACTAATCATAGTCTGATAAGTAGAAAGGCATTTGAACTACGTGACTACAACACTAAAAAGCAATGATTTCAAAATTCTGAGAAAGGAAAACAAAAGGCTGGACAAAATCAATGGCTTGGAGGCACTTAAGAGTAGCCATTGCAGAGTTCTAATTACTGAAAGGAGGACATACACGAAGAGATCCTTCACCCACACTGATGAGGAAGGAAGGAGCAACAGTTAAGTTTCAACCTTGAATTCCATACCAAATTATAATGTCTTCAAAGGTGTTTTCTAAACCATGGCACAAAGAAACAGTTCAAGTAGGGAGTGGGAGGAAGTGTGCAAATGTGAAGCCAAAGCAAAGCTCTGAAGGGTGTGTGTGGGGTGGGGGGAGCAGGCAAAGTAGATGTCCAAGTTCTTAAGGTAGATGCCTAGCACAGAATAAAATGAGGAAGAGAAAAATTCTCATTCACACCTAGCTATTAGGCTAGAGTCAGCAGAATGAAGGCATTTCTAAAAATGCAAATGGGAATCAGTCGGGCGGTAGTGCAGCAGGTTAAGCACAGGTGGCGCAAAGTGCAAGGACCAGCATAAGGATCCTGGTTCCAGCCCCCGGCTCCCCACCTTCAGGGGAGTTGCTTCACAGGCGGTGAAGCAGTTCCGCAGGTGTCTATCTCTCCCCCTCTGTCTTCTCCTCCTCTCTTGATTTCTTTCTGTCCTATCCAACAACAACATCAATAACAACAACAATAGTAACAACAACAACAATAAAACAACAGGGGCAACAAAAGGGAATAAATAAATATTTTTTAATATAAAAAAAATTAATATTTTTTAAAAATGCAAACGTTGCCTGCCTTCCATCTTGGGATAGCCTGTTTCAACCCCTTTGGAGTGTATTTTACTAATTTGTACTTTCAATTTAATAAATATTTCTTGTTCTGCTTATAATAAATATGCAAATATATCTCGTGGTTCCTTTTTCAAGCAACTGAAAAGTGAACTCTAATAAAACAATAGTAATACAAAAGGACAAAGACATGAGATGGGCAAAGAATCAGTGACAGCTGAAAGAAATCCCAAGGAAAAGATTAGAGATTACAAGATCAGAGATTATTTTACTAAAATAAAATTGTGTCATAGACTAGAGGGTGTGATTCAAAAGGCAGGTCTATTTTGACAACTGTCAACAAGAGGCTGTAATCAGTGAGTCATTTTTTAACCAGAGTACTGTTTATCTCTGGCTTACAGTGGTGCTAAAGACTGAATCTATAACCTCAGAGCCTTAGGCATGAAAATCTGTTGCATAAATTGTTTTGTACCCCTCCACCCCCACCCAACCTTGAATCATCTTTATAACCTTAAGAGAAGATATTGGCCCAGATTCTTACCTGTACTTGGTTTGTCTTGTGAGCATATACAGATAACATCTATTTCTCCCCTGCTACCATGCTGTCCTGGATCAGATGACACTCATTAACTCTCACCTCACAAAAGTGGCAGGATCTAATCTTGAGAGTTGGCAGCTGACCAGTGAGTTTAGAAGCAGAAAAAAATACAAAATGGCCCACTTGCTTTAGTGTGTGCCTTGCAAGGAATGAACTGTGGGGTTCGGTCCTGCACTTAGTCACTTACGTGGACTAATTTTTTATTCTTTCCATACATTTATAGACAGGATAGAAAAACACAAAAGCATTCCTCACCATCCAGAGTTTTGCCTGTCAGGGCACAGTGATACTTTGGCCTCAGTCTTTCTCTCATAAATGTATATCTAAAAAGTCTTTGAGACAGGTGGGTGATGGCTCACCTGTGGAGAACAAGTTACCACGCACAAGGACCAAGATTCAGGCCCTCAGTCCCCACCTGAGGGTGACAAAGCTTCATAAGCAGTGCTACAGTTGTCTCTCCTGTTTTTATCCCCTCTATCAAAGAAATAATAATAATAATAATAATAATAGCCACCAGAAATAGTGGAGGTGTGTGTATAGACACCAAGTACCCTGGAGGCAAAAATGTCTTTTAAGAGGCTCTGGGTGGGAAGAGGTGGCACTGCTGGTTAAGTGCACACATTACCATGTAAAGCATGGTAATCATGCATGTCTCCCCCTCCCCTCAATTTCTCTGTCTTATCAATAAAATGGCTGCTGGGAGCAGTGGGTTCATTTGGGGAGGGTTGGGGAGATAGCATAGTGGCTATGCAAAAAGACTTTCATACTCAAGGCATCAAAGGTCCCAGAGCCAGAGCAGAGCAGTGCTGGGGGAAAAAAATCTTTTGGGGAATGAGCACAGGGTCTTGTCACCTGAGCAGTCCTTCGGATCCAATTTTCTATCCTTCTTCAAATTGATTTATTTTTTTTAAAGATTTTTTTTTTTTTTTTTCCTCCAGGGTTATTGCTGGGCTCGGTGCCTGCACCATGAATCCACCGCTCCTGGAGGCCATTTTGCCCCCTTTTTGTTGCCCTAGTTGTTGTAGCCTCGTTGCGGTTATTATTGCCATTGTTGACGTTGCTTTGTTGTTGGATAGGACAGAGAGAAATGGAGAAAGGAGGGGAAGACAGAGAGAGAGGGGAGAGAAAGATAGACACCTGCAGACCTGCTTCACCGCCCGTGAAGCGACTCCCCTGCAGGTGGGGAGCCGGGGCTCAAACCGGGATCCTTATGCCGGTCCCTGCACTTAGCGCCACGTGCGCTTAACCCACTGCGCCACCACCCGACCCCCTAAAGATTCTTTTTTTAAAAAAAAAAATATTTATTCCCTTTTGTTGCCCTTGTTTTATTTTTGTAGTTATTATTGTTGTTGTTCTTGATGTCGTCGTTCTTGGGTAGGACAGAGAGAAATGGAGAGAGGAGGGTAAGACAGAAAGGTGGAGAGAGAGATAGACACCTGCAGACCTGCTTCACTGTCTACAAAGTGACTCCCCTGCAGGTGGGGAGCCGGGGCTCGAACCGGGATCCTTATGCCGGTCCTTGTGCTTTGCGCCACCTGCGCTTAACCCACTGTGCTACTGCCCGACTCCCCTTAAAAGATTATTTTAAGGCTAGGCAGTGACACACCTGATTGGACACACACATTACCATATACAAAGACCTGGGTTTGAGCTCCCAGCTCCCACCTGCAGGGCTGAAGTTTCACAAGAGGTGAAGCAGTATCATAGGTGTCTATCTCTCCCTCGTCCCTCAATTTGTTTTATTTTTTTTAAAAAAAGATTCTTTTATTGAGTTGGCAAAATATATGACCTAGATAGTGCACTTATTTTGCCATGCACATGACCCAGGCTTGAGGCCAGTCTCTATTGCAATGGAGGTGCTGTGGTGTTTTTTCCTCTCTCTGTCTGAAAAAGTGGGTGCATGATGGTGATGTTCTAGTGGTCAACAACAACAACAAAATCTTATCAATATGTGATGCCAGGATCAAACTTAGGACACACCTGATTGGACAAGTTCAAAGATCAAGCCACTGCACTACCTCAAAGGCTGTGGATTCTGCCCCACCCCCTTTCTTTCAACATCAGATAGGGGAAGACACACACACACACACCACCACCACCACCACCCACCACCCACCACCACCACCACCATAGAACTACTCCACCACACAAGAAGTTTCCCTGTGAATTGCATCCCCATGTGGTGTGGGGGGCTTGATCCTGGGCTCTTGCACATGGCAAAGGGCTGTCCTCTACTGGGTGACTTAACTTCCAATTCCTTAAAATAATATTTAAATTTAATTTTATTCAAACAACAACTATTGTTGGGACTTTACTGCTCCAGGCCAACTCTTTCAGATAGAAAGAGTCAGAGACAGAGTTCGAAAGACATCATAGCACTGAAGCTTCCTTCAGTGCAGGAAAAGCTGAGTTTGAACCCAGGTCACATATGTGACAAGTCAGATATGCTCCAGGTGGGTTATCTCTCTGGCCTTATTTTATTAATATTGTTTAATAAGAGAGATCAGAGTACTGCTGATTCATATACAGTGGCAGTGATTCAACCTAGGGATTTATATATGCAAATGTATTCTACGGGCTGGGCAGTGCTGCACCTGATTGGGTGCACATATTACAATGCACAAGGACCCAGGTTTAAGCCCCTGGTCCCTACCTGTAGGAGGAATGCTTTATGACTGATGAAGCAGTGCTGGCAGTGTTGATAAAAACCACCAAGATGTCCTACAATAAACTGTGGTGCATATAGACAACAGAATATTATTCAGTGCTAATAAGAATGATTAAGTCAAGGCATGAACAAATATGAAGACCAGGGGCCAGGCACATGAACATGTGCACATGAACTACCCAGGTTCAGTCTCCCAGCTCCCCACCTGCAGAGGGGAAGCTTCATCAGCAGTAACGCAAGGCTGCAGATCTCTCCCTCTCTCTCTCTCTCTCTAATCTTTATTTTTCAGATAGACACAGTCAGAAGTTGAGAGGGAAGGGGGTGACAGAGAAGGAGAGACACTGAGAGATACTTGCAACACTGCTTTACTACTTATAAAGCTTTCCCCTGGCACGTGGGAACCGGGGGTTCAAACAAGGGTCCTTGTGCATTGTAACATATGAACTCACCCAGGTGCACCACCACCTGGCCCCTTGAGATATCTTTTTTTTTTTTTTCTTACCAGAGCACTGGTCAGCTCTGGCTTATGGTAGTGCAGGGAATTGATGGAATTTAGGACTTTGGAGCCTCAGGGATGAGAGTCTCTTTGCATAACCACTATGCCATTTACTCCCACCCACTGCAAGTGTCTCTCAAGTCTCTCTCCCTATCTCCTCCTCCCCTCTCAATTTCTCTCTCTCTATCCAACAATAGATAAAAATATTTTAAAAATATGAAGATCCTTAAATGCATCACCACTAATCAAAGAAACCAATCTGAAAAGACTACGTACTTTTTAAAATTTTTTTTTAATTTTTAATTTATTTTCCCTTTTGTTGTCCTTGATGTTTTTCATTGTTGTTGTAGTTATTATTGTTGTTATTGATGTCGTTGTTGTAAGATAGGACAGAGAGAAATGGAGAGAGGAGAGGAAGACAGAGGGGCAGAGAAAGATAAACACCTGCAGACCTGCTTCATCACCTATGAAGCGACTCCCTGCAGGTGGGGAGCCGAGGGCTCAAACTGGGATCCTCACACTGGTCCTTGCGCTTTGCGCCATGTGCGCTTGACTCCCGAAAAGACTACATACTATGTGAGTCCAACTCTCTGACATTTTAGAAATGACCCAACTAAGGAGAAAGAAAAAAAAAATCAGTGGTTGCCAGGGTCTTAGGGAGGTGGACAGAACGATAAACAGGAAGAACATGGAGGGATTTTTAGGGCACAGAAACTACTTTGTATACTTTAAAGTGAGTATGTACTTCATTCCAAGGAATGTACAACACAAAGAGTAAAACCTAATTGTATCTATGACATTTTGTTAAAGTATCAATATTGGCTCCTGACTCCTAGTAAGTACACTAGATCATCAATCATCAAAAGATTAATGATACAGGCCATTGTGTTGGGGGTGGTGAATGAGGAAGTATGTAATAGGAATTGTCTTCACTTAAATATTCTGCAAATTCTAAACTTCCCTTAAAAATTCAGTAGACTGGGAGCTGGGTGGTAGTGCAGCGGGTTAAGCCACATGGTGCAAAGTGCAGGACTGGCTTAAGGAACCCGGTTCGAGCCCCCGGCTCCCCACCTGCAGGGGAGTCATTTCACAGGTGGTGAAGCAGGTAGGTCTGCAGGTGTCTACCTTTCTCTCCCCCTCTCTGTCTTCCCCTCCTCTCTCCATTTCTCTCTGTCCTATCCAACAATGACAAAACCAATAACAACAGCAATAACTACAACAATAAAACAAGGGCAACAAAAGGGAATAAATAAATATTTTTTAAAAATTCAGTAGACTGACTAGAAGCAAAACACAAGTAAACAGACCAGTATTATTAAAATGTCAACTTACCATAAACTACATCTTAACTTGTATAGACATGTGAAAATAAATTCTAAAAAGCTAGTCAAGTAATGATAGTGGTACTTGTGGGAATGTAGGAGAGAATTTAAATACACACCAAATAATAACTGAAGTGTTATGCTTATTTGATTGGAAAATCAAGAGACCCACAATAATATCTCACACTTGCACTGAAGAACACTATACACAATAACCATACAGGCTATATAAAGCTGCCTTTAATTTGGATCATTACTGGGGATGCTGCCTGCAGCATCATCTGTGCAAAGAAAGGTCCACACATTTTATCCAGACCTAATGCTAGAGAACCAAGAAAATGATACTTATAATTGATGTCTGGGGAGTGAGCATGGCCAGGGCAGTAACACTTTTTTGCACAGCCCGAATGGTTTGAGAACAGTAAGCCTAGGCCCTTTGTCTCTATAGGCCAACACAGCCTTAAAGTGTGTATCTTTTTATTCCTACTTTGTTTCAGTAAACACTAGTCCCCCTGGAAAACAAACAAAAGAACAATAAACAACATCCTCAATGAAAAACAACACCACCACCACCACAAATATCCCCAGTGGTACTATAGTCCAGGAATTTTTTTTTTCAAGTCAGGGTATCAAACTGGACTCACCCGCTTGGGCAGCGGTAACAGGCCATGTTCCCCAAGGCCCAGTTTCAACCTTTGGAGTTCAGAAGCTCCAGCACAAGAAACTTCGTTTTTGGTCCTCACTGGAGTTTTACCACTCCAGGTTGACTTATTCAGAGACAGAGAGAAAAAGAGTAAGAAAGACACCATAGGTTGGGAGTAGATAAGTACAATGGTTGGGAGTCAGGTGGTAGCACAGTGGGTTAAGTGCACATAGTGCAAAGCACAAGAACCGGTGTAAGGATCCTGGTTTGAGACCCCGGCTCCCCACCTGCAGGGGAGTCGCTTCACAGGCAGTGAAGCAGGTCTGCAGGTGTCTATCTTTCTCTCCCCCTCTCTGTCTTCCCCTCCTCTCTTGATTTTTCTCTGTCCTATCCAACAATGACATCAATAACAACAATAATAACTACAACAATAAGAACAAGGGCAACACAAAAAAGGAATAAATATTTAAAAAAAAAAATCTTTAAAGAAGAAAAGATAGTACAATGGTTATGCAAAGAGACTCTTTTGCCTGAAGCTCTTAAGTCCCAGGTTCAATCCCCCACACCACCATAATGCAGAGCTGATTAATGCTCTGGTAAAAAATTAAGACACCATAGCATTGAAGCCTCCTTCAGTATGGTGGGGGCTAAGCTCAAAGCTGAGTTGTGTCTACAACAAAATAAACACAGAAAATGTTTCTTGTTATCACTGGGGCTTCACCACTACTAAGCTTCCTCCAGTGCTGTACACCTGCCAGGTGGTCTACTGAAAACAAAGCAGGTCACCTTCCAGGTGAAACTATCTCACTGGTCTCCAAAATAATTTTTTCCGCCAAATCCAGGTGCCTCGCCTCTCTCTCTCTCTCTCCTCTCTCTCCTCTCTCTCCTCTCTCTTCTCTCTCTCTCTCTCTCTCTCTTCCTGGCTTATGGAGGTATGGGGGATTTAACCTGGGACTTCAGAGCTTGAAAGTCTCTTTGAACCATTATGCTGTCTACCCCGACCCTCCAGGCTCCTCTCAGTCTACAGTAAACAGTTCAGAGGCAACTGCACAAAATTTTCTTTTCCAAGTCTCAACAATGGAGGACCAGCCCCAGCCACCCCAAGGGCTGGCAACATAGCTCACCAGAGTACGTTGGCCAAGTGTGTGACTCAGGCTTAAGCCTGTCATATCCCTTCCCCCACCTGGAAAGCTCAGTCTGAACCAGTGATAGCCTCGAAATAACAACAAAAATCAAACTAAGACAGTAACTTGGCTTACTTCTTGGCTGCTGCTACTCAATCAGTTATTCTTTCTATATTTTCTTGGAGTTTACTCATCTATACTTTCCTATTTCAGTCTCTGAATCCTTATAAACTTTCTCAAACACACTGAAAAACAAAACAGAGGGGCCAGGTGGTGACGCTCCTGGTTGAGTGTGCATGTTACAATGTACAGAGACCCAGGTTCAAGCCCCAGGTCCCCACCTGCAGGGGGAAAGCTTTGCAAGTGATGAAGCAGTGTAGCAGGTGTCTCTCTGTCTCTCTCCCTCTCTACCACCCCCTTCCCACTTGATTTCTGGCTGTCTCTATCTAATAAATGAATAAAGATAATTTTAAAAAATTTTTAATTAGGAGTAAACAACTCACCTCAGATTTGTTCATTTTCTGTAGATTTGGTGTGAAAGCAGAGATTATGAAGGTAGAACTGAAATAAGGAAAAAAAGGTATTGTTATTAAAGATGAGACTTATCTCTGGACTCCTAGAATAACTGTCTAAATACTCCTACAATGTCCTGGGAAAATATCACCTCTTTCTTCATTCCTTTTGCCTCTTCAAAAGGGGCATAAAAGATCAGGTTGCAGGGAGTCGGGCAGTGGCGCAGTGGATTAAGCACACATGGCGCAAAGCGCAAGGACCCCGGTTAGAGCCCCCAGCTCCCCACCTGCAGAGGAGTCGCTTCACAGGTAGTGAAGCAGGTCTGCAGGTGTCTGTCTTTCTCTCTCCCTCTGTCTTCCCCTCCTCTTGCATTTCTCTGTCCTATCCAACAACAACATCAATAACCACAACAATGTTAAACAATAAGGGCAACAAAAAGGAAAAAAAAATCAGGTTGCTGTACATATATCACCCTCAACAAAATATTATAAAGCTACTTCAAGCCAGAAAGTACTGGATCAGCAGACCCTGTCTTCTTTGGCCACTGCCACCAAACATAAACTACAATTTATGTAGGGGAATAAAAAAACAACCAGCATAAAAACAAGCTTAGCGCTGAAATAAAGTAACAGAAAAATGTCAGGAATGCAGACAGTGGTGGCAGAGAGATCTTCAGAGCAAAGGTAAACACCCACTAAGGACTTGATTCCAACTACTTGGACAGGCACTACCACTGCAGCCACTTGCCCTACTGGGCCTTCGTCACCACTGCCCACCTACCCAGTTGGCTGCTTCTGCAGTGGCAGCTCACCAGAGTGGGGACTCTGTCACCGCCACTCACTGACGCCCTGGCCGGCTCTGTGGCTGCTGCCCAGTTCTGGCGAGGCTCCTGCCACCTCTTCACTGCAGTGGGCCCCTGCTGCCTGACTTGTTGGCCTGGTTACCTCTGCTACTGCCCACAAGGCCTGACCCACAATCAAGACTGGTTCTTCCTCTATTACAACTCTGTCAACAACTTCATGGTGGGAGTAGGGAGGAGAGAAAACAGAAAAATCGGCTGTAAATCCCTTGTCACTGCCCAGATCCATCCAAACACAGATTACTGAGCCTGGTCTTCACAGAGACTCAAACATAATGGGATGACAGAAGAAACCAACTGCATTGAAGGCTTATTAAATAATTATCATTTAATAAAAATTAAAATGAGAGGCTTTGATAAAACCCAATTCAACAGTTATATAAAACTGCTGGTGAAGACTTCAAAGATACAGTTCTAAAGATATTCATGAAAATAAGAGATGATTAGGGAAATTACAGAAAAATTCATTAACAAAGATCAAAGAAATGAAGAGTACAGTGACTGAACTAAAAATAAATAAATAAATAAATAAATAAATAAATAAATAAATAAAAGCAAAAAAAAAAAGAAGAAAACATCTTTAGGAAGACACACACCAAAGGCTGAACTGGAGAGCAGGAAAATAAAGTACATAGAGCAAAAAAGAACAGCAAAAAGAGGAACCAACAGAGTGTATATTACCATGCATGAGGGCCCCGGTTCACACCACTGGCCCCCACCCACAGGAGCACCAAAAGGAGCAACACTCACATCATAGGGGTGCAAAAAATGGAAAGGAAAAGGAAATGGGGGGGGGGTAAGATAGCATAATGGTTATACATAGAGACTCTAATGCATGAGGCTCCCCAGCACGTAAGTCAGAGCTGAGCAGTGCTCTGGTTAAAAAACAAAAAAAAAAAGAAGAAGAAGAAATGAAAATGGACAGGAGTCCGGTGGTAGCGCAGCGGGTTAAGCACAGGTGGTGCAAAGCCCAAAGACCAGCGTAAGGATCCTGGTTGGAGCCCCCGGCTCTCCACCTGCAAGGGGGTCGCTTCACAGGCGGTGAAGCAGGTCTGCAGGTATCTATCTTTCTCTCCCCTTCTCCGTCTTCCCCTCTTCTCTCCATTTCTCTCTGTCCTATCCAACAATGATGACATCAATAACAACAACAATAATAACTACAACAATAAAACAACAAGGGCAACAAAAGGGAATAAATAATTAATTTAAAAAAAGAAATGATACAAAAAAAAAAAAAGAAATGAAAAGGGACAGAGTTCCTGTTTAAAAAAATATTAGCGGGAAAGCAATTACAGAAGCCAGACCTTCCACTTCTGCAACCCACAATGACCCTGGCTCCATGCTCCCAGAGGGACAGAGAATGGGAAAGCTATCAGGGGAGGGGATGGGATATGGAGATTGGGTGGTGGGAATTGTGTGGAGTTGTACCCCTCCTATCCTATGGTTTTGTTAATTTATCCTTTCTTAAATAAAATACAAATTTAAAAAAATATTAGCTGAAGATCTTCAAATTAAAAGAGCTAGACTAAATAAATAAATAAATAAATAAATAAATAAATAAATAAAAGAGCTAGACTCCCCAGATCCAGGAAGTTCAATGAAAAATAAATCCATAGCATAATGGTTATGCAAACACAGACTCCCTGCCTGAGGCTCCAAAGTCCCAGGTTCAATCCCCTGTACCACCATAAACCAGAGCTGAGCAGTGTTCTGGTAAAAAATAATAATAAATAAATAAATAAATACAGCAGCTCAGGAGGTGGTGAAATAGACAAAGCATTGGACTCTGAAGTTAGGTCCTGATTTCAATCCCTGGCATTGCATATGTCAGAGTGATATTTGTTCTATCATTAATGGACAAATAAATAAATCACACACACACACATATGTACACAAGAAAGGATCTAAATCTATGATCACCAAGGCACATATTAAAATGGCTGACCAAGTCCCCACACCTATGAACATCTAATTCTTGACAATGGGCCCTAATTATTAAATGGAAGAAGTCTCCTCAACAAATAGTTTTGGAAAAACTGGATTGAGGGCTGTGGAAACAGCATAATGGTTATACAAAAGACTTTCATGCCTGAGGCTCTGAAGTCTGAAGTTCAGTTCCCAGCACAACCATAAGCCAGAGCTGAGCAGTTTGCTCTGGTCTCTCTCTCAGTGTCAGTATCTCTCTCTCTCTCATTAAAATAAAGAGGATATTTTTAAAAAGGGAAACGGGGCTGGGTGGTGGCGCACCTGATGAGTGCACATATTACAATGCACAAGGACCCAGATTCAAATCCCCCAGTCCCTATATGCAGGGGGAAAGCTTTGCAAGTGTTGGAGCAGGGCTGCAGGTGTCTCTCTCTCCCTCTCTCTCCCTGTCACCCCCTTCCCTTTTGATTTCTGGCCGTCTCTACTCAATAAATAAGTATAATAATTTTTTTTAAAGGGAAACTGGATTGAAATGTGCAGAAGAATGAAACTGAACCACTACCTTTCACCACACATGAAAGTAAACTCAAAGTGGACCAAGGTCTTGGATGTTAGACCAGAAACTATCAAATACTTAGAAAAAAATATTGGTAGAACTTTTTTTTTTCCAGAAAGAGAGATAGCCTCTTTTTTTTCTTTTTGCCATTTTCCCCTTTTGTTGCCCTTGTTGTTTATCATTGTTATTATTATTGTTGTTATTGCTGTCATTGTTGTTGGATAGGAAAGAGAGAAATCGAGAGAGGAGAGGAAGACAAAGAGGGGGAGAGACAGATAGACACCTACTTCACCGCTTGTGAAGCGACTCCCTGCAAGTGGGTTTTTTTCCCCTTTTGTTGCCCTTGTTTTTTTATTGTGGTGGTGGTTATTATTGTTGGTTTTTTTGTTTTTTTTTTGCATCCAGGGTTATTGCTAGGGCTCGGTGCCTGCAGCACCACTAATCCACTGCTCCTGGAGACTAATTTTTTCCCTTTTTGTTGCCCTTGTTGTTTTATCGTTGTCGTGGTTATTATTACTGTTATTGAGGTCGTCGTTGTTGGATAGGATAGAGAGAAATCGAGAGAGGAGGGGAAGACAGAGAGGGGGAGAGAAAGATAGACACCTGCAGACCTAGAGAGAAGCTCCATGACTGGTGGAAAAGTGTTACGCTGTTGTTCCTCTCAAATAAATGAAAAACTGGTTTAGGGAGGCATGGTAATGCACATACACAATGCCTTTGGTTCATTTTCCAGGACAACATAAAAATTAAATAACTGGGAGTTGGGCTGTAGAGCAGCAGGTTAAGCGCAGGTGGCGCAAAGAGCAAGGACTGGCATAAGGATCCCGGTTCAAGCCCTGGCTCCCCACCTGCAGGGGAGTCACTTTACAAGTAGTGAAGCAGGTCTGCAGGTGTCTGTCTTTCTCTCCCTCTTTCTGTCTTCCCCCTCCTCTTTCCATTTCTCTCTGTCCTATCCAACAACAATGACAACATTAATAACTATAACAATAAAACAGCAAGGGCAACAAAAGGGAATAAATAAATAAATATTAAAAAAAAATTTAAAGTTAAATATAACTAAAGACTCAAGAAGTCCAGATAATTTACACAAGCAGAATAGATATAACTTTTTTTTAATTAACCCAAAAAGACACAAATAGCCAATCATATTCATGTCACTGAAAACTAAATTTAGTAAGCCACTAAAATAGCCAGATGAAACACATACTGTGTATAGAGGAACCATATTTAAAAAATCAGTGCCCATCTTTCATTTACTAGTATATTGTTTTTCTGGTGTCTCTATTGAAAAAATTCAGAGTGAAGCCCTAGAAATGACCAAAAAAAAAAAAAAAAAAAAAGAACCATAAAAATACCCCTAAAGTACAAAGTGGTATTAAAAAAAAGGGGGGAGTCGGGTGATAGCGCCAGGGTTACACGCACGTGGAGCAAAGTGCAAGAACCGGCATAAGGCTCCCAGTTCGAGCCCCCGGCTCCCCACCTGCAGGGGAGTCACTTCAGAAGCGGTGAATCAGGTCTGCAGATGTTTTCTCTCTTCCTCTCTGTCTTCCCCTCCTCTCTCCATTTCTCTCTGTCCTATCCAGCAATGATGACACCAATAACAACAACAATAAAACAACAAGGGCAATAAAAGGGAACAAATAAATAAACATATTTTTTTAAAAATGTAAACAATGGCCATTAGGAGCAGTGTATTCATCGTGCCTGCACCGAGCCTCAGCAATAACCCTAGAGGCAAAACAAAACAAAAAAACTAAACCACAATATCAACTACTCTAACCCATTTAATATTTACTGATGCCCCCACCCCAGCACAATATACATGAAAGAACATATTCTTAGTGGTAACATAAACAAAATTTTTTTTCTTTTTAAAAAATATTTATTTGGGAGTCGGGCTGTAGCGCAGCGGGTTAAGCGCAGGTGGCGCAAAGCGCAAGGACCGGCATAATGATCCCGGTTCGAACCCCGGCTCCCCACCTGCAGGGGCGTCGCTTCACAAGCGGTGAAGCAGGTCTGCAGGTGTCTTTCTCTCCTCCTCTCTGTCTTCCCCTCCTCTCTCCATTTCTCTCTGTCCTATCCAACAACGACAACAACAATCATAACTACAACAATAAAACAACAAGGGCAACAAAAGGGAATAAATAAATAAAATAAATATTTTTTAAAAATTTTATTTATTCCCTTTTGTTGCCCTTGTTTTATTGTTGTAGTTGTTAGTGATGTTGTTGTTGGATAGGACAGAGAGAAATGGAGAAAGGAGGGGAAGACAGAGAGAGGGAGAGAAAGACACCTGCAGACCTGCTTCACTGCTTGTGAAGCGACTCCCCTGCAGGTAGGCAGCCGGGGGCTCCAACTGGGATCCTTACGGCAGTCCTTGTGCTTTGTGCCACCTTGCGCTTAACCCTCGGTGCTACAGCCCGACTCCCTTAACTTCAAAATATTTAAAGAAAGCAAATTAGGGACAAGTTTGCTACATATATACAAATATGCAGTCTTTGACTAAAACAGAAAGTATTGAGTCAATAATAGAAAAATCCCAAACATCTGTAAATTTAAGTCTTCTGGGAGTCGGGAGGTAGCGCAGTGGGTTGGGAATCCGACGGTAGCGCAGAAGGTTAAGCTCAGGTGGCTCACAGCGCAAGGACCGGCATAAGGATCCCGGTTCCAGCCCCCGGCTCCCCACCTGCTGGGGAGTCGCTTCACAGGTGGTGAAGCAGGTCTGCAGGTGTCTATCTTTCTCTCCCCCTCTCTGTCTTCCCATTTCTCTCCATTTCTCTCTGTCCTATCCAATAACGATGTCATCAATAGCAACAACAACGATAACCACAACAATAAAAAATAAGGGCAACAAAAGGGAATAAAATTTTTTTAAAAGATGTTTTTTAAAAAGTCTTCTAACTGGGCAGGGGAGAATGTATAATGGTTATGCAAAAGACTTTTCATGTCTGAAGCTGTATATTGCAGGTTCAATCCCCAGTACCCCCATAAACCAGAGCTGAGCAGTGTTCTGGGCTTTCTGTATCTTTTGCTCTGTATCTCTGTATTTCGTTAGAAAAAATAAAGTATAAAAAAAAAAAAGGAAGAAAGAAAGAAAGAAAGGGAAAGAAAGAAGGAAGTAAGGAGAGATAGAAAAAAAGGAAGGAAGGAAGGAAGGAAGGAAGGAAGGAAATCAGGAAAAACAAAGTCTATTGAACCCAAAGGGCTGGGGAAATAAAGGGCTTAGGGGTTAAGCAGATTCAAGAGGCTCTGGGTTTGATCCCAAGCACCACAAGGGGGCAGCAAAAACATCACAGAAGGTGTAGTCTTGCTGCGAGCATTTCTCTCCCCTTTGTTCTCATATTAAAAAAAAGAGCAGGGGGTTGGGCTGTAGCTCAGCGGGTTGGGCGCACGTGGCTCAAGGTGCAGGGACCCGCGTAGGAATCCGGGTTCGAGCCCCCGGCTCCCCACCTGCAGGAGGGTCGCTTCACAGGTGGTAAAGCAGGTCTGCATGTGTGTGTGTCTCTCTCTCTGTCTTCCCCTCCTCTCTCGATTTCTCTCTGTCCTGTCCAACAACAAACACCACCAACAACAACAGTGATGACTACAGCAGGGCTGCAACGGCAAGGGCAACAAAAGGGGGGGGGGGAAGATGGCCTCTACGAGCAGTGGATTCATGGTGCTGGCATTGAGCCTCAGCAATGACCCTGGAGGCAAAAAATAAATAAATAAATACATAAAAGAGCAAGCGCATACATTATCATGCTCGCGGACCCAAGTTGGAGTCGTCCTCCCCCCGCCCTCCGCTTCCCACCTGTAGAGGCTGTGAGCAGTCTACAGGAGTCTTTCTCCCTATCTCCTCCTCCCCTCAATTCTGTCCTGTCAAAAAAAAAAAAAATAGAAAAGCAAAACAACAACAAAAAACCCCAAAGTCGTATTAATGACACTAAGGAGGAAGAGGAGGAACTACCAAATATATAAAATAAGAGTAGAAAATATCAATAAAAAATTGAAATAGGGACCAGGTGGTGGTGCACCTGGTTGAGCGCACATGTTGCAATGTACAAGGACCCAGATTCGAGCCCCCAGCCCCCACCTGCAGAGGGAAAGCTTTGCAAATGGTAAAGCAGTGCTGCAGGTGTCTGTCTCCACTCTTATCTCCCCCTTCCCTCTCAATTTCTGGCTTATCCAATAAGTAAATAAAGATTTTTTAAAAACTGAAATACGTCAGGGGTAGATAGCATACTGGTTATGCAAAGAGACTCTCGTGCCTGAGGCTCGGAAGTCCTAGGTTCAAACTCCCCTCACCCCACCCCTGCACCATCATAAGCTAGAGCTGAGCACTGCTCTGGTAAAAATGAAATAAATAATAAAGATTTCATTTTCAACAGGAAAAAAAAAAACACCTATAAAAGAAGTTTAGTGGTTGTGGAGACGGTGCAGCAGATAAAGTGTTGGACCCTCGAGCAAGAAGTCTTGAGCTCCATCCCTAGCAGTACATGTACCAGTGATGCTCTGGTTCTCTCTCTAAAGAATAATGGTGATGGTGTAGTGATTGCATGCACCAAGTGTGGGCATGAAAATACTCCTAAATCCTGATAATTCTGGAAAATAATGTTAAATCACTAATAAGAAATTTTAAATATTTTATTTATTTCATGGAGACAACAGACACAGAGAGATGGGAGAGATAGAGGAGAGAGACACCTGCAGCACGACTTCACCGCTGCAGGTGGAGACTGCGGACTTGAACCTGGGTCCTTCCGCTCTGTAATGTGTGTGCTGTGTACTCTAGCAGGTGCGCCACCGCCCAACCTCTCACTAATGACTTTTTAAAAAGTCTAAAGAATAAAGTCTAGAAAAATAGAATTCTTTCGTTGAGATTATTAAAAAAAAAAAAAAGTGTTGCCAATGAAAACAAACGAAAGGGCATGGGGTGGGGGAGCAGAACGCGCCAGGCTTGAATGCACAACATCACAAAAGTATCTACTGCGCCCAATTAAATATAACCATTATAAGTCAACAAAGAAAGTGTCAGCTTCTCCAAAAATAAAAAATTAAAAAAAAAAATCAATCCATTCTCAAGTTACCTCTTCCGAACCCTAAGCGGGGAAGCCTTCGGGGGCCAAGAGCAGTCAAGTCAAATACAAGTCAATTCCAAATGCCGGCATGCCACGCTACAAGTGAGCAGATTCAGAAGGCAAATGGAAACAAAAACCTCCACTGAGGAGTCCCGGCCGAGTTCCGAGCTCCAGGTCACCCGCCGCCCCGGCCCCGCCCGTCGGAAGCGAAGGCTCCTCCCGACAAAGCGAGGAAGGAGGGGAGCGCTCGCCGCCGCCGCCCGCGTCCCGGGAGCGCCTCCCGCCCCGCCCCGCCCCGCCCCGCCCCGCCCTGCGGGTCCACACCGCCTGCGAGTCGCGGAAGTTTGAGCTCCCGCCCCGCGCGTGCACGAGCCCATCCCTCCTCTCGTCCGCGGACCCCGGGCCCCGCTGAGCTGCCGGGCTCCCTCCCACCTGGAGAGGCACCGCCTCCACTCGTGGCTGGGTGCCAGGTCGGGCCAGGGCGCCGGGCGGCGGCGGTGACGCGCCGAGTCCGGGGCCTGTCACCCACTCGCGGCTTCAGGTGGGGGAAGGGCCGCCGTCGACGCGCTCGCCACAGTGCACATGCGCAGATGTCGGGGCTGGTCGCCGTCCCAGGGTCCTCCGAGGGGAGGTCCCGCCAACCTCGGGACTACATTTCCCGTCGGCCTGCGGAGCAACGCCTCAATAGGGACTCTCAGTAGAAAGTCTTGGCTTGCTAACCTGAGCGTTGTCCAGGATAATCCCTTGATTTGGAATGTTCTTTCCTACAGAAAAGGTTATTAGTAACAATCCACTAGCACCCACCTCTCATGAAAAAAACTTTTTTTAAAGACATGTAGGAAATCTATGACAGTTGTATTTATTATAATGATACATAGAAAAAGATACAGAGACAGACCAGAGCACTGCTCAACTCTGGTTTATGGTGGTGCTGGGGATTTAACTTGGGACCTCAGAGTCACAGGCGTGAAAATCTTTTGCATAACCAGTATGCCAGCCCAGACAATTGCATTTAAATACAAAATACGTATAAAAAAAGAAAACAATGCACAGGTGTTACGGAGCTCAAAGAGTTTGATCTCTGGCATCACATGCGCCAAAGTGAAAATGGACATTAGTTCACATAAATTAACTAACTAATTAAACGGAGGAGGGTAGATAGCATAATGTTATGCAAAGGGATCCTCTTGCTGAAGCTCCAAAGTCCAGGCTTCAATACCCTACATCACCATCAGCCAGAGCTGAGAAGTGCTCTTATGATAGATAGATAGAAAAATAGACAAATAAATAAATGTCCTGGAGGTGGATCAATAGTGGATAAAGCACTGGACTCTCAAGCATGAGGTCCCAAGTTCAATACCCAGCAGCACATGTACCACCAGCATGATGTCTGCTTCTTTCTCTCTCTCCTCGTATCTTTCTCATTAATAAATAAAATATTTTAAAAATAAATAAATAGGTGGTTATGCAAGGAGACTCTCATGCCTGAGGCTCCGAAGTCCCAGGTTCAATCTCCTGCACCACCATAAACCAGAGCTGCTCAGGGGTCTGGTAGAAAACTAAATTAAGGGGCTGGGTGGTGGGGCTCCTGGTTGAGCGAGCGCACATGTTACAATGCTGAAGGACCCGGGTTAAATTTAAAAAATTAAATTAAAAAATTAAATTAAAAATTAAAAATGAATAAGTAGGGCAGGGTAGATAGCATAATGGCTATACAAAGAGATTCTCTTGCCTGTAGCTTAAAAGTCCAGGTTCTGGAGTCCGGCGGCAGCTCACATGGTTCCATGGCTGCCAGTTCTTAGCAACATCGCCCCGCCAGATATTAGTTGGGATGCGGCATCATCTAAGTTCATTTCCCACGTCTACACTCGACCGGACCTGCCAATATACGCAGATATCTTCGCCCACCCTCTCCAACGCTTGACGTCTCGTCACCCAATCTGGTCCCCTATGCCTACACTGAACTTCTCTGTTCCAGTCTCTTGGAAACAGAGTTGGCAGTCAGCTGAGGTAAAGAACAAACACCTCATCACAGACCCCTGCAAGCGTCAACCCGGCTTTGGCCTAGCACGTTATGATTGGGCCCTCCTCAATCGCTATTGAACAGGCCATGGCCGGTGCGCCGCTATGTTCCATCGCTGGGGAGCCAGAGACGACCCGAACTGCCCCTGCGGCTACAGACAGACTATGACCCACATAGTCAACGACTGCCACCTCTCCAGATTCAAAGGAGGTCTCGAAACTTTACATCAGGCTCAACCTGATGCTGTTAACTGGCTACGGAAGAAGGGCAAACGCTAGAAGAAGAAGCTCACAGGGTGGCGCAAAGCAAGGACCAACAGAACGATCCCGGTTGGAGCCCCCGGCTCCCCACCTACAGGCGAGTTGCTTCACAAGCGGTGAAGCAGGTCTGCAGGTGTCTATCTTTCTTTCCCCCTGTCTTCCCCTCCTCTCTCCATTTCTCTCTGTCCTATCCAACAACATCATCAACAACAATAGTAATAACTACAACAATAAAACAAGGGCAACAAAAAGGAATAAATAAATATTTAAAAAAAAGTTCGGATTCAGGGAGTCGGGCTAGCGGGTCCCACCTTCTCTGACCCATCTTGGACAGAGCTAGAAGGAATTATGTTAAGTGAACTAAGTCAGAAAGATAAAGTTGAGTATGGGATGATCCCACTCATCAACAGAAGCTGACTAAGAAGATCTGAAAGGGAAACTAAAAGCAGGACCTGATCAAATTGTAAGTAGGGCACCAAAGTAAAAACCCAGTGGTGAGGGGTAGACATGCAGCTTCCTGGGCCAGTGGGGGGTGGGAGTGGGCGGGAGGGATGGGTCACAGTCATTTGGTGGTGGGAATGGTGTTTATGTACACTCCTAGCAAAATGTAGACATATAAATCAGTAGTTAATTAATATGAGGGGGAAAATCGATTGTATGTCTCAAAGTTTCTCAAAAGACAAACTGAATCTTTTAAATATATAGGCTATGTCTTTGATATGCGGACTCTCTCAAAAGCCTAGACCAAGTAGATTAGAAGCATCCAATAGCACAGCTATATACAAGATACTGGATACTGTACAGCAAACCATAACAAAGGGACTTTTCAAAGTTAACCCAATTAACAAATAATGTGATGATAACATTAACTATCGATTGTCTTTTTGAACCCTAAGACAGCAGGAACCTCACATCTCCACTATAGAGCCCCTACTTCCCCCAGTCCTGGAACCCTTGGATAGGGCCCACTTTCCCGTATGCATCTCCCAATCCAAACCAAATAATATTGCATCCGCCGATCACAACCTAACCAACGCAACGATTGCTACCTCAACATGCTTCACCTCAGACTGTATCCAGAGACTTCACGTGTGGAATGACAACCCTTCAGCTTCATTACTCGGGTGAGACCTTTCCTTTTATAGTACACTCTAATTTCATCTCAGGTAGTTCACTACCTAACAAAGTCCCATAACCTAGATATACACCAGTTTCTGTGAGAGAGAGCTTATGTGCACACGTATCCATAAACTACTGCAAAATATATACCTGAAAGCAGAAGTACACTAGAGTTCGCAGTGAGTACCTCCCTAACACTTCCTCTCCACTATTCCAAGCTTTGGGTCCATGATTGCTCAACAATTTGTTTGGCTTTGTATGTTAACTCTCTTTTCAGTCACCAGGTTCCAGATGCCATCAGGATGCCGGCCAGGCTTCCCTGGACTGAAGACCCCACCAATGTGTCCTGGAGCTCAGCTTCCCCAGAGACACACCTTACTAGGGAAAGAGAGAGGCAGACTGGGAGTATGGACCGACCAGTCAACGCCCATGTTCAGCGGGGAAGCAATTACAGAAGCCAGACCTTCTACCTTCTGCAACCCACAATGACCCTGGGTCCATGCTCCCAGAGGGCTAGAGAATGGGAAAGCTATCATGGGAGGGGGTGGGTTATGGGGATTGGGTGGTGGGAATTGTGTGGAGTTGTACCCCTCCTACCTTATGTTTTTGTTCATTAATCCTTTCTTAATAAAAAATTTTTTAAAAAAAGAAGGGAAATAAAATAAAATAAAATCTAAAAAAAAGTCCAGGTTCAATTCCCAGCACCACCATAAGCCAGAGCTGAACAGTGCTCTGGTAAAATAAAATAAATAAATAAGAAAAACAGGGACTGGGAAGTGGCATACTTAGTAGAGAGCACACTTTACAATGTGATGAGCCCCTGTACCCACCTACAAGGGGAAAGCTTCAGGCGTGGTGAATAGTGCTGCAGGTATCTCTTTTTATCTGCCTCTTTATCTCTCCCTTTGCTCTCAGTTTCTGTCTCTATCACAAATTAATCAATAAATTAAATAAAGGAAACACTTCAACCATGTCACTTTTCAAACTTAATTTAACAATTACGCTGACACTTTTCTGACTATATTTACAAAGTTGGCCATAAAGAAATGTGTTGGGGAGGGGGTAGATAGCATAATGGTTATGCAAACAGACTCTCTTCTGCCTGAGGCTCCAGAGTCCTAGGTTCAATCCCCCGCACCACCATAAGCCAGAGCTGACCAGTGCTCTAGTAAAAAAAAAAAAAAAAAAAGGAAGAGGAGGAGAAGGAGAAGATGGAAAAGAAGGAGAAAAGAAGAAGGGATGTGTTGCAAGGGGCCCGATGGTGGCAAATCTGGTGAAGCACACACATTACAATGCACTAAGACCTGGGTTCAAGCCCCTGGGTCCCTGGTGAAGCAAGGCTTCAGGTGTCTCTCTGTTTCATTCCCTATCTCCCCCTCCCATTCCCCTCTCTATCCAATAATAAATAAAAAGATTAAAAAAGAGAAAATAAATGTGCTGTGATTATATTCTTGCACTTACTTTTTTAAGAGCATTTTAAAAATGATTTAATACTTATTTACAAAATTATAAGATAACAAGGGTAAATTCCACACCTTTTCCATCACCAGAATTCTGTGACCCCCTTCCCTTCCACTGGAAACTGCATTAGTTCTCCCAAGGTCACAGATATGGGTTGACTATGATTTCTATAACTATCTATCTATATTTATATATATATATTTGTCCATTGTTTCTATGGTTCTATGGCCCTGTGTATAAATTTCCTCCATGTACTTTCATGACTTTAATATATATGTTACTTTTTAAAATATTTATTTTCCCTTTTGTTGTTCTTGTTATTTTATTGTTGTAGTTATTATTGTTGTTATTGATGTCATCGTTGTTGGACAGAACAGAGAGATATGAAGAGAGAAGGGGAAGAAAGAGGGGGAGAGAAAGATAGATATCTGTGGACCTGCTTCACCACCTGTGAAGTGACTCCCGTATAGGTGGGGAGCCAGGAGCTTGAACCCGGATCCTTACGCCGGTCCTTGCACTTATATTTTACTTTTTTTTTTTAATATTTATTTATTCATTTTCCCTTTGTTTTTGCCCTTGTTGTTTTATTGTTGTAGTTATTATTGTTGTTGTTATTGATGTCTTCGTTGTAGGATAGGACAGAGAGAAATGGAGAGAGGAGGGGGAGATAGAGAGGGAAGAGAAAGATAGACACCTGCAGACCTGCTTCACCGCTTGTGAAACGACTCCCCTGCAGGTGGGGAGCTGGGGGCTTGAACCGGGATCCTCTCGCCGGTCATTGTCCTTTGCGCCACCTGCGCTTAACCGCTGTGCTACTGCCCGACTCCCTATATTTTACTTTTTAAAAAGAAAATATTATCTTTATTTATTGGATAGAGACAGCCAGAAATCAAGAGGATGGGGGAGATAGAGAGAGACAGAGAGATACCTGAACACTACTTCACCACTTGTGAAGCTTCCCCTGCAAATGGGGCCCAGGGGCTTGAACCTGGGTCATTGTGCATTGTAATATATGTGCTCAACCAGATATGCTACCACCTGGCCCCAGATTACTATTATTATTATTATTATTATTATTATTATTATTATTATTATTTTACCTGAATCTGTTCTATTGTCTGGATATTTCTTTAATTAATTAATTAATTTATTTATTTATTGTCTATAAGATAGCCTTTATTACAACTATCAGAAATTTATTTATTTATAATATTTATTTCTTCTCTTTTGTTGCCCTTTTTAAAATTTTATTTATTTTCCCTTTTTGTTGCCCTTGTTGTCTTTTTATTGTTGTTGTAGTTATTATTGTTGTTGTTGTGATAGGACAGAGAGAAATGGAGAGAGGAGGGGGAGAGAAAGACACCTGCAGACTTGTTCACCACCTGTGAAGCGACTCCCCAGCAGGTGGGGATCCTTGAGCTTTGCGCCACATGCGCTTAACCCGCTGCGCTACCGCCCGACTCCCTGCCCTTGTTTTTTTTATTGTTGTAATTATTATTGTTGTTGTTATTGATGTCATTGTTGGATAGGACACAAAGAAATGGAGAGAGATGGGGAAGACAGAGAGGGGGAGAGAAAGATAGACACCTGTAGACCTGCTTCACCGCTTGTGAAGCGACTCCCCTACAAGTGGGGATCCCCAGGCTGGAACAGGGATCCTTAAGCCGGTCCTTGAGCTTTGTGCCATATGCGTTTAACCTGCTGCGCTACCGCCTGACTCCCTTGTCTGGATATTTCACAAGTTATCCTTTCAGCTACGGAAGGATATCTTATCTGCTTCTAATTTTTGGCAATTATGAATAAAACTGCTATAAACCGTTCCTATTGCTCCACACCCTTTTTAGTATTTAGTGCTATGGGTTTTTTGTTTGTTTGTTTGTTTTCAGACTGAGAGAGAGACCATAGCACTGAAGCTTTCTTCCTTCAATACTGTGGAGGCTGAGCTTGAACCTAAATGATATACACGGCAAAGGAGTGCATTACACAAGTGAGTTTTTTTGCCAGCCCAGCTAGTTCTATTTTATTCTGTTCTATTTTATTGCCTTTATAGAACACTGCACAGCTCTGGCTTATCGTGGTCCAGGGACTGAATCTGGAACCTGAGAGCCTCAAGAATGAAAATCTTTTGCATAATTACTACACTATCTCTCCTGCTCTCCAATGAGCTTTTTTTTTTTTTTAAGATTAATTGATGAGAAGGGTGCGGGAGGTAGTGCACTGAGTTAATTGTACATGGCCCAAAGCGCAGGGACCGGCTTAAGGATCCCAGTTCGAGTCCCCAGCTCCCCACCTGCAAGGGTATCACTTCATGGGCAGTGAAACAGGTCTGCAGATGTCTATCTGTCTCTCCCCCTCTCTATTCTTCCCCTCCTTTCCGATTTCTCTCTGTCCTATCCAACAACAATAGCAACAGCTATAACAACAATAACAACAAGGGCAACAAAATGGAAAAAATGGCCCCCAGGAGCAGTGAATTCATAGTGCAGGAATCAAGCCCCAGCAATAACCCTAGAAGGCAAAATAAATAAGTAAAGATTAATTAATGAAAGATAGAAGTAGAGCACCACTTTGGCATGTGTGATGCCAGAGTTTAAGCTCAATCTCACATTATGGTGCACCTAGTTAAAAGACCTGGGTTTGAGCGCCTCCCACCTCACCTACAAGGGTAAGCTTCATGAGTAGTGAAGCAGGTCTACACACAGCTCTCTTTCTCTTTCCCTCTCTGTCTTTATCTCCACTCTCAATTTCTCTCTGTCCTATCAGATAAAATAGGGAAGAAAAAAAAAAGGAAAAATGGCTGTCAGAAGCAGTGGATTCATAGTGCAGGCATAGAGCTCCAGTGATAACCCTGGAGGCAAAAAAAAAAAAAAAAAAAAGAAGGAAGGAAGGAAGGAAGGAAGGAAAGAAGAAAAAAATGGCTGTCAGGAGCTGTGGATTTATTCTGGAGGCACTGAACCCCAGCAACAACTCTGGTGGTAATAAAATAAATAAATACAATTTTTAATTTATTACATATGAGAGAGTTTCACAAGTGACAGAAAGGGAGAGAGAAACCAGAGCACCACACTGATACATCAGGTGCTGGGGATTTAACTGGGAACCTCAGGCATACATACAAGTCTGACACTTGAATCATTTCCCTAGTCACTAAAAGATATATTTATATATTATGAGAGAGAGAAGAAGAAGGAGAAGGAGGAGGAGAAGGAGGAGACAAATGGAATGTGAACTAAAGCACTGTTCAGCTTTGGCATAAGGTAGTGTTGGGAATTGAAACTGGAACCACAAAGGGGCCATAGTGCACATACTACAAAGCACAAGGGCCTGTGTAAGGATTCTGGTTTGAGCCCCCGGCCCCCTGCACCTACAGGGGGCATGCTTCACAAGCAATGAAGCAGGTCTGTAGCTATCTATCTTTTTCTTTCCCTCTCTCTGTCCTATACAATAAAATGGAAGAAATGACTGTCAGGAGCAGTGGCTTCATTCTGCTAGCACCAAGCTCCAGCAATAACCCTGGAGGCCAAAACAAAAACAAAAAAACAGAAAACTGGGACCACAAACAGACAAGTCTATGCTCTGACAAACTGAGCTATTGGGGGCCAGGTGGTGGCACACCTGGTTGAGCACACATGTTACAATGCAGAAGGACCCTAGTTCAAGCCCCCAGTCCACACCTGGATGGGGAAAGCTTCACAAATGGTGAAATACTGCTGCAGGTGTCAGTCTCTTTTCCTCTCTATCTGCCCTATGCTCTCAATTTCTAATTGTCTCTATCCAATAAATAAAGATAATAAACAATAAAATTTTTTTAAAAAACTGAGCTCCCCAGTGCCATTTTAATCAATTCAGCACATTCAGAATGTTGAATCACCACTAACTGCTGGACTGGATAGATAGCCCACCAAGTACAGTGGGTACCTGCACTGCCATGCACAAACCTAGATTCAGACTGGCACCACAAGGGAGGTGCTATGTTAACAGAAGGAGTTTCAGTGCTGTGTTGTCTCTTCCTCTCTCTGTCTTGAATAAAAGTGGCCTGTATCAGTGAAATCACACGTAGCAAGGTCCTGCTTATATAAACAAAGTTAATTGCTACCCCTACACATTTATTAGCAATTCATGTATAGCTGGGCATTTAGATTGTTTCCAGATTTAGGTTACTACAAATTGTGCTGATATGAACATAGGTATGCATAGTTTTTTTTTTTTTTCCCAGATAGCTATCTTTGTTTTCCCTGGGTATATTTTGAGGAGAGTGATTGCCTGGTCATAAGATAGGTCTATTTCTAGTGCTCTGATGAATCTCTAGATTGTTTTCCACAGGAGTTAGACAAGTTTACATTCCCATCAGCAATACAGGAGAATTTCTTTCCTCTCACAGCCTTTCCAACAGTGTTTTGGAGACCAAAGCACTGATCACCTCTGGTTTATGGTGAGACAAGGGATTGTACCTGGGACTGCAGAGCCCCAGACATTAAATGCTTTTGCATAACAATAATTCTTTCTCCTTAATCTTCTCCTTTTCTTTTTGTAAAAAGGTTTATTTCCATGTATGTGACCCAGATTCAAACCCAGTCCCCATTGTACTGAAGGAAGCTTCAGTGCTATGATCTCCCACTCTCTTTTTCTATTTCTGTTTTTATCATAGAAAAAAAAAGATTGTTTATTTATTAATGAGGGATAGTGGGGAGAGAGAGAGAAAAAAAAAATCCAGAGGGGAGTCAGGCAGTAGTAGCGCAGTGGGTTAAGCGCACGTGTGCAAGGACCGGAGTTAAGGATCCTGGTTCAAGCCCCTGGTTCCCCACCTGCAGGGGAGTCACTTCACAGGCGGTGAAGCAGGTCTGCAGGTGTCTATCTTTCTCTCCCCCTCTCTGTCTTCCCCATCTTTCTCCATTTCTCTCTGTCTCATCCAACAATGACGACATCAATAACAACTACAACAAGGGCAACAAAAGGGAATAAATAAATAAATTTTTTTTAATTTAAAAATACACATAAATCTTAAAAAAAAAAATCCAGAGGAGAATATCACTCTAGGATATGTAATGGTAGGGATCAAATGTCAGACCTAATGCTTGAGAGTTTAACACCTCACCCACTGCACACAAATTTCTGAGTCTCTTTTGAAAAAAGTCAGTTCCAATTGGTGAACCCCCAGTGGCTTTCAACAAAGATAACAAATAAACAAGAATGGTGCAGCTGGGAAGAGGCACAATGGATAAAGCACTGGACTCTAAAGCAATAGGCTCTCAAGCATTGGGTCCTGAGTTCAGTCACTGGCCTATCTCTTAACTAACTAACTAAATCTTTAAAGAGAGAGAGAAATCTTTAAAGAGAATTCACTTGGTATAAGGGTACCTGCTTTGTAAAACACCAGTGATGATAAAAACTAAAAGTAGTAAGGGCCAAGAGTATATATATAGCATAATAGTTATACAAAAGGCTTTTATGGGAGTCCGGCAGTAGCGCAGTGGGTTAAGTGTACATGGTGCAAAGTGCAAGGACCAGTGTAAGGATACCGGTTCGGTTCGAGCCCCCAGCTCCCCACCTGCAGGGCAATCACTTCACAAGCGGTGAAGCAGGTCTGCAGGTGTCTATCTTTCTCTCACCCTCCCTGTCTTGCCCTCCTCTCTTCATTTCTCTCTGTCCTATCCAACAACGTCATCAATAATAACTACAACAATAAAACAAGGACAACAAGGGAGTCGGGGGGTGGCGCAAAGCGCAAGGACCGGCATAAGGATCCCGGTTTGAGCCCCCGGCTCCCCACCTGCAGGGGAGTCGCTTCACAGGCGGTGAAGCAGGTCTGCAGGTGTTTGTCTTTCTCTCCTCCTCTCTGCCTTCCCCTCCTCTCTCCATTTCTCTCTCTCTCTCCATATACCCCTTCCTCTCAATTTCTGGCTGCCTCTATCAAATAAATAAAAACAATTTAAAAAATAAATAAGGGAAGCAGGTTGACTTACTAGAAGGAATTGGAAGCCAGATGAAATAGAGTTGTCAGACACTGAAAATAGTCCAAAGAGGGGTATCCACCACTTTGATTGTGAAGTCTTGGGTTATAAAGATTAAAGAAATATCTGATTGAGAAGTCCTTACTTAAACCTTTCCTGTTTAGAGCCTTCTCTATTCGCTCTACTACTCCTCAGAAGCCCTGATACAACTCTCTTAGGAGTGAACACTCTCTGATACAGTTTATTTTATTGCTTTCCTCCCCCCTTAGACTTTACATTTACAAGGGGTGGGCAGAGGAAGGTTGTGCCTTGTTCACAGCTGTGCCTTAATGTAACCCCCAGCAGGAGCCTGACAAGCCTTGATTGCAGGAATGCTCAGTAAAGGAGAAGAAAATAAAGGCTCTTGGGGAAAAAACTGAACCTACTACTAGTTACCTGGCAGTGAGTAAGAAAGCACTGTTAATATTTGACTTTCTCAGGTTCAGAGTCCAGATAAACAAGTAGCAAACTGATAAATAAATGTAACATGGGGCAGGGAGAGAGCTCACCTAAAAAAGCATGTACCAAGCCCTGTGTTTAAATCCTGGCACCACATGGAAACACTGTGGTACCAAGGAGAAGCTCTACAGATGGTGGAGCAATACAGAGGTGTTTCTTCCTATATGTTTCTGAAATAAAAAGAATGAAAAGAGGGGCCGGGTGGTTGTGCACCTGGTTCAGCACACACATTACAGTGCACAAAGACCCAGGTTTAAGCCCCCAGTCTCCACCTGCAGGGGGAAAGCTTCACAAGTGGTGAAGCAGGGCTGAGGTGTCCCTCTGTCTCTCTCCCTCTATGTCACTCCCTTCCCTCTTGATTTCTGGCTGTCTCTAAGATAATTAAAAACAATTTTAAACAATTTTAAAGTATTTATTTATTGGGGGTCGGGAGGTAGCGCAGCAGGTTAAGCTCAGGTGGCACAAAGTGCAAGGGCCAGAAGGATCCCGGTGAGCCCCCAGCTCCCCCACCTGTAGAGGAGTCGCTTCCCAGGCGGTGAAGCAGGTCTTTCTTTCCCCGTTTTCCCCTCCCCTCTCCATTTCTCTCTGTCCTCAACAATGAACGACATCAATAACAACAATAATAACCACAACAAGGCTACAACAAGGGCAACAAAAGGGGGAAAAAATGGCCTCCAGGAGCAGTGGATTCATGGTGTAGACACTGAGCCCCAGCAATAATCCTGGAGGCAAAAAAAATTACTTATTTACTTATTCCCTTTTGTTGCCCTTGTTGTTGTTTTTTTAAAAAAAAACCTTTTTAATTTATTTTTTAAATAGCCCCTACTTCCCCCAGTCCTGGAACCCTTGGATAGGGCCCACTTTCCCGTATGCATCTCCCAATCCAAACCAAATAATACTGCATCCGCCGATCACAACCTAACCAACGCAACGATTGCCACCTCAACATGCTTCACCTCAGACTGTGTCCAGAGACTTCACGTGTGGAATGACAACCCTTCAGCTTCATTACTCGGGTGAGACCTTTCCTTTTATAGTACACTCTAATTTCATCTCAGGTGGTTCACTTTCTAACAAAGTCCCATAACCTAGATATACACCAGTTTCTGTGAGAGAGAGCTTATGTGCACACGTATCCATAAACTACTGCAAAATATATACCTGAAAGCAGAAGTGCACTAGAGTTTGCAGTGAGTACCTCCCTAACACTTCCTCTCCACTATTCCAAGCAATCCATGATTGCTCAACAAATTGTTTGGCTTCATATGTTAACTCTCTTTTCAATCACCAGGTTCCAGATGCCACCAGGATGCTGGCCAGGCTTCCCTGGATTGAAGACCCCACCAATGTGTCCTGGAACTCAGCTTCCCCAGAGACACACCTTACTAGGGAAAGAGAGAGGCAGACTGGGAGTATGGACCGACCAGTCAACGCCCATGTTCAGCGGGGAAGCAATTACAGAAGCCAGACCTTCTACCTTCTGCAACCCACAATGACCCTGGGTCCATGCTCCCAGAGGGCTAGAGAATGGGAAAGCTATCATGGGAGGGGGTGGGTTATGGGGATTGGGTGGTGGGAATTGTGTGGAGTTGTACCCCTCCTACCTTATGTTTTTGTTCATTAATCCTTTCTTAAATAAAAAATTAAAAAATATATATTTATTTTATTTATTTATTCCTTTTTGTTGCCCTTGTTGTTTTATTGTTGTAGTTGTTATTGAATAGGACAGAAAGAAATGGAGAGAGGAGGGGGAAGACAGAGGGGGAGAGAAAGATAGATACCTGCAGACTTGTTTCACTGCTTGTGAAGCAACCCCCCTGTAGGTGGGGAGCTGGGGGCTCGAGCCAGGATCTTTACACTGATCCTTGTGCTTTGTGCCACCTGTGCTTAACCCGCTGCGCTACAGCCCAACTCCCAAAAAAAAAACCCTTTTTTTTAAAGGATGAGATCAGCCTGGGTGCAGTGTAATCGAGTACAAACAATACTGCAAAAGTTAAATAACAATATAACAGATACGATAATCAGAAAGCTCCAGACAATGTAGAAAATCTTCAGGATGAACAGTATCTTCAACAAGTAAATAAGAAAAACACAACAACAAGAGTTATGTTCATAGCTGCTTATTTATAGTAGCCAGAGTGGAAGAAGCCTAAGTCATCAGTGACTGACTAAAGAAGTTTTGGAATATATATTCTATGAAATACTACTCTGCAATCAAAAAGGTGATTGTGTCCTTCGGGACAAAATGGATGGAACTAGAGGTGATTATGCCTAGCAAAATAAGAGATGAAAGACAACTACCAGGTGTTTTCACTCATATATGGAATCTAGAGATTAGATTTACATGAACTTACTTTAAAAAAAAATCCAAACAAAACAGAAGCAAGAAAACTATAAGATGTGTGAGAACTGGGAGTCGGGTGGTAGTGCAGTGGGTTAAGGGCACATGGTGCAAAGCGCAAGGATCAGCTAAAGATCCCGGTTACAGCTCCTGGCTCCCCACCTGCAGGGGAGTCACTTCACAAGTGGTGAAGCAGGTCTGCAGGTGTCTGTCTTTCTCTCCTCCTCTCTCCATTTCTATTCTACCCAACAACAATAATAACCACAACAACGATAAAACAACAAGGGCAACAAAATAGAAAAAAATAGCTTCTAGGAGCAGTGGATTCGTGGTACAGGCACTGAGGATCCCTGGAGGCAAAAAAAAAAAAAAAAAGAATGTGTGAGAACTATGGTGGTTATCTTTGGGAGGTAGGAAGGTGAGGATACAAAACTTTGCTGGTAAGTGTGGTGTGGAGCTATGCCGGGATAGCCTGAGGGTGCTTCTTCCCGAACTAATGCTCTCTGGGTTGGAGAGAACTCAACTGGAGCCGATCTAGGCTGCTGTGTGGGAGAGGGATCAGGAACTCGTACTGCACTAGCTTCGCAGGAGACACACTCTGGAGCAGGAAAGCAATTACCAAGTGTCTTTAATCAGAAGAGCAGCTGTATTTATACTCTCCAAGTAGGGTGGAAACAGGATGTGACATAGAGAGGGTGGAGCGAAAAGTGACTGGTGGAAGATCAGGGTGTGACAAGGAGAGGGGGCGGAGCAGGTGAAAATTCTACCACTAAACCACCAATGCCCTGGAGGGAAGGTGGTGCTTTATGTAAATGTAAAAGTGATTTATGTAAATAGACCGTAGCTTTGAATGGGATCAAATTAATCTCATACAGACATACCGGTGTTTAAGGGGGGGGGGGGCTGGCATACTATCCAACAGAGCTACACAATGTAATTACAGTTTTTAATAAACTTAATCACAAATAAAAAATACTTATAAAACAGGAAAAAATAGTTCATTTATTTGGTATTTATGTTTGGATCTTAATCCTTTACCACATGTCACCTATTAATAAGTTGATCTTGACTACACTGACTTAATGTGCCACCACTATCTTACATAAAACATCTAAATACACTTCTGAAGTTTCTCTGATCTGTTGTTTCTTCTGTCAACTCATTTAACAATACCATACTTCCATTATTGTGTTTGAGGACTTTCTTTTTGTGGTTGTAGTGGAAAATGCCATTACTCAACAATGCCACTGCTGAGCAGCCTCTCTTGGTCAAGCTTCTCATTATTTTAGGGAGAGAGTGGAAGATAAAGAGAGACTGAAAGCATTGCTCTAGCTAGTGTGGTGCCAGCGATCAAAACTGGGCTTTATGCACGTAAATACTGTGCTACTTTGCCAGTCACACAACTGCTTTTTTTTTTTTTTTCCAGAGCACTACTCAGTTTGGTTTATGAATTGAACCTAGGACTTTAGAGCCTGCCTCTCTTTCTCTCTCTCTCTCTCTCTCCTTTCTTTTCCTCCAGGGTTATCACAGGGGCTTGATGCTCCTGGTAGACATTTTTCCATTTTATTAGATAAGACAGAAATTGAGAGAGGAGGGGGAAGTAGAGCAGGAGAAACAAAGACTGACACCTACAGACCTGCTTCACTGCTTATGAAGTGACCCCCTGCATGTGGGGAGCTGGGAGCTTGAACCCTGGGTTCTTGTGTGGAATTTTGCATTTAGTACTATGTGTGCTTAACTGGGTGTGTCACTGCCAAGTCCCTGGCCCTCCCTCCCCACCCTCCCGTATTTCTCAAAATATCAATGTCAGATGTGCTTAAACGCACAATAGAATATTATTCAACAATGAGAGATGATGAAATATTGTGTTTTGCTAATATGAGTGGAATTAGAGGGGATCATTTTATGTGAATTAACTCAGGAGAAGGACAAATAATGCCAGATAAAGCACAAATTCATAGAATATAAAGAAAATGGGGCTGGGTGGTGGCGCACCTGGTTGAGTGAACATGTTACAGTGCGCAAGGACCCAGGTTCAATCCCCCGGTCCTCACCTGCAGGGGGAAAGATTCACAAGTGGTGAATCAGGGCTGCAGGTGTCTCTCTGTCTCCCTATCTCCTGGCTGTCTTTATCCAATAAATAAATAAATAAATAAATATTAAAAAAAAATTTTTAAATGATAGCAAAAGGAACCACTACCCAAACCAAGAGACCCCTAACATAATGGGAGAAGATCTTTACATGCCATACATCAGATAAGAATTTAATAACAGGGAGTCGGGCTGTAGCGTAGCAGGTTAAGCGCAGGTGGCGCAAAGCACAAGGACCGGCATAAGGATCCCGGTTCGAACCCCGGCTCCCCACCTGCAGGGGAGTCGCTTCACAGGTGGTGAAGCAGGTCTGCAGGTGTCTATCTTTCTCTCCTCCTCTCTGTCTTCCCCTCCTCTCTCCATTTCTCTCTGTCCTATCCAACAACGACAACAACAATAAAACAATAAGGGCAACAAAAGGGAATAAATAAATAAAATAAATATTAAAAAATAAAAAATAAATAAAATAAAAAAGAATTTAATAACCAACATATAAAAAGAGCTTGCCAAACTCAAGAACAAGACAACAAATAACTCCATCCAAAAATGGGGGGAGCACATGGACAGAATATTCACCACAGAAGAGATCCAGAAGGCTGAGAAACACATGAAAAAATGCTCCAAGTCTCTGATTGTCAGAGAAATGCAAATAAAGACAACAATGAGATACCACTTCACTCTTGTGAGAATGTCATACATCAGAAAAGGTAACAGTAGCAAATGCTGGAGAGGGTGTGGGGTCAAAGGAACCCTCCTACACTGCTGGTGGGAATGTCAATTGATCCAACCTCTACAGTCTGGAGAACTCTCAGAAGGCTAGAAATGGACCTACCCTATGATCCTGCAATTCCTCTCCTGGGGATACATCCTAAGGAACCCAACATATCCATCCAAAAAGATCTGTGTACACATATGTGTTGTTGAGGTGGTCTGGTGTCGGGCTGCACCGCGGAGAAGAGAGCGGACGTCCAGAGCAAAGGGGTACACAGATCTTTATTATAGGATGGGGGGGGAGGTTTGGTTCAGACCACGTGGAGCCAGCCAGCAATGGCCGACCACGGGGGGAGAGCAGGGAGCGAAACCTCAGAGAGGGAGAGCCGAGAGCCCAGAGAGAGAGAAGGGAGGGGTGAGGGGGCTTTTTATTGGGCGACAACCAGGGGTGACGTGTAGGGCCAGGATTGGTTGAAAGGGGGCACTCTAGGATATAGCGGAGCATAGAAAAACCTGGGGGCAGAGCCAGGATTGGTTGAAAGGGGGCACTCTAGGATTTAGCGGAGCATAGGAAAACCTGGGGGCGGAGACTGCATCAGAATAAGTCCTCAGCAACATCTCCTCCTATCCCTTTATATCTAAATGGACACAGTAAAGAAAAATGGAGTGGAGCAGGCTTAAATGTTTTAGAGGAATGCCATGCTCAGGTGGGAAGATGTAGGACTTTCTGTGGAGGAGGGAAGGCTTAAATGGCTGCCAACCTTGTGAAATTTATGCGTCCTCCTGTGCTCAACCCCTCTTTAGAGAGACTTACCTGGAGAGACTCATCTCATAGGTTTAAGCGCAGCCTGCTCAACCATCTCTTCACAATATCTCTACATCTTTTCTATCTTTCTACCTAGTAATAGCATAAGATGTACAAAGTCTATAAAAGACTATCATGGGGCAGAAACCTTTTGGGCATAAGCCTACATGACATAACAAAATAGGAAGGGACACGAAGGGGAGAAGTAAAAGCCAGTGTGGTGTGAAGGGAAGGATTGGTGTGTAAAGGAGCATTCCCTGTTTGGGTGGGGAAAGGGGCAAGGGTACATAATGAGGGGGAGGCGGGAGGCATGACCCACCAAACAGAGGGGCTATTTGGCATTGTATAGTCCTCAAGGCAACAGTCTGTAAAGTCTATGAATTACTCAGGATCAGTCTATGAAAAACCAGCAACGTGAAGGGAAGGAAGCTGCTGTAAAATTGTCTAAAGTGTCCAAAGGGTATACCAGCAAGTCCGATAGAAGTCTCAGTCCAAAGTAGGCGACTAGGGGGAGAAATGGCAGGGGATGAAATGCTGCATGAGGAAGGTCAGCCTCTGGAATTCTGCTTTTCTGTAGATTGTGAGCTGGAACCGCCAAAACGTGACAGGTCAAAGCAAAAGCAGGAAAGACAGACAGGCAGTAAAAAGGTTCTGTCCTTGGAGTCTGCGAATCAGATTCCTCAGATCACGTTGAGTGACATCTAGGGTTTCGGGGGGTGTGCCACGGTAGTCGTGCCATCTAGTGAGTGACGTCAGGGTGTGCAGGGGTTCAGATGGTTTTTCCGGGATTCCTGTAAAGAAACACAAACAATCTGCTTCTCGTGGTTAGCAGGGGATGTATCTTTCCTATTCATTTATGATTACATTTTATATTATTTGTCATGGTAGTCAGCCGTTTATCTGGAAGGTCCTGGGTGATTCATGGGGAAAAAGACCTTATCTTTTAACAAAGACTCTAAGGTGTAGGGAGGCGGGAACTATCTTATCCCTTTTTTTTTTTTTTGTATCTTGTATCTTGCCTTTGTTGCCCTAGTTGTTCTTGTTGTAATTATATTGTTGTTATTGCTGATATTGTGGTTGTTGGATAGAACAGAGAGAAATGGAGAGAGGAGGGAAAGACAGAGGGAGATAAAGATACCTGTAGACCTGCTTCACCGCCTGTGAAGTGATTCCCCTGCAGGTGAGGAGCCGGGGGCTCAAACTGGGATCCTCAAGCCAGTTCTTGCTAAGCTCGCTGCGCCACCACCCGATTCCCAGGAACTATCTTTTAACATAAACTCTATGGTCATGCCAATAGCAACCTTGAGGGCACATGTGGCTCCCCACATGTCCCCCTGTCTTATATCATGTTTTGATGTTTGGCGGACTTTGTTTTGTGGCAGGGTGGACTGTGCCTGTCTTAGGTTGGGGATCAGCCTTCCGTCTTACCCGTCATTGGAACACCTGGTCATTTTTGCCCAGTAGTACCAGACATATGTTCTTGGTAGCACAATTTGTAATAGCCAAAACCTGGAAGCAACCCAGGTGTCCAACAACAGATGAGTAGCTGAGCAAGTTGTGGTATATATACACAGTGGAATACTACTCAGCTGTAAAAAATGGTGACTTCACCATTTTCAGCCTATCTTGGATGGACCTTGAAAAATACATGTTAAGTGAAATAAGTCAGAAACAGAAGGATGAATATGGGATGATCTCACTCTCAGGCAGAAGTTGAAAAACAAGATCAGAAAAGAAAACAGAAGTAGAACCTGAAATGGAATTGGCATATCGCACCAAAGTAAAAGACTCTGGGGTGGGGGTGGGTGGGTGGGGAGAATACAGGTCTAAGAAGGATGACAGAGGACCTAGTGGGGGTTGTATTGTTAGATGGGAATCTGGGGAATGTTATGCATGTACAAACTATTGTACTTACTGTTGAATGTGAAACATTAATTCCCCAATAAAGAAATTTAAAAAAATAAAATAAAAAATAAAAATAAAGAATATAAAGAAAACAGATCTCTAGATCGCAGAACTGAAATTACCAAAGTGGGTTGGAGGGAGGGGAGGAGGGATGTGAAAAAGTGAAGCAGGCCATGTTAGCAACTCAGGTTTAAGCCTAGCCCCCATTTCACTGAAGGAAGCTTCAGTACTGTGGTATCTCTTTCTCTCTCCCTCTGTCTGTATCTGAAAAAGTCAGCCAGGAAAGATGAAGTCCTGGTGTGGAGCACACACACACACACACACACAAAAGAAAGGTAGAGTAGTGTCAAGGGACTGTAATGGAGGGATATGAATATTTCCGTGGCAGGTGTGGTATAGTAGTGCATATTTTGGAAAGGTATGAAATTGTACCTCTAAAACATATATAGCTTTGCAAACCAACATTATTCCATTAAAAATAATAAAATAAGGATCCAGGTGTGGTGCACCTGGTTGAACACACATATTACAATGCTTAAGGACCCAGGTTAAAATCCCCGGTCCCCACCTGCAGGGGGAAAGCTTCACAAGTGGTGAAGCAGTGCTGCAGGTATCTGTCTCTCCTCCTCTATACCATCCTTCCCTCTTTATATCTGGCTGTCTTTATCCAATAAATAAATAAATAAAGATAATAAAAATAACAATAATAAAATAGGGGGACAGGCTGTGGCGCACCAGGTTAAGTGGACATATTACAAAGTGCAAGGACCAGTGTAAGGATCCTGGTTTGAGCTTCACAAGTGCCAAAGCAGGTCGCTTCACAAGTGGCGAAGCAGGTTTGCAGGTTGGTCTCTCTCTCCCTCTCTCCCCTCCTTTCTCAATTTCTCTGTCCTATCCAATAAAATGAAAAAAAAAAAAAGCCAGTAGGAGCCCCAGTGATAACCCTGGAGGCAAAATAAATAAACAGAAAAGGAAAGAAATCTGAGTATTTATCCACCATCTCTTATTCATGTAAAAACATCTTTTGGCACCTTAGCTGACTAAATGCATCTCCAGCAAACATTTCTTTTCCCTTTTTTAAATATATATTTATTTATTCCATTGTCATTTTATTGTTGTAGTTATTTACTTACTCCTATAAGTAAATAATTTTTAAAAAGGACAAGAAATAGGAGTCGGGCAGTAGCACACGTGGCACAAAGCCCAAGGAGCTGCCTAAGGATCCGGGTTTGAGCCGGGGCTCCCCACCTGCAGGGGAGTCGCTTCACAGGCGGTGAAGCAGGTCTGCAGGTGTCTATCATTCTCTCTCCCTCTCTGTCTTCCCCTCCTCTCTCCATTTCTCTCTGTCCTATCCAACAACGACGACATCAGTAGCAACAACAATAATAGCTACAATAAAAAACAAGGGCAACAAAAAGGAATAAATAAATATATATTTAAAAAAGGGAAAAGAAGTGTTTGCTGGAAGCAGTGGATTTGTCATACAGGCACTGACCGCCAGCAGTAACCGAGGTGGCAATAAACGAAACAAAACAAAAAAAATCCACCAAAATTTAAGAAGTAAATTAAAAAATAAAACAGATGGAACAATCTTTTTTCTTTAGTCTTTCCATCTCCTTAGTTGTTAAGCCTTAGCTCTCCTCTGCTAGAAAGTCCTGTCTTGTCTCATTGCTCTACTCCATCTCTTTCCTTCAGGACTTCCTTGAACTTCCTTCTTCAAAGCCTTGATAGTGGCCTCCTCTAACTGCAAGACTGCAGTTGAGACTAGCAGGGAGAGAAATAACTAGCCGGAGAGATCAGCAGGTGCAAGGATCCAGGTTCCAGCCCAAGGCAGCCAGGGAGAGCCTGCAAAGGAGAAGCTCCATAAGAAGAATATTATGGGGGTTCGGACGGTGATGCAGTGGGTTAAATGCACGTGGTGCAAAGTGCAAAGTGCAAGGACCAGCATAAGGGAATAAATAAATAATGGTCCAGGATAAGGGAATAAATAAATAGTGGTCAGGGAGGTGGCACAGTGGATAGGGCATTGGACTCTCAAGCATGAGGTCCTGAGTTCAATCCCCGGCAGCACATGTACCAGAGTGATGTCCGGTTCTTTCTCTCTCCTATCATTTCTCATGAATAAATAAATAAAATCTTTAAAATCAATCAATAAATAAAAATAAATATAAAAAATTTAAAAAGAAGAATATTTTGGTGTCTCTTTCTTTCTCATTTTTGTCTCTTATCCTCTATGTAAGTAGAGGAAAGAGCAAAATAGTTGCCAGGAGAGGTAGAGTTGTGTAGGCACTGAATACCAGCAATAACCCAAGAGACAAAAAGGGAAAATAAATTAATAATAAAAAAGATTAAAGTTGGGGAGAAAGTATAATGGTTATGCAAAAAGGCTTCCATGCCTGAGACCAAAGGTTCCAGGTTTAATCCTCAGGACACTGGACGGACTGACTGAAATGGAGCAATCCGTAATGTCCTGTGCCCATCCGCTCGTCACACAGCCACTTCAGCGCAACCCTTGGGTGGTCGTGGTTTACTGATTCCTAAGCTGGACCTAAGGCATTCAGTTCTTCAGGCTGACCACATCCAGACCTGCTCTCCAGGCCAGGCTGACCACATCTGGACCTGTTAGAGAGACCAAACTGCCTGCTGACCACAGACTGCTGGACCTGTCCTAGGCTGACCACAGACTACCAGACCTGCTATAGGACGACCACCAGCTTCCAAACCTGCTGGAAAGACCAGGCGGACCAGCCTGTTTAAGAGGACATCACTGACAAGACTTTACCTGCACCATTATAGTTCATAGAAGAGGTACCAGGGAATTAGGATTGTATATGTATTGAATAAAGTGTTGTGATAGCATCATAAACAGCCCCAGTCTCATTAAAAGAGGGAGGAGGTCCTCTCCCCCTGTCTGCAGACCTAATTTATCTCTCCTAAGCTTTAATGCTCTCATCACTTAGTAAGTTAGTAGTAGGATAGGGACTTTATTAAATGTTGCTACCAGTGTTATCACTGGAGCTTGGTGCCTGTATGACAAACCCACCACTCCTGCACTCCTGGTGGCCACTTTTTCTTTTCTCCTCCTCCTCCTCCTCCTCCTCCTCCTCCTTTTCTATTATTAGATAGGACAGAGTGCAGTCTAGACACCACTAGATAACAGGAATGTGTTAAGATCTGAAACCTGGATGGAGCCCAAGAAAGTGCAAAACTGAAAGAGAAGCTGGTACTCAGAGATGAAGAGGAGGCTAGAAGGAAGTGAGGTGCACAAAGGTCATCAGGAGTGAACTAGACCCTTAAGGTCAAGGCAAGGAGTCTCCATTTGTTTGAAGGCCATAGGAAACCACCACAAAACATTAAGGCATAGAATGGTTGCTATTCTGTTTTGTTTCTTTAAAGTTCACTTCTATTTCAGAAGGAGGTGGTAACCACAAGATTACAAAACTCAGCAAGGCCTGGAAGGGCCACCTTAAGACTGGAACCACCTTAAGCAAACCACACTCCTCAGCACTGCCTATGGGCTGTTTCCGCACTGGGATCTGGCTGGCTTAACTTTGTGCCCACAGGCCCTGAAGCATAAGGCTGCTTGCTCAGCTATGGCCCGTTTGCTCCAGCCTGTGTGCTGGCGGCTGTTCCCCTGGAGGGGTTACTGTTCCCAGAGGACGCAGGTAGGTGGGGGTAGGGATTCCAGTTATTCCACTTTAAGCAGATCACTCAGTTCATCCTATCAGGTGTGGGTATTAGGGAGATATGGATTGAAGCCCCCACAACTGTCACAAATAGGGTGTTAAATGAAAGGTTTGTGTGTTTCAGGCTGCTCCCTGGGACTAGAACAACCTCCCCAACACACACACACACACACACACACACACACACACACACACACACACACACACACAGGCATGTTTTGCATGAACAAAGGCCTCGGCTCTAGCCCATGATCTGTCCCTAACTTGGTGTAAAATGGGAAGAAATCCCTGGAAAGGCTCAAGAGCAGTGCAAGCCCCAAGTCAAGGTGGAGTGAGGATGGAGGTCCCTCAGTTGACAGGTATGGAAACTTTCTCTCCAGTCTTCTTTTTCAAGCTGGGTCCCTTGGTGTGCCTTGGGGAAAGGATTGAGATTGGTAACCTTTTCAACTCACAAAGACAGGACTGGTTACTTTTGTGTGTGTGTGTGCTTTTTTTTTTTTTTAATATTTTTTTCTTAAGATTTTTTTAATTAGTATTTATTCCCTTTTGTTGCCCTTTTTTATTGTTGTAGTTACTGATGTCATCGTCATTGTTGGACAGGACAGAGAGAAATGGAGAGAGGAGGGGAAGACAGAGAGGGGGAGAGAAAGATAGACACCTGCAGACCTGCTTCACTGCCTGTGAAGGGACTCCCCTGCAGGTGGGGAGCGGGGGCTTGAACCAGGATCCTTACACCCGTCCTTGCGCTTTGCGCCATGTGTGCTTAACCCACTGCGCTACTGCCCTACTCCCAATATTTATTTATTCCCTTTGTTGCCCTGGCTGTTTTTTTTTTGTTGTTGTTGTTGTTGTAGTCATTATTGATATCATTGTTGTTGGACAGGACAGAGAGAAATGGAGAGAGGAGGGAAAGACAGAGAGGGGAAGAGAAAGATAGACACCTGCAGACCTGCTTCACCGCCTGTGAAGCGATTCCCTTGCAGGTGGGGAGGGGGGGGGCTCAAACTGGGGTCTGCGCTTAACCCGCTGGGCTACAGTCCAACTCCCTGCTTTTTTTTTTCTTCCAGGGTTATCCCTGGGGCTCAGTGCCTGCACTACAAATTCACTGCTCCTGGAGGACATTTTTCCCATTTTGTTGCCCTTGCTGTTATTGTTGTTATCGATGTTGTTGTTGTTGGATAGGACAGAGAGAAATCGAGAGAGGAGATGGAGAGGGGGAGAGAAAGATAGAGACACCTGCAGACCCGTTTCACCTGCAGGTGGGGAGCTGGGGGCTCAAACCAGGATCCTTATGCTGGTCCTTTTGCTTCTCACCATGTGTGCTTAACAAACTGTGCTACCATCCAATCCCCTGAGGCAGGTGTTTTTTGAAGTGAGACACCAACTTCTATGGTTCTAAATGGAAAGGGGCATTCCTTTAAATGGGGGGGGGGTTTTCTGGTGGGACCACCTAGCGAGGCTTACTGTGAGGGTGAGGGACTAACACTCTTGCAAGGATTATGATCCCAGTCCTCTCCTCAAGTGATCCTGGCAATATGCTTCTCTGCAGGGAGAACTCAGCAAGGGCTTTGTAGAAGCTCTGAAGGCAGTTGTGGGGAGCTCCCGAGTATCTACTACTGCTATTGTCAGAGATCAGCATGGGCATGATGAATCGGTGCACAGGTATGAGGGTGTTCACCTTTCTCCCTTCAGAGACCTCTTCATTTGGGCGGGGGTTCATGTAGGAACTGGGTTGTCTTCTTTCCCACTTCTGTTTTATAGTGTTCTATTTCTCTGTTTTGGGGGTGCTCTGGCATTCTCTACCTCCACACACTCATCCAGACAGACAGGTGTTCTCTTCCCTTCTCCCAACTGTGTAGTTCTTAGGGTCTGCAAACCACCTAGATTCCTTGATTCTAGTTTGGTTATATGGTGCTGGAGCTACATAGAACCCAGGGACCCACACACGAGAAACACTGTAGCACAGAATTATATTCCAGACTCATTTGTTTTATTGCCACTGTGTTATCACTGGGGCTCACAGATCATTACACTGCTCTTGGTGTCCATTTTCTTTTTTTTTAATTTATTTTCCTTTTTGTTGCCCTTGTTTTTTATTGTTGTTGTAGTTATTGATGTTGTTGTTAGATGGGACAGAGAGAAATGGAGAGAGGAGGGGAAGACAGAGGGGGAGAGAAAGACACCTGCAGACCTGCTTCACTGCTTGTGAAGCGACTCCCCTGCAGTTGGGGAGCCGGGGGTTCAACCGGGATCCCTCTGCGGGTCCTTGCGCTTCGCGCCACGTGAGCTTAACCCTCTGCACTACTGCCCGACTCCCACCAATTTCTTTTTTTAATATTTTATTTATTTATTAATAAGAAAGACAGGAGGAGGGAGTCGGGTGGTAGCACAGCGGGTTAAGCGCAGGTGACGCAAAGCACAAGGACCGGCAGAAAGATCCCGGTTCGATCCTCTGGCTCCCCACCTGCATGGCAGTCGCTTCACAGGCAGTGAAGCAGAACTGCAGGTGTCTATCTTTCTCTCTCCCTCTGTCTTCCCCTCCTCTCTCCATTTCTCTCTGTCCTATCCAACAATGACATCAATAACAACAACAATAATAACTACAACAACAATAAAAAGACAACAAGGGCAACAAAAGGGAAAATTAAATAAATAAAGAAAGAAAAGAAAACTAGGAGGAGAGAGAGAAAGAACCAGACATCACTCTGGTACATGTGCTGCCAGGAGGGATTGAATGCAGGACTTCATGCTTGAGAGTTCAACGCTTTATCCACTGCACTATCTCCCGGACCACCCATTTCTTACAGAAATGAAGGGGGGGATGGGAAGCCCTGCTCTCCCATTTGTTCGTGAAGCTTCTCCACTAGGAAATTTCACCTGGGTTGTGTATTCTTAGACAGCAGGAGCAGAATCTTTTTTTTTTTTTTTTTTTTTATAATTTATTTATTTAATCATGAAGATAGGAGAGAGAAAGAACCAGACATCACTCTGGTACATGCGCTGCAGGGGATTGAACTCAGGACCTCATGCTTGAGAGTCCAATGCTTTATCCACTTGGCCACCTCCCAGACCACTCAATTTTTTTTTTTTGCCTCCACCATGAATCCACTGCTCCTAGAGGCCATTTTTTCCCTTTTGTTGCCCTTGCTGTTGTAAAGTTGTTGTGGTTATTATTATTGTTATTGTTGTTGGATAAGACAGAGAGAAATGGAGAGAGAAGGGGAAGGCAGAGAGGGAGAGAGAAAGATAGACACCTACAAACCTGCTTCACTGCCCATGAAGTGACACCCCTGCAGGTTGGGAGCTGGGCGCTCTAACCCAGATCCTTAAGCTGGTCCTTGCACTTTGCACCACATGAACTTAACCTACTGTGCTACCGCTGGACCCCCAATCAATTAATTAATTAATTAATTATTTATTTATTTATTTTACCAGAGCACTGATCAGCTCTGGCTTGTGGTGATACTGGGGAATGAACCTGGGGCCTTAGAGCCTCAGGCATGAGAATCTGTGGAAGCATTATGCTGTAGGAGCAGAATCTAAATGGCTGGTTCTAGGTGCAAACCTCCGGACGCTGTGGTGTGGCCCCAGAATGCAGAGCAGGTCAGTCGGCTGGCCGCCCTGTGCTATGGCCATGGACTCCCCATCATCCCCTTTGGCACGGGTACCGGACTGGAGGGAGGCGTCTGCGCCGTGCAGGTAGAGTGCTCCCTCCACACCTGCAGGGGCAAGGGGCTGGCTCTGCTTTCCTCACCTGTCATCTCGGGGCTGTCAAGGTGGGGCCCCGGACAGCAGCTTCCACGGTGCCTTCCCCCAGGGTGGTGTCTGTATCAACTTGACCATGATGGACCGAATCCTGGAGCTGAATCCAGAAGACTTCTCCGTGGTGGTGGAGCCTGGCGTCACCCACAGAGCTCTCAACACCCACCTGCGGGCCAGCGGCCTCTGGTTTCCTGTGGGTAGGCTGGACTCCAGGCCTTGCTCTGAGGGCTCCCTGCAAGCAGTGCTTTTACTGGGGTTTGAGGTGGTAGACCCCTTTCCTCCCCTGGCACCTGCCCCAGCCTGTCCCCTGCTCTCCCAGACCCAGGAGCAGATGCCTCTCTCTGTGGCATGGCAGCCACCAGGGCTTCAGGCACCAACGCTGTGCGCTATGGCACCATGCGGGACAACGTGTTGAACCTGGAGGTGGTCCTGCCAGATGGCCGACTGCTTCACACTGCTGGCCAGGGCCGCCACTTCCGGTGAGTGCAACACCATTTCTTTTTTTTTTTTTTTTTTTTTTTTTTTTTTTAAAATTTTTTTAATATTTATTTTATTTATTTATTCCCTTTTGTTGCCCTTGTTGTAGTTATTATTGTTGTTGTCGTTGTTGGATAGGACAGAGAGAAATGGAGAGAGGAGGGGAAGACAGAGAGGAGGAGAGAAAGATAGACACCTGCAGACCTGCTTCACCGCCTGTGAAGCGACTCCCCTGCAGGTGGGGAGCCGGGGTTCGAACCGGGATCCTTATGCCGGTCCTTGTGCTTTGCGCCACCTGCGCTTAACCCAACGCGCTACAGCCCGACTCCCGCAACACCATTTCTATCAGTCAACTCCCCCACCCCTCGCTCCCACTGCTTCAAGGAGTGCCCAGGCCATTTCTATGACTTCCGGTGAGTGCCCCCATTCACCATCCCCCCCCCATTTCTGGTGCTCACTTCCAGCATCCTTACCACTTCTGGTAAGCCCTCTTTCTCTGTGCTAGGGAAAGGCCTCCTGGGCCAATGGACGAGGCTCCTCAGCTATCGGTAATTTGGTCTCCATCTGTGGACCCAAGTTGATGCTTCTTTTTTTAAATATTTATTCCCTTTTGTTGCCCTTTATTGTTGTAGTTATTATTGTTGTTGGATAGGACAGAGAAAAATGGAGAGAGAAGGGGAAGACAGAGGGAGAGAGAAAGACACCTGCAGACCTGCTTCACCGCCTGTGAAGTGACTCCCCTGCAGGTGGAGAGCCAGGGACTTGAACCGGGATCCTTACAATGGTCCTTGCGCTCTGTGCCACCTGTGTTTAACATGCTGTGTTACCACCCGACTCCCAAGTTGATGCTTCTTGTGGGCCCTGGGGCAGGAAGCTCGTGCCTCCAGAATGTCCCCCTTGATGGCTGTCTGGAGCCTGCACAGACCTAGGGCTCAGTTATCCTCCTGGCAGGGGTCTGGGGGCCACCTGGAGTTCCAGGCCTAGTGTAGCAGGTCCTCACCTGTCTTGTGTGTCCTCGGGGGCCCAGGAAGAGTGCAGCCGGCTACAACCTCACCGGGCTCTTTGTGGGCTCTGAGGGAACGCTGGGACTCATCACTGCCGCCACCCTGCGCCTGCACCCTACCCCGGAGGCCACAGTGGTTGCCACCTGTGCATTCCCCACTGTGCAGGCAGCTGTGGACAGCACGGTACACATCCTCCAGGCTGCAGTGCCTGTGGCCCGCATTGGTGAGCAGGGGCTAGGCAATCCAGTGGGCTCTCTGGTAGAGGCTTCCTTTGGAGGCAGGACTTCACTTGACTAGCTTGCTCTCTCCTGGGTTCCAGAGTTCCTAGATGATGTCATGATGGACGCCTGCAACAAGTACAGCAAGTTGAACTACTCCGTGGCACCCACACTCTTTTTTGAGTTTCATGGTACCAAAGAGGCACTGGCAGAGCAGGTGCAGCGGGCAGGTGTGCTGAGTACCTTCCATGTGGAGGACAGGTGTACTGGAGGGGTACAGGCTGCTCCACATGAGAACCAGGTATCAACATCACCCTCCCCCTCCTTCTCCACCCCCCATCGCCAGAGGAGATCACCCAGAACAATGGAGCCTTCCACTTCTCTTGGGCCAAAGAGGCGGAGGAACGCAGGCAGCTCTGGGCAGCGCGACACAATGCTTGGTACTCTGCCCTGGCTCTACGGCCAGGCAGCAAGGTGAGCCTAGCCACGATGGTGGTGGGCCCAGGGCTCAGCCCACATCCTATTCATTCCACAACCATCTATCTCTCTGTGTTGAGCTGCAGGTCATGGCCCACCAGTTTTTCAGCCTAGAGGGCAAGCACTGTGTTCAACCAAACCCTCAGGTCCTGCCCCCAGCCTGTCCCCACACCAGCCAGGCTCAGGGCACAGGGGTGAGCCATCAGAGCACAGTGCTTGTAGTGGAGATTTTCTGGAGGCAGAGATGATGACTGCAAGCGGGAGACTGGACTCCAGGAAGCACATACAGAGAGGCTCAGTGTGGGTGCTGGGCTACCCTGCAGGGAATCAGGGTACAGAGCAAGGTGAGAGCTGCAAAGGTCTTTGCTGCAGCATACCAGCCAGTTGTATAAGTGGAAAGCAGACCTGGAGAAGTGCAGGCATTCTTGTGTGTGTGTGAGAGAATAAGACCCCTTCTATAGCCTTGGCCATGGTGGCTGGCCCTTACCAGCAGGATTTGAGGGGAACCTCATGTACCTGCTCTTAACTTAGGGATATTCCACTGATGTGTGTGTGCCTATCTCCCGGCTGCCAGAGATCTTGGTGCAGGCCAAGGAGGACCTGAAGGCCTCAGGAATCACAGGTTCTGCTGCCCCTTGCTAGAGTGGGGTGGGGGAGTGGGAGTTGACTAGCTTCTGTGCTGGGAGGGGTGGGTGGAGGGCTAGGCGGGGATCTGCAGCTCTGTCCTGTGGGTCCCTAGGAGCCATTGTTGGGCATGTGGGCGACGGCAATTTCCACTGCATCCTGCTGGTAGACCCAGAGGACCCTGAAGAGCTTCACCGGGTAAAAGTCTTTGCAGAACAGCTGGGCAGGTCAGCACAGTCTCTTAGTGGGGGTCGGGGTGGGGTGGGGTGTGTGCATAGGAAGCATAGATGAAGGACCTCCTACAGAGAATCCTCTACCGCCCTCAGGCGAGCACTGGCTCTCCATGGAACATGCACAGGGGAGCACGGCATTGGTCTGGGCAAGCGGCATCTGCTGCAGGAGGAGGTGGGTGCCGTGGGTGTGCAGACCATGCGGCAACTCAAGGCTGTACTGGATCCCAAAGGCCTCATGAACCCAGGCAAGGTGCTGTGAGTGGGGCTCCAAACTCTGGGCCTGCAAGCCCTCAGACAACAGAACCTCCAGTTCTGGAAGCATTGACACCACAGGACAACTCTGCCTTGGCTCAGTCCTGCAGGGTTCTGTAGCTGCCTCCCCCCAGTTGGGGGTCAGGAGCAGAGCCTGAGGGACCCAGCACCCTTAATCTGCCTGGTGAAAGGGATCCTCCTTTCTTGGTATAGAAAGAGATTCTCCTTCATGTTGCAGGTCTTCTCCACAGCCCCCCAAATAAACCTGAGCCACATCTTCAGCTGCATGGAGTAGGCAGCACTTGTGAACCACCTCTCATGCCCATCCTCCCCAGGTTGCCCATGACACTCTTAACCCTAGCCATTGGCCTATCCTCGGACTTGATGCAGCCCCAGGAGAAGGTGGCGCTAAGGCTACAAAATAGGAAGCTTGCTTTCAGGGCTCTGAACTCCTGTCACAACTACTCTGCTTGTGAGCACTTGCTGTGGTGCCACCAGCAAACTTGACCCTGTTGAACCTGGACTGGGTCTTAGATCTGCTCCTCACTCCCACCCGCACAGCACTGTTCTGGTTTACAGTGATGTTGGGGCCTTTGGTGCCTCAGGCATGGAAGTCTTTTTGCATAACCATTATGTTATCACCCCAGCCCTTTAGAATATTTTAATCAGGACCAGTGGTGGTGTGCCTGGATTGCCAGCTACAAAATGCACAAGGACCTGGGTTCAAGCCCTAGGTCCCTATCTGCGGGGGGTGGGGGGCGCTTCATGAACAGTAAAGCAGGGCTACAAGTGTCTATTTTCCCCACTCTGTATCCCCTCCCCTCTTAATTTCTCTGCCTCTATGCAATAAATATGTTTTAAAAAGAATATTTTAAGCATGTTCTTCAAGCAGCTGCTATCAAACAATGGAAACCAGAGTGGAGTTGCTCTTTTTGCACCATCTCTCCTCACAGTATGATGTATTATATTGACAGTTTGTTTTTTGCCATCAAACAGAATCCATCCACCTTGAGCTTGTTCTTGCCTCGGGATGGATCACTGACTATAACCATTGGGGTACTTGGTAGTGATCCTCATAAACCCACAAGAGGGCGCCCAACACCATAGCATCTGCTCTGGCCAGCCACGCCCATGAGCGGGCATGCTGAAAGTCTGTCTGAACTCTCCATTGCCTGCAGTCTGCCAAGCAGACCCATATTCCTCACTCTCTGAGAATGCAGGCAGAAATGCAGGGAAGTCAGAGGAACCCTTCTTAGGACTTGACTCCCACTCTCCCCATGTCAACTCTGAGCTTTGGTGCTTACAACCCCCTCTCCCTCATTAGTTGTTCAGACTCTGGGCAGAGGCAGCTAACACTGGGATGAACCCTGAGACACTTCCCCCCTCCCCTAGGGTGTTTTTGGCTCCTGGCTGCTCTGGGATCAGTACTTGTGTGAAGGGTGGTTTGGAGGTAAATTTCTCTGACCCTTTCCCTGAACTACTCAGTAAGTAACCAACTTGTTAGCATTTGTTCCCCCAAGAGAAATTTAACAAGACTGTCCACAGGGGAGAATTCTGTGGGGACATGGTGCTCCCAAACTAGGCAGAGCCCTTCTCTGATGTGCCCTTCATTGTCTGACAACTAGCTGGTGCTGAGTAAATGGTCATTTCCCCAGATTTAGTATTATTATTAGGAAAGATTATAAACATACAGAAGAGTTGAAAGAACAAGTACTGTCACTGTTCACTGAAAATACTAGCATCTGAGGCTTCAACAATGAATTTCTTGCCTCCAGGGTTATTGCTGGGGCTCAGCACCTACACAACAAATCCACTACTCCTGGAGCCCTTATTTTTTTCCCTCGTTGTTGCTGCTGTTGTTGGGTAGGACAGAGAGAAATGGAGAGAGGAGGGGAAGACAGAGCGGGGGAGAGAAAGATAGACACCTGCAGACCTGCTTCACTGTTTGTGAAGCATGTGGGAAGCTGGGGAACACTGGAATTATGTGCCACACTTCTTGATAGCATTCACCTACATCATTGGGCATCTATCTATTCCTTAAGAAGGATAGTCTTTTAAAAACTTCGATGGTACTAAATGGCCCCTAGATGAAACATCCTGCTGAGGTAGCCTTTTCTAGGAAGTCCTCCTCCCCCAAAAAAGGTATACTGAGGCCTTTAGCAGAAAGCGTGGGTGATCAGTCCCCAGAAAGGCAGTGCTCAGGACCACCTGGATACTCTTAAGAACCACAGCAGGAGCCGGCAATCTGGGCCTAAATTTAAGCAGGGGGCTGCAGTGTGCAAGGTGGGAGTGGAAGTCCCTGGGGGTGGGGATAAGCAGCAACCCCAGGAACCAGGAATAGCACCCAGCTTGGCTTCCAATCCTGTCCCACCCAGCTCACGACCACTGGCTCAGCCAAGGTGCTGCCCCAGCCCTGAGTTGAGTCTATAGGCTTCTGCCTGCAACCCTGGGGTCAGACAAGGAGATCTCCTTCAGGGCCAGCTTGCTGGAGGAATTAAATATAGAACAGGGAGACACAGTTGCCAGGCAGAAGCAGGCTGGGCTGTGAATAGAACAGTGCTCTTTGCAGTGTCAAAGCTATGAGGGAGTTTGCTGTGCATGTGCCAGGGGCTCCTGGGCAGGTTATCAGTGACCTCGGAGCTGTGTGACTTTGCACTTGAAAGGCAAGGAATTTGAAGTTTAGGTGAAGTCAATTCCCACAAGGGCTTTCTGCCAAGCAGTTTAGAAGGCATATTCTTGCCACTGCAGTGATGGTCCCTAGGGTCTCCAGCCAAGAGCCAGACTCAAACAGAAAAACTCTTTAGTATTTTTCTGAACATGCTGAGCATTCCTGTGCTACAGCCTGTGTATGCCCACCAGCCTGCAATGCCCTTGTACAGCGCTGGTACTTCAGGACATGCTTGGTGGAAGATGGCTACAGAGCCAGGGCCTGGGGTATGTGTTAAGAGTCCATGGGAGCAATGACACAGGGGCAGGCAGCAGTCCTTTTCCTCCAGAGCTTTATTTTCAGGCTCTGCAGAAGCTCTGAAATGCTGAGCTTCCCACCCAGCCTGAGGTGTGCCAACTCTTGTCCTGAGTGGCTCCTCAAGGGTTCTGTGCTGGCTCTGGCCCAAATCAAGGCCTCTTTCTGGGCCTCAATGAAACATGCCCATGAGTCAGCACTGTGATGAGAGCTGAGCAACAGGCAGTGCAGGATGAGGATTAGGGGGCTTAAACCAAAAAATGGGGAGGGTCAGGCCTACTATCTGGAAGAACCCACATCCTTGCAGCCTCCATTGGCTGGAGAATCTTTGCCCCCATTGATCTTTCTAGAAGAATTCTGTCACAGATACTCTATGATGCTTGAAAGAATCACAGTACTGGTAGGACTGGCATTTGACCTGCATTCCCTCTGGGTAAGTATTACTACTGAGAACCATTTCACATATCTATAGGCACAAGCAGGAGTCTGGAGGAAGGCAAAGGAGGTGCAGGAGGGAACAGGGACAGGCCATCATCACTCACTGTTTGCTTGTGTAACCATAACTCATTAAAATAAAGTCACACAGTCCATCTTTTATTAGACATTATTTTAATACCATATCAAAACACCTTGACTAAGGAAGAAAGCTTTTCCCCCAAGCTTTGAACATTTTTTTTAAACATAAGGTTTTCTTTGTGTATGTATTTTAATATATAAATACAGAAACCTATCTTGCATGGGCTGATGCCACGTGTGAACATCAATGGCTAAGATGTCCTCAAACAGAGAGTGCCTGAAAATGGGTGGCTGCACATATTCCTTTAATAAGTCTTTTGTTTTTCTGGAAAATGAAAATCCACAAGGGCCTAAGAAAAATGTTCAGGCATTTTTGTAGGACACTTGTGATTGTTTAAGTCCTTTGAACTGACCAGAACCAGAAGGAAAAGAGGGGAGAAGAAATAGGGATGGTGGGTGATAAGGTCCTTGATGGTGGTGGCTTTTTTTTTTGGCAATGAAGTCAAGATATCAGAGTCCCAAGGGGGTAAAGGTGCAAAACCAAGCCAGAAAGTGAGAAAAAGAAAACAAGGCCGAGCGGTTGGTGATGGAAGGCCGGCGAGGGTGCCAGGCCATCAGAACAAGGGTGGTGAGAACCTGGTTCTGCTTGTTTCTGTCACTGAGTGGGTTCTAGCTGGACAGCAGACAGCAATCTGTAAACATCACGAGGGGAAACACCAGTCGACACTAGACTTTTTTTTTTTATAATTTTTTTTTTTTTTGTAAACACTTTAGAGACAGACCCATAACGCCTTTTTCAGCAGTGGAAAAGAAAATGCCCTTTCCCTCCTAGGATGAGGGGTGAGGGGAAGGGTAGCAGTTGATTCTTCTCTCTAACTTGCTCTCGTCCAATTTGATGTCTTCAGGGAGAAAGGGAGAACCATTCTCTGGAGTCAGTGCAGGAGGGGTGTCCTGTTCCCACTGGTGTCCCCAGCGTAGCTCTGCCCAGTGTCCAGCACTCCTCTTGGGAACAGGGGCTGGCTGTCCCTGTGTGGACCGTAACATATGAGTCGGCCTCCTCAGAAGCGTGCATCCAGCTGGGGTGTCTGGTTCCATCAGGGCAGCCCCACGAAGCCTCACATTGTGCCAGGAATGTAGACTCACACTCCAGGCCAGGCTGCAAGCCCTCTGCCTTATTCTCACCCTTGCTGTTTCTTCTCCCCGTGTCCTCACAGTTTTTGAGGTGAAGGTAAAAAGAGCAAATGTCCCTGATTTGCCTGATACCATCAGCTGTTCTGGGAGTTTACTTGGAATAAATAAAATAAACCTGACAAGGAACAAAAGAAACAAAAAACAAGAGAGAGAGAGAAAAGAGGTCCCCAAAACCTTTGGATGTGAGATGAGGTGGAGTCTGAACTTTGGGTATTCTGGGGGTTTGATCTATTTGCCAGATAAACAAGGCAAGTACCAGCCTAGAGCTGGAAGGGGTAGGTGGGGTAGGGGGCAAGAGCAGAATTCAACAATGAAAGAAGGTGCCCAGGGGAGAAAGGGAGAGGTCAGATGCATGGTTAAGTAGGGGAATGTGTATGAGCCTACGGGAGGCAGTGCTGTGCTGGCTTATGCTGGAACGGAAGGCTGTGTAGTATGGTGGCAGGAAAAATTTCTGTCTTGGAAGCCACAGATTGATTCATCTGGAAGCGAGGCTTAGGGGAGGGGCCTGCAGGTGGGAAGAACCAGTAGTGGAAGGATTGCTGACCAGCACTGAAGGCAACTGGTACAGTCCCACAGACTCTTGTTTATCACGAGTGATAACTAGATGAAGAGTGAGTGAGATTTCCAGTGGAGCACAAGACAGAACTGGCGTGCAAACTCCATGTTTAGTCCCAGAGTTCTGCTATTGTCCTACCTAGCACCTTCCAAGGGCATCTTTTTAAGCCTTCTTCAGGGAGGTTTGCCCTAGTTTTCTGGAACCAGTCAACTACTAATGTAATGACCGAGCAGGTTCCTCATACCCATGTAAGTTTATGTCCCTTAGGCTTCCCAGGGAGCCATCTCCCCTAGAGCCACTCATGGTAAAGTGCTCCTCAGCTCCCCTCCACTGAACATGTAGAGCTCAGCTCCCTAGCTCCAGTCTCAAGAGTGACTCAGCCCCAAGCCTTGAGCCTGGAGCACTCCAACCATTTACTCACCTTTGAGAGGAGCCAGCAAGCAAGCTCAGCAGGGTCAGTCCGCAGGGTGTTCTGGACAAGATCTGTTCACTTCAAACCATGAATCTATGCAACTGAAGCAGAGAAGCAGCAAGGGAAACATATTACTGCTGACCAGGATGCTTCTTAGAAGGCTCGCTCCAAAGGTCAATTCTTTGAGCAGGGTTTACCTAAATCTCTCCTGCAAGGACCTCAGGGATAAGTAGTCCTGTCCCCAGATACACACTTTTTGAAGCTAGGTGAAGGGGAAAAAAATGCCAACACCAATGTTGGCTGAGCTGGAGGCAGTTGCTCTGGCATGGAAAACAGTGGATCAGGGTTAATCTGGGCACCACAGCAAGGGGAGTGTGACCTCAAGAGGGACTAAGGCCTTATCTTCCAGGAGCCAAGAGGATGAAAGTAACTACCAGTGAGGAGGTGAGAGTGGGCTCTGCAGGGCATCTAGTCCCTGGGGCTTGGAAGGGGCAAGGGGGAAGGGGGAAGGGGAACAAAGGACTTGGGGCTGGCAGAACTCTGAGTCCTGACAGCCCTTTCCTGCATCAAGGGAACGGTTGTGAGACTTCCTCCACTACTGAGAGACTTATCACAAGGATTCCCCCGCCTGCCTCCCAAATTCTACTGAGCTCAGCGGGCTGTGGCTACAGCAGAGATGGTGATAAGGGGGAGATTTAGTAACACTGTCACACAGCAGAACCAGATGGGAGGCTGACAATAAAACCCTGGGCTTTAAGTATCTTTATAGCAGTGTCTCACCCAGAGAAGGAACAGAGTTTGCCCCAAGACAACTTTCTGATCTGTAAGGCAACATCTGGTTATTTTCAAAAACAGGAACCAGACAGATAATTTACATACTTCTTGCTCAAGGCTAAAGCTACTCTTTTCTGCTTCCAGTTGGTACCTCCCTGGGTCACTGGCGCACTCTGTGCTCCTCCCATGCCAAGACCCCCTCCCCCAGGGCAACCATGAGCCTCCCTGGTGCCACATCCTTGTGCCTGGCACTGGTCACTCTGTGGCTGGCGGCCCCATGAGTCAGGTTTTGGAAGAGCCCATGTTTGGGGAAGCTTCAGGGCTGGAGGAGTTGAGAGCAGGTGGTGGCCGCGGGCGGCACAGAGTGTCCTCCAGCCTGGGTAAGGTGTCTTCTTTCCAGTTGGAAACAAAACCAAGGCTCATGCTAGAGCTGAGGACAACCTCAGTCCCGCTAATTATAGCAGTTTTCCAAGCTCTAGCCCCTCAGGTAGTGGCTGTTCCTGCCTCCCAGCCCTCAGGGAGAGCAGTACAGGGCCAGCAAACATACCCCTCCATGTGGCCTTCTGGGTAAAGCTCAGGGTCCTTGCCACATTGAATCGAGTGGCCCACAGAGGAGAAGACAAAACAAAACAAAACAAATACCACCCAAGGAAATGGAGAATCAGGGAGTCGGGCTGTAGCACAGCGGGTTAAGCGCAGGTGGCGCAAAGCACAAGGACCGGCATAAGGATCCCGGTTCGAACCCCGGCTCCCCACCTGCAGGGGAGTGAAGCAGGTGGTGAAGCAGGTCTGCAGGTGTCTATCTTTCTCTCCTCCTCTCTGTCTTCCCCTCCTCTCTCCATTTCTCTCTGTCCTATCCAACAACGACAACAATAATAACTACAACAATAAAAAAAAAACAACAACAAGGGCAACAAAAGGGAATAAATAAATAAAAAAAAAAGGAAATGGAGAATCAAATTCTGAGGTGAAATTCTAAGTGCTCCAATCTCTGGAGTTCCCCATCAGCACCCATCATGCAGATGTCAGACCAGAGCAAAACCTCCAGCAGTTCCACTCTACTCACAGTTAATGTGTTCCATCTTTTTTCTGACCTCTCCCCTGACCCCACTAACAGCCCAAAGGGGACAGAGTAGCTAGTGAGCTAGTCCCCCTCACTCTAAACCCGCCCCCCCCCCCTGTACCTTTTGTGATAAATGCACAGGCAGGGCAGCCTGGCTATTGTGTCCCCCTGAAGCAGCTCCTCCAGGCAGATAACACACTCACCCGCGTCTTTAGTCAGCACGTCATCTGCAGAGGGGAATCACAGGAGAGCAGAGAGTCAGTTCACCAGTGGCACAAAGTAGGCGTAGGGTCTAGAAACTATTGGTTAACAGTGGCCACAATAGTGTGAGACTCCACACACACACAGAAGCCCAAGAAGGACTATGATCTGAAGACCCTCACTGCAGTGACAAGACATACACAATACATATTCATTTTTAGGACTCAAAAAATGACATTAATCACCAAATAATGTAGTAGCCTGGGTCATGGAGATGAAAAGAGTTTGGGGAGGGGTAGACATGGAGCAAAAGCAGCACGAGGAAAACTGTTTCCCTGGAAAGACTTCCCTCTAAACATACACTCATACTAAACATATCAATTTCTGGTTTGGAAAGATCTAATGATGGGGAGAGTGAGTAGTAGAAGGGAAGAATGGAGGAAATGGATGTTTTAGCATACACTTGTAGATGTATGCCTATAACATCATGATTCTTCACTGTGAAAAGTCTGAAACAACCCAAATTACTACTAGTTGGACAGGATAAACAAAATGTAGTATACCCACACAATGGCATACTAATCAGTCAAGAAAAGGAATGAACTGATGGATGCCACAATGTGGGGAAATTCAAAAGATTTTATGCTAAGTGAAAGAAAACAGATACAAAAAGCCATATACTGTTTTTCTTTCTTTTTAAAATTTTATTATTGGATAGAGACAGAGAAATTGAGAGAGGGGAGAGAGATAGAGATAAACACCTGCAGATCTGCTTCACCATTAATGAAGCTTTCCCCGTGCAGGTGGGGACGAGGGGCTTAAACCTGGGTCCTTATACACTGCAGTGTGTACACTTAACCAGGCACGCTACCTCTTGGCCCCCAAAAGGCCATCTATAGTAGATTCTATTATAAGACATGCACAGTATAAGTAAATTCAGAGATAAAAAAAAGTCAGGGGCTGTGTGTGTGAGAGAGAGAATACTGATTTGTTTATTTAGAGGTTTGCTTTATATGAAAGCTGTAAGAGAACAATACATTATATAGTGCACCAGATATCAAACCTGGAGCCTCATGCATGTAAGCCCTATGCTCTGTCTGCTGTGAAGTGACCCTCCTGCAGGTGGGGAGCTGGGGGCTCAAATCAGGATCCTTAAGCCGGTCCTTGTACTTGGCTCCTCGTGTGCTCAACCCACTGTGCTACTGCCCAACTCCCCAATGGGTTTCTTTCTTTCACTTATTTATTATTACCTTTTTGTGGTAAGACCACTTAATATAAGACCTATCTTCTTTCGAAATTTTTCAGTGTTATAGCACAACACTGCTAAGTATATGTACAATCTATAGTAGATCTCTAGAACAGCCAGGGAGGAGCTGGTGCCAGAGTAGAATGATGGGACTGCAAGCATAAGCTTCACTTCAGTCCTCAGCACTGTATATAGTAGAGTGATGCTCTGGCTCTCTCTCACTAATACGTAAGTAAATAATTATTTTATTTATTTTTTTTTTACCAGAGCACTACTTCTGGTGGTGGTAGGGACTGAACCTGTGACTCTGGAGTCTCAGGCATAAAGTCTTTTGCATAACTACTATGCTATCTCCCCAGACCATAAATAATTACATTTTAAAAAAAGAATGTATTGGGGGTCGAGTGGCAATGCAGCAGGTTAAGCGCACATGGTGCAAAGGGCAAGGACCAGTGTTAAGGATCCCGGTTCAAACCCCCGGCTCCTCAACTGCAGGGGGGTCGCTTCACAAGCGGTGAAGCAGGTCGGCTTTCTCTCCCCCTCTGTCTTTCCATTTCTCTCTGTCCTATCCAACAACGATGACATTAATAACAACAACAATAAAAAGGAAACAAAAGGGAAAATAAATATATAAAAAATTAAAAATATATAATTTAATGAAAGAGTGTTGTAGAGGGAAGGAAGGAGGGAGGGAGGTCAGGAGGGAGGGAGAGAGAGAGATGTGTATCAGAGCACTGCTTATTTCTGGCTGATGGGGTCACTGAGTTGTACCCTGGACCTCAGAGGCTCAGGCATGAAAGTATTTTGCATAGCATTATGATGTCTTTCCAGTCCTTTTTTTTTTTTTAAGATACAGAAAGATACCACAGCACTGGAGCTCTCCCCGGGGTCATGGCACTCCCACTTAAGTGTGCTGGGGCTCAAACCTCAGCCCAGCATGTAGCACAGATAGTAGCCTACCAGGTGAACTATCTCTTTAGCCCCTGGGGTTGATTGTTTTAGATATCTCATGCTAGTGAATAGGGTGTTCTTTGGGACTGATGAAAATATTTGGGACCAGATAGAGATGATGATTGTAAAACAGTGTGAATATCCTAAATGTTACTAAACTGCACATATAACTGTTGTGCAGATAGCTCAAATGGTAGTGTTGAATTAAAAAAAAAAGATTTATTTTTTAATATTTTATTTATTATTTATTCCCTTTTGTTGTTTTATTGTTGTAGTTATTATTAATGTCGTTGTTGTTGGATAGGACAGAGAGAAATGGAGAGAGGAGGGAAAGACAGAGAGGGGGAGAGAAAGAGACACCTGCAGACCTGCTTCACCGCCTGTGAAGCGACTCCCCTGCAGGTGGGGGGTAGTGTTTTCATGCCTGATGTTCCTGGTTTGATCTTTGGCACTGCATGTTGATCAGAGTGGTGCTACAGCTTGCCCCCCCCCCATCTCATGTGAAACTCTCTCATATAAAATGAATAAGATAAATCTTAAAAAGAATGTAACAAGAGAAGAGCAGAGCACTCCTCAGATCTGGAATAAGGTGGTGCAAAGAACTGAACTTATGGCCTTGGGTCTCAAGCATACAAACTGGTGTTTTAACAGGTTGAGCTATCTCCATGGCCTGAGCTGGGGGAACCAGACAGGAGTAACAGTGTCACCTGCCTTTTTTTAAAACTAGGACACTGAAGCCAGGAGATAAATTTGCCTAAGTCTGAGGGTTTATGAATGAAGAAGTGACTAAAGTATAGATCTAGGGACCCTCCTTCCCTATTCTGTGTCCTCTGATTGCTTTGGTGGAAAGGGAAACATCTGAGGCCCATAAAATGAAGGTTCTTTATAGTGTAGATGCTACTGTGACTCAGAGCGCCACTGTCCCACTAGGAGCCCCCAATCCCAATATGTTAGAACCTACCCTTGTGCACAGGAGCTATGAGACAGGTCACTCTTGACTTCCCTGGTGCCATAACAACCTGTGGCCCTTTTTCTCTTACATTTTCAAGTGGACCCAAAGGTTCACCAGAAAGGGCAGCGAGGTTAAAAAAAACATGGCCAGCACAATAAAAAGATATAATCCTATTTTCATTTTAAAGTACTAGCTACCAGATATATTTAAGTATTTGCATGTTAATTATCTTTGTGCACATAAGCACACTTAATAGTGGAAAAGAGAGAATTAGAATAAACTTCAGTGATCCAGAAGGTGGTGTAGCAGGTAAAGTATTGGTATCTCAAGCACAAGGTCATCAGTTCAAGTACTAGTACCACTTGTGCCAGAGTGATGTTCTGTTTTTCTCTTTCTCCTCCTCTTCTCATAAATAAATAGACAAGTAAATAAATCTCGTTTGTTTTTACCAGAATACAGCTCAGTTCTGGCTTATGGTGGTACTGGGGATTGAATCTGGGACTTTCGAGCCTCAGGTATGAAAATCTTTTGCAGAGCCGTTATGCTATCTGCCCAGCTCTATATAAAAATCTTTTTTTTTTTTTTTTGCATGCTTCACTTTATTTTTTATTTATTTATTTTTTACATGCATAACATTCCCCAGATTCCCATTTAGCAATAAAACCCCCACTATTTCATTCATCATTTTTCATGGACCTGTATTCTCCCCACCCACCCACCCACCCCAGAGTCTTTTACTTTGGTGTAATACTCCAATTCCATTTCAGGTTTGACTTGTGTTTTCTTTTCTAATCTTGTTTTTCAACTTCGGCCTGAGAGTGAGATCATCCCATATTCATCCTTCTGTTTCTGACTTATTTCACTCAACATGATTTTTTCAAGGTCCATCCAAGATCGGCTGAAAACGGTGAAGTCACCATTTTTTACAGCTGAGTAGTATTCCATTGTGTATATATACCACAACTTGCTCTGAATGACTCTGAAAATGTCCAATAGTTCTAGGTTATCTATCTCTTCATTTAGCTCCCTTATGTCTTTACTGATTTTCTTCCTGGATGATCTGTCAAGTTGAGATAGTGGGGTGTTGAAGTCCCCTACTATGATTGTGTTACTGTTAATATATTGCTGTAGCTCTTTCAGTAGAAGTTTGATGTATTTAGATGGCTTCTCATTGGGTGCATAGATATTAATAATTGTTAAGTCCTCTTGATTGACTGATCCTCTGAGCATTAAGTAGTGTCCATTCCTATCTTTTTTAATCTTATGTATTTTAAAGTCTATCATGTCAGATATGAGAATAGCTGTTCCTGCCCTTTTTTGTGGGCCATTGGCTTGAATGATAGTTTTCCATCCTTTCACTTTAAGTCTGTGTTTGTCTTGTTACGTTAGGTGAGTTTCCTGTAGACAACATATTGTTGGGTTGTGTTTTCTGATCCATCTTCCTACTCTGTGTCTTTTAATAGGTGAATTCAGGCCATTCACATTTATTGATATCAAAGATTGAAGATATTTTAACGCCATTCTTGTAGAGTTTTAGAGTGTTTTGATATATGTTCTATTTGTGGTGGTCTGGTTGTTTATAGGAAACCTTTCAGAACTTCTTTCAAGGCAGGCTTGGTGATGGTTGCTTCCTTCAACTGTTGCTTGTCTGAGAAGGTTTTGATGCTTCCATCTATTCTGAATGACAGTCTAGCAGGATATAGTATTCTTGGCTGAAAGCCTTTCTCATTGAGCAATCGATAAATATCTTGCCATTCTCTTCTGGCCTGTAGTGTTTGTATGGAGAAGTCTGCTGCTAATCTTATGGGTTTTCCTTTGTAGGTGACTCTTTGTTTTTCTCTTGCAGCCCTGAGGATCCTTTCTTTATCCTTATTCCTTTCCAATCTAAGTATGACATGTCTTGGTGTCTTTAGGTCTGGGTTAATTCTGTTTGGGACCCTCTGGGCTTCTTGAATCTTTATGTCTTTGGTGTTGTCTAGACTAGAGAAATTTTCAGCTATTATGGCCTGGAGAACGCTTTCTTCCTCCCCTTCTCTTTCTTCCTCTGGTAAGCCAATAATGCGTATATTGTTTCTTTTGAAGTCATCCCATAGGACTCTGTTGTTGTTTTCAGTATCTCTTAATCTCTTTTTGAGATCTCTTACTTCTTCTTTAGTTGTCTCTAATTCATCCTCAATCTTGCTAATTCTGTCTTCAGCCTCATTGATTCTATTCTCTCTGCCCTCTACTGCTTTCTGGAGTTCATCTATTTTGTTGCCCTGCTCTGATACTGTTTTAGCTTGTTCAGCTAGTTGCCTTCTTAGCTCAGCAATTTCAGCTTTCAGCTCTCTAATAACCATGAGATAATTAGAATTTTCTTCCATATTCTCATTTGTTGTTCCTGCATTTCTGATTACAATTTTTTCAAATTCTTTACTCACTCCTGTTATTATTTCCTTAGCTAATGTTTGGATGTTGAACTCGTTGTTTTGTGCTTTGCCCTCTGGAGGACTTTTAGCTGGACTCTTGTCCTGGTTCGAGTCTCCATTATTTTTTCTTGTTGTTTTAACCATTTTATATAAGTTAAGAGGTTTTTCAATCCCTGAGTTGGAGTTCAGTGGTGTAAAAGCCTTTTTTTTTCCCCCTGTAGGCTATGGTAGCCTGAGGGCTTTTAAACTATCAATAGGCTTCTTGGCTTAATCAATGACTCCTGACCAAGAGATAAAGCAGGGTGTGGCAGAGGTAATCCAGTGGTTATGCAAAGAGACTTTCACAGCCCTTCAGCTATGCCACCGAGGTATAGGTCTTCTCCTGAGTTTCCCGGTTAGATCTCTGTGCCCTGGTGTCCCTCCCTGTTGCTGCTCCAGATTCTGAGGGTAGTAGCAATGGGGACTCAGAGTTGTACTTGGTGAGTCTCTGGGGAGTCCTTTCCTCCCTTCAGCTGTCCCCTTGTTGGTGGAGCAGACTGGAGGTGGTGTCTCCACTGACAAACTGTCGAACTGTTAGCAGTCACTTAATCTCTCCTTAGGCCCCTCTCTCCTCTCTGTCACCAGCCACGCGTGTTTGTACTCACGGGTGATTTACTGGGTTTCTGTGGTCATTCTAGTCCTGTCTTGTTTCGGTCCGGGTGGTCTCCTTTGGTATTCCTAGTTGATCCGGGAGAGGAGAGGAGAGGAGAGAAAGCGATCTGCTGCTCGTAGCTCCGCCTCCGGAACAGCATCATAAAAATCTTTTTTTGGGGGGAAGTGGAACACCAGGTTGAGCGCACATAGCGTGAAGTGCAAGGACCCAGGCAAAGATCCCAGTTGGATCCCCTAGCTCCCCACCTGCTGGGGGGTCACTTTGCAAGTGGTGTAGCAGGTCTGCAGGTGTCTATCTTTCTCTCCCCATTTTCCCCTCCTCTCTCAATTTCTCTCTGTCCTATCCAACAACAGCAGCAACAACAATAAGAATGAAAAAAAGATGACAGGCAGAAGCAATGAGTTTGTAGTACAAGTACTGAGCCCCATAGATAGCCCTGGAAGTAAAATAAAAGAGAAGGCAGAGCTTTTTCTCACTGTTTCCCAGGCCCCTCCTGAGCTTCCTGATACCCCAAATCCAATGTCACTGTTCAAGGGGGAGTTTTAAGTGTACTTTGGCAGGCTGCCCCTCCAATCAGGAAACCCAACGAGAGGTAAGCAAAGGTCTCTAGTGACAAAATGGGAGCTGTAATACCTGTGTCAGGCCTGAAGGCAGGAGGCAAAGGCAGGCTCTGCTCCCTCCCTCCCTGCTGTTTGTCAGAGAAAAGAGATCTTGGAGGAGATAATAAGCCCTCATTTAACAGGCTGGGGGTATGGGTCGACCTATCAATGCCCATGCTCGGTGGAAAAGCAATTACAACAATTACTCCCATCTTTTGCTCCCCCAAATTAACCTTGATCCATACTCCCAGAGGGGAAGAAGTGATAGGATGAAAATAAGAGGACTCTGCACTCCAGCTCCATTAGCACCCAGCAAGAGAGAAGGAAAAGGAGAGGGACATGTGAAGGTAGTTATGTTGTCATGAGTGGCTCGGAGGGAAAGAAAAGATTGAATCAGGAGAAAAAGGGACAACTATATATAATGTGGACAGATAGTTGTAGAGATGATGATTAGCTCATGTCTACAACCTTAGGGGAACTGTGGTGGATTGCAGTGGGGAGACTTAAGATTCAGAACTCTGGTGGTGGGAATGGTGTGGATTTAAACCCTTGTTGATATGTAATTTTTGTGTAAAAAAAAAAAAAAAGGTCTCAGTGATACAGCAGGAACTTTACAGTCACAGTCACATCTCAGTGAATCCCAAAGACCCTGTGTGTGTGGGAGGGGTGTCTCTGAACTGGCTCCCGAAGCTGCTGAGTGGTCATGACACAGGAGTGTCAGTTCTTTCCACTTGGGTACCTTGCCTCTTTTTCTTAAAAGACTGGGCAACAGGGACTCACCCTGGAGGCTAGAAAGCACCAGCTGTCTTTTTGTAAATGTATGCATACAGGAGGGGAGGAAGGAGGTGCTGTGGAAATTGCATCATTCCCCTCCCCACCCCCAGTACTGACTCAGCACTCCCCAAGGGTCCTGGGCAGGGGCTGCAGGTGTTCGGGTGGCAGGGAGGGGAAAGGGAAGCCCAGCCACCGCTAAGTTTTCCTCCAACTCTCCCAGCAGCTGAGAGCAGGACGTGCATAACACTTTCCCCCATGCCTGCTGGAAGCTTAGGCCCTGGTAGGAGGGGAGGTGGGAGCCTGAGGGAGAACCCCAAGCAACCCAAGCAAATGATGCAGAGGCACAGGCCCCACCCCCTGGCCTCATTTCCAGCCTAGGTGCGGGAGAATCTGTTCTTGAAGCCACTTCAGTATGCACAGAATGGCTGGCCTGGTCCCCTGAAGGGCAGGCAGGGCAGTGCCACCATATGCATGCAGCGCCTTGCCAGCTCCCTCCTTGGAAACACTCCAGGCGAAGGGGAGACTGAGTGGAGAGAGCTCTCTGCCAGTGGTGGCATTCTCACTTCCCCACCCTAGGATTGTGAGGTGTGATCTAATTGTTTTGGTGAGTCAGGGTGCAATGATGAGAGCCCAGAAAGTGAGCCAAGTGAAGCTCAAGTCCAGAGGTTTTCATATTCACTACAGCACCCCACAGCTCTGCATTCTGGTCCCCCCTCCCTCCCCACCCTCACCACAATCACAGGCCTCCCTCCAACCTACTCACTCCTCACTCACCCAGCCCTCTGCCTCTCCCCTGCAGGAGGAGCACTGGGACAGAAACCTCTGCAACTAGATTCCAGTGATAACACCTGACATTAGCTGTTGGCAGTGCTCCACTAGGCTTCCTCTAGTGAGAGGAAAGAAAAGAAAGGCACTTCTAGCCCAACCACAGGGTCTCTGAGAGCAAGAGACACTGGCTAAGTAAGCACCATCTACACACGATTGCTAGCTTGGCTCAGGATAAGCTGGCAGCAGGTATTTCTGCTCTTAGGGGAGACTGATTCCCTCTCCTTCAAAGACTTGTGTGACATTCAGCATTTTAAGAACCCTGAAATAGAGCAATGACCTCTAACAGGACAGGGAGTGGCAGTCAGGAACTAAGATGGTGAGGATGGGTCTACACTCCAGAAAAAGTTGAGGAGAGAGAATTTTTTAAAGCAACTCTAAAAGCTACTAACTTCTTTTTTTCTCTAACAGGACAGAGGGAAGTTGAGAGAGGAGGGAGAGGTAAAGAGGGAGGGAGAAAGAGAGAGAGGGGGAGGGAGAGGGAGAGCGAGAGCTATACACTGCTTCACGGCTCCTGAAACGTCCCCATGCAGGTGGGGACTGGGGGCTCAAACCTGGGTCCTTGAGCATGGTAATGTGTGTGCTCAACCAGGTGCATCACTGTCTAGCCACCCCAAGCTCTCCTTAATACTGCTGGCAAATGAATCTGCCCCACTACAGGCTCCCAGGAACAATAGCCAAGGACCTCCAGCTGGCCACAGAATTAGTGTCCCTTAAGCTTTATTTATTTATTTATTTTCCCTTTTGTTGCCCTTGTTTTTTTATTATTATTATTGTTATAATTGATGTCATCATTGTTGGATAGGACAGAGAGAAATGGAGAGAGGAGGGGAAGACAGAGAGGGGGAAAGAAAGACAGACACCTGCAGACCTGCTTCACTGCCTGGGAAGTGACTCCCCTGCAGGTGGGGAGCCAGGGACTCAAACCGGGATCCTTAGTCGGTCCTTGCACTGAGCGCCACCTGCGCTTAACCCACTGCTCTACTGCCCGACTCCTGTCCCTTAAGCTTTTAACAGACAGCTGGTCATTTGTCTACTGGAGAGAATAGTTGTCCCCCCTCCCCACCCCATAGTATTATAACTCTTCTGTTCACAGTAGAATCAAGTTAAGCATCCTGATCAGAATTTGAATGTATATTCTGGAGGGTAAAAACCTCAGTCTCAGAACTACATGTACAAGCTGTAAGGGAGAGAAACTGAAAAGCCCAAACTAACTACATTTACCAGCAAAAAATGGGTCCAAATACCTCTTTCCTCTCCTATGTAATGTCCTCATTTTCCTTTTTCTTTTTATATTTATTTCCTTTTGTTGCCCTTGTTGTTTTTTATTGTTGTTGTTGTTATTGTTGTTGTTGTTACTGCTGTCGTCATTGTTAGATAGGACAGAGAGAAATGGAGAGAGGAGGGGAAGACAGAGAGGGGGAAAGAAAGATAGACACCTGCAGACCTGCTTCACCACCTGTGAAGTGACTCTCTTGCAGGTGGGAGCTGGGGACTCAAACCAGGATCCTTACTCCTGTCCTTTCGCTTGGTGCCACATGTGCTTTATCCACTGTGATACCGCTTAACTTCCAAGAGAAGCAGGGCTCCAGTGGCAATGGCAAGATCCTGGGCAATGCGCTGTACTGGCAGGCATCAAAAGCCTACAACACCCGGTATTCCCAGGCGGTCTCCCATCCAAGTACTAACCAGGCCCAACCCTGCTTAGCTTCCGAGATCCGGCGTGTTCAGGGTGGTATGGCTATAGACCTCATTTTCTAGAAGTCTGGGTTCAGAGGGCAAGGAAGGGTCAAACATCTAGTGCTCTGAGGTTGGGGCCCTTCTCTTCCTTTTGGCCTGGATTAGGTATTCATGAGCCTTCCCTGCCTGGTGCTGGGCCTGGGCTGTTAGTGGTCTTCACATTTCTTTTTTTTTTTTTAAATATTTATTTTATTTATTTATTCCCTTTTGTTGCCCTTGTTGTTTTATTGTTGTAGTTATTATTGTTGTTGTCGTTGTTGGATAGGACAGAGAGAAATGGAGAGAGATGGGGAAGACAGAAAGGAGGAGAGAAAGATAGACACCTGCAGACCTGCTTCACCGCCTGTGAAGCGACTCCCCTGCAGGTGGGGAGTCGGGGTTCGAACCGGGATCCTTATGCTGGCCCTTGTGCTTTGCGCCACCTGCGCTTAACCCGCAACGCTACAGCCCGACTCCCGGTCTTCACATTTCTATTGAGCACTAGGTAAACCAGTTAGACTAGTCTTGACTTTCCTAAAAAAAAAATTTTTTTTTTTTTTAAATCTGGCAAGCAGCTACTGGAGGCCTTCCAACCCACAGTTCTGGCCAACCCTCATAATAAGAAAAATACTACTTTCTATCTGCCCCATTTAGATGGTTTCTACTTTTTTTTCCCTTCCCTTTGGTGGTTAACTAAATTTCATCTTATATAACCACTGTACTAAAGGACTTCCCAAATTGGTACCAGCAGTTATAGAAAGAGAAAGAAACTCCAGGGCAGTGACCAAGAACTCTGTGAAACTTCATTCTCTTCACTAAGAAAGTTTCATCTTACAAACTTTTTCTTCTTTTTTTTTTTTTTAAATCACAGGCCCTAGGAAGCCTGTTTGATAGAGCCCTAATCATATTCTCTTCTTCCTGTTTTCTTCCTCTTCCTTCTTCCTGTCTTTCCTCTTCCTCCTCAATTCTCCTTCTCTCTCTACTTTTTAGATAGAGACAGAAAGTGACCACAATACCATAGTCCCAAAGCTTCCTTCAATGCAGAATGGACTAGGCTAAACCTGGGCCTCCCATGTAGCAAAGCAGAACATAATTTAAGTGAGCTATTTCATCATTCCCTACTTAATGTGCAGCTTGACGATACGAGAATCCGGCATGAAGCCCAGCCAGTCTATCTTGGCGTTACTCTTGATCGCACTCTCATTTCACGAACATCTCATAAAAACTGCAGCAAAGGTGGGCGCGAGGAATAACATTGCAAGACTGGCCAGCTCCTCATGGGGCGCGAGCGCTTCCACACTACGATCATCATCTCTGGCATTATGCTATTCCACTGCAGAATACTGTGCCCCAGGATGGTTCCGTAGCCCCCATGTCCACTTGGTCGATTCCAAATTATATTCCTCCATGAGGATAATTTCTGGAACCATCCGTTCCACCCCGGTTCCATGGCTGCCAGTTCTTAGCAACATCGCCCCGCCAGATATTCATTGGGATGTGGCATCATCTAAGTTCATTTCCCACGTCTACGCTCGACCGGACCTGCCAATATACGTGGATATCTTCGCCCACCCTGTCCAACGTTTGATGTCTCGTCATCCAATCTGGTCCCCTACGCCTACACTGAACTTCTCTGTTCCAGACTCTTGGAAACAGAGTTGGCAGTCAGCTGAGGTAAAGAACAAACAACCTCATCACAGACCCCTGCAAGCGTCAACCCGGCTTTGACCTAGCACGTTATGATTGGGCCCTCCTCAATCGCTATCGAACAGGCCATGGCCGGTGCACCGCTATGTTCCATCGCTGGGGAGCCAGAGATGACCCGAACTGCCCCTGTGGCTACAGACAGACTATGACCCACATAGTCAACGACTGCCACCTCTCCAGATTCAAAGGAGGTCTCGAAACTTTACATCAGGCTCAACCTGACGCTGTTGACTGGCTACGGAAGAAGGGCAAACGCTAGAAGAAGAAGAAGAAGAATAATGGACTATTTAAGTTCCTTCATAGTTTCTTTTTCTTTCTTCTTTTTTGTGTCACTGGGGCTTCACTGTTCTGGACAGGGGGTGGGGGTGGGTGATCATAGCACCAAAATTTCTTCCCAGTGCAGTGAGGTTTGGTCTTGAACTTGGGCAATGCACATGGCAAAGCAGGCATGCTCCCAGATGAGCTATCTTGCTGGACCTCTTTCTTTTTTAATAGCAAAGACACAGAAAACTAGGGAGGTTCAGGTGATGAGGAAATCAAACACAATGGCAAGACCAAAATCCTGGATAGAAAGAGAGAGAGGAAAAGGGGGGGGGTAGAACTTACTGGTGTTATTATTTTACTATAATAGTCCCAGACCACATTTGCTCCAGAGACTTCTGCTCCATATGCAAACCCCAGATAGTATACATAGGGTCTAGAAGCTAAATGTGAACAGCATAACCATAATGGCTTCCTTTGATCATCAATAGTGTGCACAGAGGGGCCAAACCATGTTTATGAAGTACTTTCCTCACCTGAAGACAAATTCCACTGATACAGCATGCCTTTATCTTAGCACTTGGTCATAAATGACAAGCTTTGCAAAAGGGATCCTGAGTTTAAAGCTTCTAGTTTCTTTTTCCTCAACCTCTCTCTCTCTCTCTTTCTCTCTCTCTTCTTTCTCTGTCTCTCTTTCAGACTTTTGTAACTTTTTAGTTAGACTTTTTAGTTAGTTGAGGAGATTGAAAATGGGAACAAAGGACACCTATTATTATGCCTTGGGCTAATCCTCTTCCTCCACCAGGACTCTGACTTGGAATGTACTTCTGTGGGTGACCTGTGCTCAGGCTGTGCTGCCAAACTTGCTCTGTTTATGAGGGTAAAGGTGAGAGGGAAGGAGGACCCTCTCCTTTGGAGGAGGCCTACAGGCAGTGCTGGCAGTCACTGCTAAGGCAGGGGCAGTGTGTTCTGGGCAGCAACCACCTTTCACAACAGTGTTCAGGTGGCCCCATGAGCACTCTGTCCCCTGCAGCTGCTCTCATAAAGTGTTTCCTGATGAGAGCATGGTCTTCTCAGGATGAGCCCACTCTGAGGCTGCTTTGTGTTTTATGACAGCAGAGGGAATGTCTGCAGAATACTTTCTCCAGAAACCCAGGGGACAGAAAATACAGGCAATGCTTATGTGGAGAGTAAGTGAATACAATTTCTGAGGTCGTGTAAGAGGAGGGTTGTGAGCCACAGGAAGAAACTTCTCTCACTCAATGGCCCCAGGCAGAGACAAGGAATAGAGCTGAGAGGGGCTAGAACATCATCAAAGAACCCAACACTGAGCAGCCTGATGGGAATCCCAGAGTGCACATGTCAACAGACATACATGAGAGTCGTCAGTCTCTGAGAAGAAGGCTTCTGAACACCAAGTAGCATACAAAGGGGGAGGAAATGCTGGGTGTGAGACAGGGCCAAAGATTGCCTTGCAGCTGGCTGCTCACCTATCCTGAGCAAAGTTTGTTAGGCTGAGTGTAGCTGAGACAAGTTGGTGGCTAGTCTGACCACCTGTATCCAGAATCTTTTGGCTGACGGAGCACAAAAGGGTTAAGGGAATGGTAGGATGTGTTTTCAAGAGGTTAGTGTAGGTCAATTATTACAGATTAGTTTAGCAGGAACAATCTGGAGTGATAAGGCTTCCCCTGAAAGAAAGAGCACACCAGGGTGAAGTAACAAGATCCCAAGGACAGGTCTGTTTCCATTCAGGAAGCTTTCATCAAAAGGATGGGGCCCACTGGTCAGGTTCACCTCTGTTCTAATCTTCAGACTGTAATAAATCATAGAACTCCTTTCCTTCTGCCATAATCCTAGCTGGTGACCCAGTGCCAGGATTGACTTCCCCTAACCCCCCTCTGCACACACACTCAGATCCAGTGTTCCTTCTCGTTGAAGACACAGTCCTTAGATAAGTGTAGTCCAAGGACACACTAAGTACATAAAACTATTAACTACAGCAGCCCATGGTAAACAGCTTTAAGAAGTCAGTCCACTCTGGAAAATTATAAAAAGAAACCCCTAGATGGTCTAGCAACTTTCTTTTGTGGTGAATATCCCTATCAACGGCAGCTGTGACTTCCTAAGTTCTGACTTTGTCCTGGGCTCTGTGTTGAAGGGTTTTATGTGAAATATTTTTATTCAAGCAACAATCCTATGAACCAGGTATTGACAGCCAGAAAACCAAAGTTCGGCTATACCAAGTGACCTGTCACAGTAAGTAGAGGCTGGCTTTGCACCCAAATTAGTTGGGCTTTGAGACCTAGCCACAGCATACCAGGCAGACGCTGACACTCATTTTGCATACAGAGGGCCAAGCTAGGGTGATGTGGGCTGCACAGACTAACCTGGTCAATACTTTCTTCTGCATTAGCTGACTATGTCTGAAGCAGTCTCCAAGGTAGGAAGCAGCATGGTTTTGGAGAGGCAGTGTAGCCAAGTGAGTTTTCTTGTTTGTTTGTTTTTTAGTGGAGACAAGAGTTGAAAGAGAAGGGAAAGTAGAGAGGGAGAGACATTTACCTGCAGCACTGCTTCACTGTTCATGAAGACCCCCTGCAGGTGGGGGCCAGGGGCTTGAACCCGGGTCCTTATGCATGGTAATGTGTACACTCAACCACGTGCACCATTGCTTAGCCTGTAACACTTCTGACTCCCACAGGTATCCATGCACTGCACTTATTCTGTGGTGAAAGTCAGGGCTTATGCACTCCATGTAAAACACAGACTCCCTCTTCCCTCAGGGCCCTCTTCTGCTGTTAGGGAGTGTGAATGGGTGAAGGCATTTCTCTGTCTCCCAATCTGAGCTAGAAGAAATTAGGAAACAGAAGAGAGGGGAGCAACCCAAGTGCTCAGGGAGGTGGCGCTGTGGATAAAGCATTGGATTCTCAAGCGTGAGGTCCTGAGTTCGATCCCCAGCAGCACATGTACCAGAGTGATGTCTGATTCTTTCTCTTTCTTCTCCTATTACTAACTAACTAACTAACTAACTAACTAACTAACTAAGAAGAGCAACCTAAGATTTCCTGGTGCTGAGGGCCTGACCCCAGGGCCTTCTGACTTACCCCACTTTCTCCTCTTTTCCAACTGGGCCAGCAAGGCTTCCTGGATACTTAGACTGCTCAGCATTCCTGCCAGAATGTGGGTGCACATGCTGCAGAGCCAAGACTTACCATTGTAGGAGAGGCGAGGTTTGCTCAGACACATTATAAAGTGCATTTCCATCTCATCAGAAGCCACAGACTTGGAGCAAATGGGGCACTTGAAACCTGAAAGAAAGGAAAATAGGGGTGAAATATTTTCTCCAAATCAAGTAGATGCAAGAATACAAGAGGACTTCTATTAAAAAATGCATAACTTTGGCCATGTCAGAGCCATGTGGAGAAATACAATTGGAAGGGTGGGGAGATAGCATAATGGTTATGCAGACTCTCATGCCTGAGGCTACAAGGTCCCAGGTTCAATCCCCCACATCACCATAAGCTAGAGCTGAGCAGTGGAAAGAGAGAGAGAGAGAGAGAGAGAGAAATACAACTGGATAAATCCTTGCCCTTTACCAGACCTTTTCTTCATTAAATCATGCAAAGTTTTTGCCAGTGTCCTCCTTCCCTTTTTTTTTTTTTAAAGTATTATCCATCATATAGTCCTCATTAAAGTGTACCAGAAGTCACTGACAGCTGATTTGAGACTTTTACTTTAGCATTTTCCCCAAAGAAGTATAAAGGGCAGCAAAGATAGGCAGACCTCAGATCAAGGTAACTGAATAATTTGTTTAACACCCTTCCACTCCATAGCCCTCACACCACTTGGTTGGATTCCTTAGTCACTGACACCTCAGCTCTCACCCATTCATAACCAGGTGGCATCTCCAGCCCTGACCCCTTTATCTCTGCCTCCCTGTGCTGAAGACAGCTGTCCTCTGGGTAAGTAAAAAAAAAAAAAAAAAAAAAATCACATTGCAAAAGGACCTCTGTGGTGGGAGGCATCATTAAGTCTTCTCTAAAAACAGTCTACCAGAGAAAGTTTTCTCTTTCTTAGTTATTAGAGCAGCAATCCTGCGTGAATTATAGTTTGACTTCAGAGGATGCCTAAATACAACATGTGCCACCAAGAGTAGCAGCTGTTTTACAAGGCCAAGTAAACAGAGGATGCTGTGACCCTGTCCTTGTAATTCCCAAGGAAGCTTGGACAGCTCACACACTGGAGGAGTTTCATCAAAATTTTATCAGGATTAGAAGTTGGGCCTGAGAATCTTCTGAATTGAACTCCACTATGAAAATCTAGTCCCTTTATCTATTTTTTATAAGTGACTTTACATTTATTTATTTTATTATTAGATAGAGGCAGAGAGAAAAAAAGTGAAGGAGACTACAACACTGAAGCTTCCTTCAATGAGTGGAGGCTGGGCTTGAGCCTGGGCTGTGAACATGGAAAAGCAGCACCTTATCCGAGTGAGCTATTTCACCAGCCCTATAAGCTATTTTTCTTTCTTTTTTTAATATTTACTTTCCCTTTTTGTTGCCCTTGTTGTTTTTTTGTTGTAGCTATTATTGTTGTTGTTACTGATGTCATCATTGTTGGATAGGACAGAGAGAAATGGAGAGGAGGGGAAGACAGAGAGGGGAGAGAAAGATAAGACACCTGCAGACCTGCTTCACCACTTGTGAAGCAACTCCCCTGCAGGTGGGGAGCTGGGGACTCGAACCAGAATCCTTATGCTGGTCCTTGAACTTTGAGCCATATGCACTAAACCCACTGCACTACTGCCCAACTCCCTAAGCTATTTTTCATAAACATAATAAGCTATTTCTGATTTCTTCCATATTTATTTATTATTATTATTATTATTGCCCCCAGGGTTATTGCTGGAGCTCGGTGACTGCACTACGAGTTCACTGCTCCTGGAGGCTATTTTTTCCCCCTTTTGTTGCCCTTGTTGTTTATCATTGTTGTTGTTATTGCTGTTGTTGTTGGATAGGACAGAGAGAAATGGAGAGAGGAGGGGAAGATAGAGAGGGGGAGAGAAAGATAGACACCTGCAAACCTGCTTCACTGCCTGTGAAGCGACTCCCCTGCAGGTGGGGAGCTGGGAGCTCGAACCGGGATCCTTATGCTGGTCCTTGCGCTTTGTGCCACCTGAGCTTAACCTGCTGTGCTACCGCCCAACTCCCAAGTCCGATGTTCTAACGCTAGCTGTCTACTTCCCTCCCCTTCTCACTGATTTCTAAATGAATTACTTTTCATGTAAACTCTACCAAAAAGATATGACACTTAAAGTTACTTATCTGTCTACATTAAACTTTTTTTTCTACATGTATCTGTCCAATTGTTCCTGCACCATTGTTGAAGAGGCCCCCTACTCCCCCACTGGATGGTTTTGGCCACTTTGTGATATATTAGATCATTATATATGTGTGAGGCTATTTCTGGGCTTTCAATTCTGTTCCATTGATCCCAGTGTCCTTTTTTTTTTTTAAAAAAAGATTTTATTTATTTATTTATGAGAAAGATAGGAGGAGAGAGAAAGAAACAGACATCACTCTGGCACATGTGCTGCCAGGGATCGAACTCAGGACCTCATGCTTGAGAGTCCAAAGCTTTACCACTGCACCACCTCCCGGACCACTGTGTACATCAAATTTTACACATCATACTTTCACCCATTTTGTGACCATAATTCTGACCTACTCAGGCTAGATACCTTTGGTCAGTACATATAAATAAATACTGCTGTGAAGATTTAACTTTCTTGCTAATTTTTAGTCCAAATGTTCCATGCTATATCACTGAGTAGTGTCTGTCAGCAACAATTATTATGAAACAGATAAGAGATGAAGGTTCTTGTTGGTTGTTAGCTGCCAGAGGAAAGAGGAGGAGCTTATGCTTTCCTTAAGGTCCCTCCTGAGGCCTCATTCATTCTGCCTGTGAAGTCCTCCATTCTGACAGCTGGTGGTGCTGAGACAGGAAGCAAGCTCTTATATCTCATGGAGGGCAAAAGTATTTAGCTCAATGCCTTCTCCAAGGGCCGGGTGGTAGCACACCTGGTTGAGCGCATGTATTACAGTGTGCAAGGACCCAGGTTCAAGCCCCTGGTCCCCACCTGCGGGGGAAAGCTTTATGAGTGGTGAAGCAGGGCTAAGGGTGTCTCTCTCCCACTCTGTCACCCCTCTCCCTCTTGATTTCTGGCTGTCTTTATCCAATAAATAAAAATAATAATAATAACTTTAAAAGCCTCAAACTACAAGACCAGAGAGAAAAATTCAAAGTTTGGCTGAGAATAGACAGAGTCGACTTTGGACTTTGGCACAATTCACATTTCTTCAACCCCTTTTCTCAAAGATCTTTAGTTTCGAAGTAAGCATTTTTGGATAAACAGTCTCTTTAGTTTTGGAAATGACAATGAGTGGTCTGGGAGGTGGTGCAATGGCTAGAACCCCTGACTTAAAAGCATGAGGTCCAGGGGCCAGTGGCACACCCAGCTGAGTGCACATATTATATACAAGGACACAGATTCAAGCTCCCGGTCCATCTGCGGGGTGGGAAGCTTCACAAGCAGTGAAGCAGTACTGCAGGTTGGTTGGTCAGTCAGTCAGTCAGTCTGTCTACCTACCTACCTATATCTCTCTCTCTTACCTCTACCTATATCTCTTCCTTACCTTTCAATCTGTCTCTATTCAATTAATTAAAAAAGAAAGTTCTTTAAAATTTTTAAGTGGATCCTTCGCATTTCACATACCAGAGTGATGCTCTGGTTCTTTCTCTCTCTCATGCAGATAAATAAGTAAATGATTAAATAGATCTTGGCCTGCAGACTTTGGCCAACCTGAGAAAAGGTTAGATTTTATTTATTTATTTATTTATTTATTTATTTATTTATACCAGAGCTCTGCAAAGCTCTGGCATATGGTGGTCTGGGGAACTGAGCCTCAGACACAATTTTTTTTTTTGCATAACAATTATGCTATCTTTACTGCAAGAAAAGGTTGCATTTCCTCATCTCTGGGTGTTTTCAAATTCATTAGTAACAAAACTAGAAGAAAAAAAAGAAAAATGAGAGTGTATAAAAAGAAAAGGAGAGTGTATGTGTGTATGAATTACCCTCAGTTCTCTGGCCAAACGGATCTCAGATATGCCTGGCTGACTCCTTATTAATCCAGCACAAAGCCCAGCAGACCCAATCTCACACATGAGTGATGAATTTGAATCTTATTGAATGAGGATATCTTCACATCTAATCTAAGTCTCTCTATACTCTTTGATCAGCCTCATGCCTGTGCCTTGAAAATAAACTAATACATACATATATATGTTAAGTACCACTCTATATGATGACCAATCATAGGGAGACTGTTTGATTTTCTTAAGAAATTTTTCATTTTTAATTTAGATTAAAAGCTTAAGGTGCTGTAACACTAAGTGTCTTCAGGGTGCTTCTACTTCCAATGTGTTTTGAGCCCTGTCTGCAGGCAGGCTGGAATGGAGGTAAGCCTTGTCTAACCGCAGGTCTAGAACAATCACTGGGAAGGGTTAAAATGATTTGTTACTAATAAAAAGCCTTGCACATTAGTGGCTCTTCTGGTAACAGAGAACAGATTCATGGTTACTGCTATAATAGCATCATTCAGTCCCTACATTCCAATGTAATTCCTTGAGTGTGAGAGGGGAGTCAAGTTACAGCCAAAGGTGCTAGGAAGAGGCCACCCAACAAGGTCCACAAGGGACTGTCACTGGATATTTATGTCCTAAAAAATAGTTGAAACTCACAGATTTAGACCAGTCAGTCCAGTAGTTGTGCAGAATGAGTTGTTCAAACGCGTGTGTGTGTGTGTGTGTGTGTGTGTGTGTGTGTGTGTGTGTGTGTGTGTGTAAGGGCCCGCTGGGACCAAAATTGGGCCTCTTTCTCTCCCTCTCTCACTCCCTCTCTCCCTTTTTCTTTCTCTTCTCTTCCTTCCTTTCTTTTTGCTTTTCAATATTTATAATTCAGTATGTTGTGATATAATTGCTCCCATATGCAGATTCTATTGTTTCTGAGCCAACTTTTTCATTCTTTCTATTCCAGATAGAGACACAGGAGGAGATGGTATAATTAGAGATTTCCATGGTGCTACCATGGTTCTCCTATCTTATTTTATTTTATTACCACCAGGGTTATTACTTGGGTTTGGTACCTGTACTATGTACCTACTGCTCCTGGTAGATATTATTTTTTCTTTCTATTTTTGGTAAAGACAGAAATTGAGAGATAAGGGAAAGATAGGGAGGGAGACACCTGCAGCACTGCTTCACCACTCCTGAAGCTTCTCCTTGCAGCATGGGAACAAGAAGCCTAAACCATATCCTTTGATGGTAACATGTGTATTCTATCAGGTATGCTACTGTCCAGCCACTGCAACTAAGTTTCAAGCCCAGACTACACGGCACTGGAGGAAGCTATGGGCTATAATATTTTCCCCTTTTTCTATTTGAAAGAGTAGGTCTGTAGTGGTAAAGCCCCAGCAATGACCTTCTCCCTCCAAAGGGGGAAAAAAAAGATGAACACAGATATGATATTGTGATGTGATAAATAGAGCTCTGTCCTGGCATATGTGGGTCTGGGGATGAAACCTGGAACCTAATGCACACAATTCCTGTATTCTACTCACTTGAGTTACCTCCCCTGGCTGTGATACTATGACTTATAATAAGATATATGTATTTGGTCTTCCTCTCACTTCTGGGACAGAACTCCTAAAACATTTGACATTTCCTAAGCACAAAGAGGATGGAAGCATCTTTTGCTATATTTGGTCTATTGTTCTGAAACAGCTCCACAGCACAAAAGGTAAGAGGAGTATGGGGCCAGGAGACAGTTCACCTTGTAATGTACACACCTGGTCTTAACGTCTGGCTACGATACGGGAGTACCATGCAAAGGGGAAGCTTCATGAATGATAGAATAATGCTATGGTATCTCCTTTTTTTCTCTCTTGGTCTCTCTGCCTATCTTGTCTCTCACTTTTTTTTTTTTTTTTTGCCTACAGGGTTATTGCTTGGGCTCACTCAGTGCCTGCACCATGAGTCCACCGCTCCTGGAGGCCATTTTTTCCCCTTTTGTTGCCCTTGTTGTTGTAGCCTCATTGTGGTTATTATTGTTATTGTTGATACCTTCATTGTTGGATAGGACAGAGAGAAATGGGGAGAGGAGGGGAAGACAGAGAGGGGGAGAGAAAGACCTGCTTCACCGCCTGTGGAACGTACTCCCCTGAAGGTGGGGATCTGGGGCTTGAACCAGGATCCTTACGCCGGCCCTCACACTTAACCCACTGTGTTACCGCCTGACCCAGAGAAAGAATCTGACAGGAGTGGTACTGGGTTTTTGGAAAAGTCATGACACATTTTTGTAATGAAAAACAGAAAAATATGTCATGACTTTTTTCTTCTCTCTCTCTCTCTCTTTTAAAGATTTTATTTATTTATTAGTGAGAAAGATATGAGAGAGAGAGAAAGAGCCAGACACCACTCTGGTACATGTGCTGCTGAGGAGTGAACTTAGGATCTCATGCTTGAGAGTACAATGCTATAGTTACTGCACCATCTTCCAGACCACCATCATGACTCTTCTTTCTTTCCTTCCTTCTTTCTTCCTAATATTTATTTATTTTATTTTAATGAGAGAGAAAGATAAGGGGTGGGGAGACAGCATAATGGTTATGCAAAAGCCTTTCAAGCATGAGGCTCTGAGGCACCAGGTTCAATCCCCAGCCCCGCCATAAGCCAGAACTGAGCAGTGTTCTAGTCTTGCCTGCCCTTCCCATATCTACTCTTTCTCATTATAATAAACTAAATCAATCTCTCTCCCTTGCCCCTCCCCCCCCCACATATATATGAGAGAGAGAGATACCAGAGCACTGCTCAGCCCTGGCTTATGGTGGCACTGGGGACTAAACCTCAGACCTCAGAGCCTCAGGCATGACAGTCTTGTATAACCATTGTGCTATTTCCCCAGCCCCCGCCATCATGACTTTTCCAACAACTGAACAGAATTAAACAAGCTAGAAGCCACAGTAGGGAAAATAAAGTTAAGGAGTATCAAGCCCCTTTCAACAATACCAGTTTTTTTTTTAAAGATTTTTATTTATTTATTCATGAGAAAGATAGGAGAGAGAGAGAGAGAGAGAGAGAGAGAGAGAGAGAGAGAGAAAGAACCAGACATCACTCTGGTACATGTGCTGCTGGGGACTGAACTCAAGACCTCATGATTGAGAGCCTAATGCCTTAGCCACTGCGCCACCTCCCGGACCACAACAATACCAGTTTTTGTGAAATAGGTAACCTCTGGAGAGCTCCTAGGTAAACTAAGAATGGAGGCTGGTTGCTAGGGGGACAGATAAGAGTAGTAGGACTTTCAGTTTCATTCTCCATGTCCAGGGAGCAGAGACAGCTAAAGATAGAGTCCTATCACTAATCAATTACATCTCTGTAAAAATTCTATAGGGCTCAGTCCAGAGAATTACCCTGAAGTGAACATGTGGAGGTGGTGAGAGATGAATGGCTGGCTAGAGCATGGAAACTCCTTTTTTCCCAGATCCTGCTCTTTCCTTTCTGAATACATTTATTTATTTATTTATTTATTTATTTATTTATTTATTTATTTATTTATTATTCATTTATTTACTTATTTTACCTCCAGGGTTATCGCTGGGACTATACTGCTCCTGGTGGCCATTTTCCCCATTTTACTGGATAGGACAGAGAGAAATTGAGGGAGGAGGTGGAGATAGAGAGGGAGAAAGAAAGATAAGACACCTGCAGACCTGCTTTACTGCTTGTGATGCAAACCCCCTGCAGGTGGGGAGCTGGGGGCAGAAGAAGAAGACATCAAGGTAAGCCACCTGCCATGGGTAAGGCAGCCAGACAGACTCTGGGATGGCACACAGCACTTGGGAAGTGAAAGCACACAGGCAACATCTTGCTTGCTGGGCTGTGCAACTGATCTTACCTAGCAAAAGGAACATCAAATGCTACATAGATACAGACAGCACTAAATACTAACTTCAAACCACCCACATTGCCCCCACAATTTCTCCTAAAGTACCCAGTTTACAAGGAATCCTCTATAATGAGACAAATGGTCAATTTTCCTGGGTAATTCTATTAATATGGAAGGACAGAATCCTACTTTCCATTTGGCACAGAGTCTAAGCACTGGTGGTAAAATGCTGAGCTTGCAAATTACTGTTTAAATAGAAAATAAAGGGCAAAAAGCAAAAGGGATAGGAAAATATGAAAAGCTAACCCCTACTTCTTTTCCTGCAATGCCAACCAATGATCAAGATGTATCTACCACTCTATAGGCTTAGTCTTTTCACATAATTCAGCACCAGACAATCCTAAGGAATAGTAATACTGTTTTTTATGAGTTATCTGCAGGTCAGAAGAACATTTAGGGAATGCTGATTTCATTTTGGGAAGAAAAAAAAAAGAACCAGGAAGTTTCGGGGTAGTGCAGCAGGTTAAGCGCACATGGTGCAAAGCGCAAGGACCACCGTAAGGATCCTGGTTCGAGCCTCCGGCTACCCACCTGCAGGGGAGTTGCTTCCCAAGCGGTGAAGCAGGTCTATGGGTGTTTTCTCTTCCCCTCTCTGTCTTCCCCTTCTCTCTCCATTTCTCTCTGTCCTATCCAACAACAATGTCATCAATAATAACAATGATAACTACAACAATAAAAAAACAAGGGCAACAAAAGGGAAAATAAATAAATCTTTAAACATATTTAAAAAAACAAACTAACTAAATTAAAATCAACTCCACAAAGACAAGCTACTAGCCTATAAAAATCATTCAAGCAAAATGACTTAATAATTTTTGCAAGAGACCTTCCTCAGCACACAGGAAGTGTGTGTGAGATGATTATTTTCCTTTATAAGAAAGCTACAGGTGGAGGCTTTAGGAAACCCCCTCACTGCACTTGAGGCCAAACTGCCAGTCATGTGAGCAGAGAGTAAGTACACCCAGTAGCTTTACCCTCAACTACTTGCCTAATTTCTTCTTATAGACAGTATCTTGCATGTATTGTATATTTAATTTAGCTTTTTGTCACTGACAGACTGAAGGGAGGCAATGGGCTATCTGCTCAGCATGGTTCCCTAAGTCATTGTCTGTTCCCACCACACAGGCAGAAGTAGGAAATTTACTGGGTTTCTAGTCTTTTTTTTTTTTTAATTAAGTAATTGGACAGAGACAGAGAGAAATTGACAGGGGAGATAGAAAGGGAGAAAGAGTGGTCTGGGAGGTGGCGCAGTGGTAAAGCTTTGGACTCTCAAGCATGAGGTCCTGAGTTCGATCCCCGGCAGCACATGTGCCAGAGTGATGTCTGTTTCTTTCTCTCTCCTCCTATCTTTTGCATAAATAAGTAAAATCTTTAAAAAGAAAAGAAAAGAAAGAAAGAAAGAAAGAAAGAAAGAAAGAAAGAGAGAGAGAAAGATGGACACCTATAGAACTGCTTCACCGTTTGTGAGGTGGGGATCGGAGTCTTGAATGGGCTCCTTGAGCAGGTCCTTGAGCTTTTTAACTATGTGCGCTTAACCCGGTGTGCTACCGGGTTAAAAGAGACAGGGAGACAGGGAGAAACCTGCAGCACTGCTTGTGAAGCTTCTCCCTGCAAGTGGGGAACAAACCAGGACCTTGTGCATGGTAACGTGTGCTCAACCAGGTGTGCTACTGCCAGGGCCCCCTAGACCTTTTCTCTTTTTTTTATATTTATTTTCCCTTTTGTTGCCCTTGTTGTTTTTTATTGTTTTTGTAGTCATTATTATTGTTGTTATTGATGTCGTCATTGTTAGGACAGAGAGAAATGGAGAGAGGAGGGGAAGACAGAGGGGGACAGAAAGATAAGACACATACAGACCTGCTGCACCACTTGTGAAGCAACTCCCCTGCGGGTGGGGAGCCAGGGGCTTGAATAGGGATCCTTAGGCGCTTAACCCGCTGCACTATTGCCCGACTCCTCCTATTCCTTTTCTACTAACTTCTCAAAAGGAGGAATGAGTGCTAACACAGAGAAGTTGTCTACAATTGCCTGATTCTGTGCTGAATGGAGTTTTCCAAGCAAATGCTTCTGCACCATCCCTTCACCCTACTCAAGACTGACAGAGAAATGGAAACTTTATTTCCTTCCTTCCTCTTGTTGTCAGATCAGTTCAAGGCTGTGCTGAGAGGGGAACCCAGCTGTTTCCTGTCTTTCTCCCCCCCCCCCCCCCCCCCACTTTGTTGCCCTTGTTGTTGCAGCCTTGCTGTGGTTATGATTCTTGTTGATGTCATTCGTTGTTGGATAGGACAGAGAGATACCTGCAGACCTGCTTCACTGCCTGTGAAGCGACTCCCCTGCAGGTGGAGAGCTGGGGGCTCGAACCGGGATCCTTACACAGGTCCTTTCGCTTTGGGCCACGTGCGCTTAACCTGCTGCGCTATTGCCCGACCCCGTTTCCTGTCTTTCAACAAATTCTTGCTAAAGTGGAAGAATTCTCAGCTAGATCAAGATTCCCCAGAGAAGACAAGCCTACACTTAGGATGGAATGCAGGACTTGATCCCTATTACCATGGGGTCAAAGGGACACTCTCAATGGCAGGCTAAATCTACTGGTGGGTGAAGAAAATAGTGCCTCCAGGACTGTGAACAAAACAATGTGAGCATCCAACATCTTTCTGGGATAACATGACTGGGACCTTCACACTTTACCCCCCCTTGACACTGAGAAGGACAGGCCAATCAGCTCAAGTTATAACCACACTCCCAATTCTTTACACTGACCTTGTAATATAAATAAAGGATTTTCTCATTTTCCAAAATGGCAAGCTTCTCCTTTAAGACCTGATTTCTCTGGTGGGACATGTGCTCTGCACGTTGCCCCAGTTCTCTCCCCAATCTCCCTCAGATGCTGATGCGCTATTTTAATGGCTGTCCCAGTTCTGCCTGTCTCTGGGATCGCCTCAAGAGAAGAAGCAAAAGCAGCTATCAGGATCAAGGAAGGCACTCCAGGCAGACCCTCCTACCCCAGGAATAGGGGCTGACGTGGACTCCGCTCACCTGGGAGCTCAGTGTCCCTCTCTCCGCCCTCTACACAGCCCTGTTGTTGAGATCCTGGGTCTTCAGACTGGTTTCCCCCTTACCTCTTTAGGAAGCTTAATGTTTGTTAATGAGACCTGACTCAATGAATGTCCTTTCTCCGTTTCTTTTCCTTCCCATTCTTTTTTTCTTGTTGCCAGGGCTTCACTGCTCAGAATCGGTCTTTACAGACAGAGATGAAAGACACCACAGCACTAAAGAGTCCCCCAGTGTGCTGGGTTCACACAGACACCTTCCTCCCAGGTGAGCTATCTTGAGTTTCATCAAATAGGATCTACTACAAGGAAGGGTGATGATGACGGGGAAACACAAGATGACTTTCTTTTACATTTTTGTCCCACTGAGGTGTAACCAAGAACACACCAACTCTCTAAGAAATAATGGAAAGCACAGTTTACCAGTTGCTGAGATGTGGTCAGCGTCTCCTGGAGAACATGCTGAACTAGGGATAGGGCGAGCAGTCATGACTTATGCCGCGTGCCTCTTTCCAACTCACCTTTGTCACCACAGCTTTTTTTTTTTTAAAGCTATTTTCTCTTTCTTTTAAAACTATTTTATTTAGGAGCTGGGTGATGGTGTGCTTGGTTGAGCGCACATGTTATAGTGCTCAAGGACTTGAATTTGAGCCCCCAGTCCCTACCTACAGAGAGAAAGCTTCACAAGTGATGAAGCAGGGCTACAGATTTCAGTCTCTCCATTCCTTTCAATTTCTGGCTGTCTCTAGCCAATAAAAATAAAGATAATAAAAAATTTAAAATACATATTTTATTTATCTTGTTGAGAGAGAGACAGAGACAGAGACACCAGAGCACCACTCAGCGCTGGCTTACGGTAAGGGAGTGAAAAAACCTGGGGGTGACAAAATGTTGTGCATTGTGAGAAGGGTTTGAGTTGCACTTAATGCATGCATTTATTATAACTCAGTGAATGTACATTTAAGACCTGAGATTTCGGGAGTCGCGCGGTAGGGCAGCAGGTAAGCGCACATGGTGCGCAGAGCGCAGGGGCCCGCGTGAGGATCCCGGTTGGAGACCTTGGCTCCCCACCTGCAGGAGGTCGCTTCACAAGTGGTGAAGCAGGTCTGCAGGTGTCTTATCTTTCTCTCCTCCTCTCTGTCTTCCCCTCCTTTCTCCATTTCTCTCTGTCCTATCCAGCAACAACAGCAGCTATGGCAACAATAACAACTACAACAAGCACAAGGGCAACAAAATGGGAAAAATAACCTCCAGGAGTAGTGGATTCGTGGTTCAGGCACGGAGCCCCAGCAATAACCCTGGAGGCAAAAAAAAAAAAAAAAAAGACATGAGATTTCATTGTTTGTAAATTGTACTGGGGTGGTGGTGGACAGTGGCACACCTGGTAGGGTGCACACACTGCAACATGAAAGGACCCAGGTTCAAGCTCCCCATCTCCCATCCCTACCTGCAAGGGGGAAGCTTCACAAAGTGGAGAAGCAGTGCTGCAGGTGTCTCTCTTCTTCCCTCCTCTATCTCTCCCTTCCCTCTTGATTTCTGTCTCTAGCCAAAATAAATAAATAGGTAAGAATGCAAAAAAATTTAAATTGTACTTCAACCAGAGAAAAACATGAGCAAATACTGAATTATTGTTCATGATATATTGTATTTTTTCCTATGTTTTTCTATGCAAAAATGTGTCATGACTTTTCCGGTAACCCAATATATGCTGGCACATGTGGAGGAAGGTGTCCTGAAATGTTCATAGTAAAGCACGAGGGAAGATATCAGACAGTAGAGAGAGAGAGAGAGAGAGAGAGAGAGAGAGTGTGTGTGTGCGCGCGCGTGCGCGCGTGCACTGATTAGCTACAGCGCTCAGGGAAGGGCTCCCTGCAGGGATCATGGGGTGGGCTGGGGCACAGAATTTGCTATATCAGAACAAAAGCAAGGCTAAGTTCCTGGGCCCAGGAAATATTAGGGTTGCAGGCAGCAGTGGGAATGTTGACTCTTTTTATTTTGACAGCTGAATGGCTGTCTTGTCTGTATATAGGAATTTTTTTTGTTTAATTACACTACAGCTGACAAATAAAATTATAATATATTAAAGGTGTACAAGATGATCTGACATAGTTTTTTTTTTTAAAGATTTTATTTATTTATGAGAAAGATAGGAGGAGAGAGAAAGAAACAGACATCACTCTGGCACATGTGATGCCAGGAATCAAACTCAGGACCTCATGCTTGAGAGTCCAAAGCTTTACCACTCCGCCACCTCCCAGACCACTCTGACATACTTATACATTGTGAAAGGACTCCCACATATTAATACATTCATTACCTTTTTTTTAAATTTATTTGCCTTTTTGTATGTGAGAAAGAGTAAGAAAATTTCAATTGCACAATACAGGATTTTACCATCCTCAGTCTTAATGCTCAAGTCTTTAATCCATGTTAAGCTGATTTTTATTTAGGATATGAGATATGGGGCCAGTTTCATTGTTTTGTTGGTTGATATCCAGTTTTCCTGGTACTATTTTTGGAAGAGAGATTATCTTTTACTTATTATTGTGTATTCTTGGTGTCTTTGTTCAAGAGTAACTGACAACACAAACAAAGGTTTACTTCTCAGCTCTATCTTTTGTTTCTACTGATAAATCAGGAAATGGGATTCTTTTAACCTTATTCTTCCTTTAAATTGCTTTGGTTTTTGGAGTTACTTATGATTTAATTATCAATGATTATCAATTATCAATGATTCAAATATCAATTTTGATAGGGACTTTACCGAGTCTGTAAATTACTTTTTGCATTGTGGATATTGTAACATTATTAATTAATTAACTAATTATCCTTTTTTTGCCATCTGGATTATCACTGGGGCTTGATACTTGCACAATGAGTCCACTGGCAGCCATTTTTAGCATTTTTTCCCTTCTATTTTTATTTGACAGGACAGAGAGAAATTGAAAGGAGGGAAGATAGAGAGGAAAAGAGAAAGACACTTGCTCATGAAGTGTATGCCTTGCAGGTAGGGACCCGGGGCTCAAGCCCGGGTCCTTGCGCTTGGTGTTATGTGTACTTAATCAAGTGTGCCACCTCCCAGACTCCATATTATTAATTCTTTATCCTTTCATTTATTTGTGTCTTCTTAATTTTTTAATCATACATTACAGTTTTCAGTATACAGATCTTTTACATCTCTGGCTAAAATAATCCCTAAATATTTTACTGTTTTAAGCTATTGTAAATGGCTTATTTATTTATTTATTTTATGCAACTAGGGCTATTGATGGGGGTTGGTGCTGGCACTATGAATCCTTGCTCCTAATAGTCCTTATTTTCATTTTTTAAAAAATATTTATTTTCCCTTTTTTGTTGCCCTTGTTGCTTTTCATTGTTGTTGTAGTTATTGTTATTGATGTTGTTGGATAGGACAGAGAGAAATGGAGAGAGGAGGGGAAGACAGAGAGGGGGAGAGAAAAATAGACACCTGCAGACCTGCTTCACCACCTGTGAAGCGACTCCTCTGCAGGTGGGGAGCCAGGGGCTTAAACTGGGATCCTTAGGCCGGTCCTTGCACTTTGCGCCACACGCACTTAACCTGCTGCGCTAACCCAACTCCCCCTTATTTTCACTTTTTAAAATATTTTATTTGATAGGACAGAAAGAAATTGAGAGGGGAGGGGGCGATAGAGAAAGATAAATGGGTAGGGGTAGATAGCATCATGGTTATGCAAAGAGACTCTCATGTCAGAGGCTCCAAAGTCCCAGGTTCAATCCCCTGTACCACTATAAGCCAGAACTGAGCAATACTCTAGTAAAGGAAAAAAAAAGGTCTGGTGTTGCTGAGGAGTTATTCTGATGCAGTCTCCGCCCCCAGGTTTTACTACGCCCAACGAAATCCTAGCAGTGCCCCCTTCAACCAATCCTGGCCCTACACGTCACCCCTGGTTGTCGCCCAATAAAAAGCCCCCTCACCCCTCCCCCTCTGGGCTCTCAGCTCTCCCTCTCCGAGATCTCGCCCCCTGCTCTCCCCCCTGGTCAGGTAGTGGGGACGGCCATTGCCGGCTGGCCCCACGTGGTCTGAACCAAACTCCCCCCATCCTATAATAAAGATTTGTGTACCCCTTTGCTCTGGACGTCCACTCTCTTCTCCGAGGTGCAGCCCGACACCAGACCACCACAACAACAGTCTGGGAAGTGGTGCACTGAATAAAACATCACACTCTCATGAAGTCCCAAGTTCAATCCCCAGCAGCACAAGTACCAGAGTGATCCAGCACAAGAACCAGATGATCTCTGGTTCATTCTCCATCCCTCTCTCTCTCTCTTCTTATCCTTCTCATAAATAAATAAATAAATAAATAAATAAATAAATAAATAAATAAAATATTTTTAAAAGGAGGTCGGGTGGTGGTGCACCTGATTGAGCACAGGTTATAATGTAAAAGGACCCAGGTTTGAGGCCCTGATCCCCACATACTGGGAGAAAGCTTCACAAGTGAAGCAGGGTTGCAAGTGTCTCTCTCTCTCCCTCTCTCTCTCTCCCCTACTCTCTTGATTGCTGGCTGTTTCTATCTAATAAATAAAGATAATAAAATAATTAAAAATAAATATTGAGAGAGAGACCTGCAGGTGGGGAGCAGAGGCTTGAACCCAGGTCCTTGAGCATGGTAATGTGTGCATTCAACTGGGTATGCCACTGCCCAGGCCCCTTCTGCTCATTAAATATACATACTCATATCCGCTCTAATCCACATACTTGTCATTTTCACTGCCTATGTATTTTATACTGATGATACATTATGCTTATCTATTTTCTTCTGTGTTTGGAGTCCCAATTTTTTTTCTACTACAAAGATTCTCCCAGTAGTTATCTTTCTTTTCTCCTCTAAGCATGGTATATTCCACCCCCAACATAGTCAACCTATTTTAAGCTGTTGCAGGATTGTAAATTGGCTGGTTTAAAAGAAAGAAAATCCCATTAGGAGTAAGAGGAACAGGTTCTCCCAATTAGGCTTCTGGTCTTGCAAAAACTTAAGCCAGATTTACATACTGCCTTGCCCACAGTTGAATTATTCTAAAGCCAAACACAGATCTGTACCTGCTCTGTGCAAACTGAAGCCATGTGAAATGTGGGGTGACCATTTTATCAGGCTGCATCCAGCATAGCTCAAATATACTGAAGTTTTTGGTAACCTGCACACTTGAGGATATGTACAAAGCTTTCAGGCAAAGAAGAAGTGGAAAATGAGCTGGCTCTACAAAACATATTTTGTGGACTCTAAGATATCATCAGTTTCAAGAGGTGTCATTATGAGCCTTGAAGAGAGAAAAAAAAAACCCACCAATTATATTTTTTTAAATGTGATTATATGACACATCCTGATTTTAGAGTTGTTAAATTCTGAAACACATGTTCAGAATAACTATGTGAAAAGCATTATACATGGATCTTTAAAATAATTTATTAACAAAACCTTTTTTCTTATTTATCAGAATACTGCTCAGCTCTGGCTTATTGTGGTGCTGAGACCTCTGATGCCCCAGGCATGAAAGTATTTTTGCATAACCATTATGTTGTCTCCTCAGCCCTGTTGATGTTCTTAAAAATATAGACTCTTGTGGGTGAGAGTGTTCTGCAGAGAACTTTTCAAGGAGATGAGAAATTGTATCCATGTCAGTGACAACACTGTAAACCATTATCTGCCTCCCTAATAAACATGATAAAAAATAGAGGGAGAGAGAGGAGAAAGAGAGACTGAAAAGATACAGCTGAATTATAATACATTAATTCCTTCTCTTTTACTGTTTTACTGTAAATGAAAACAGGCTCAATGAAAACACCTACAGTGGGAACAAAGAGAAGAACTGCAGGCTGTGCATGTGAATGTGTTCTGCTGACGCCTCATTACGTGCTGCTACAGCAAGGCCAGGCTGCTACCCTGGCAGGTGGGGCAACAACAGCATTCCAGCCAGTGAAGATCAGGAGAAGCATTTGCCAGGAAGAGTGATGGCTAAAATTGGTCCTGTTCCCTCTGACCCTCTAACCCATTTATTTTACAGAGGCTCTGAAAGAACTGTTTAAAAGGGTGATGGGGGTGGAGGAGAGGATAGAAGGTAGTAGGGACATGATGGTCTGATGGCCTGAGCAAGAACAAACATGAGAAAAGATGAAAGCCTTGGTGTGAGTCTAATCAGGTCTCCACCTACTAGTCAGGAAAGATTAACATCACATTATGATCCTCGCCTGTCACCTGGCTATCAAGCCTGGGCAGGTAAAGGGCATCCATTCATGACTGAAACAGTATAGATAAAGTCTCCAGCTGAACATCTGGCTTCCTTTCTGCAGATGGCTAATTTAAAGCCATCTGTTGAAAGAGGAAAACTATTCAGTATCCAGTCATGATTTCTTCCCAAGTTCTTAGATATTAGGGGTTAGACACGTGTGACCAGGAAAACTATAATTATTTAGCTGAACATCCGATTTCCTGTATTCAAAGAATAAAGGTTTCCTCAGTGGACTTTCATAGAGAAACAGGATTGGGCCTTATTGCTGGCCTGCATCTCTCCTGAATGACAGGCCAAAAAGAGTTCAAGTCCTGGGGTCTTCATATAGACAGAAGCACAAATTTCAACCTTTAACTACTTTTTGAATACAGTGTAATCGGGGGGGGGGGGGCAGATGTGTGTTTGGAGGCAGGTTTGGAATTAGGGGAGGGGAAAGGAGGAAAATTTCACACAGAATCTATATAGAACAAACAGTTGATTTCTGGGTTGCTGAAGGCATGTCTACCCAATGTTCATATGAATGAAATGGACTTTTCACTGACAAAGTGCTTGAGCACACTATTAGATCATGGTCAGCTCACCAGGCAAATGGATATAGACAGCACTTATATTTAAGTGACTGCTCATACTTAAAACCACTATTTGCAGGGCACTACGGAATGTACACCTATTGCTGCTGACAGTCCTCATCTGCTAATTAGTGGAAGCCTGCTAAAGGCTCCTAATGCACACTCAGGATGCAGAACATGTCACTTCAGGAAGACCATCGTTTCTGGCTTGAGAGCTGGCATGTAGTAACACGGCAGGCTGAACTTGGTTATTTGATGGAATGAATGCTGGCTGGCTTCCTGCTCAGACTTAAGACCTACACGGCATCCTCTGTTTAGCTATACCTCTAACACAGAAGTAAATGGGGGGGGGGGTAGGCATGCAGAGCCCATATTCCTGCTTTGAAATAGCATCTAGAGAGAAGAAACCAAAAGAATAGAAGTGATTGTTTTGAAAGCTCAACAGCAGTGGAATGGCCTATACTATCAGAGGGAACTGTTGAGCTTTCAAAACAATATTTAACTATCTCCCTGTTATAGGTGCTCATGCACTACTCCTACCACTAACTGAAAATTTCCTTCACCACGGTATACTGGGTCCCCTGTGTCCCTTCAACCCTCTTCTGCCTCCCCAAGTACATCTTATAAAAAGAAAAAAGATTCAGGGTCTGAGAGATAATTCACTAAGTAGGAAGTGTGTCTTGCCATGTGTGTAAACCCAGGTTCAAGTCCCAACACCACAGGAGGTACTTTGGCATGGGAGGTGTTGGTATCTCTCTCTCTCAATGAAAAAGCTGTCACTCAGAGCAGTGAAATCAAACATGTGCAAGGCTTTTGGGGACACACATGTAAAGTATGCTTAGGTGACTCTAGGGGGCTGTGCAGTAGAACAGCTGGTTAACCACACCTGGCACGAAGCCATGGACTGGTATAAGGATCCTGGTTCGTGCTCCTGGCTCCCCACCCGCAGGGGATCGCTTCACAGTGGTGAAGCAGGTTTATCTATATCTTCCCCTCTCTATCTTCCCCTCCTCTCTCAATTTCTTTCTGTCCTATCCAACAACAATAGCAATAACAACAATAATAACAACGGCAACAAAATGGAAAAAATGGCTTCTAGGAGCAGTGGATTCATGGTGCAGGCATTGAGTCCCAGCAACAACCCTGGAGGCAATAAATAAATAAATAAATAAATGTACTCTGATGTGGTCACAGGGACATGACAATGCCTCAAAAATCTGCAATTCTAATAATAATTCCAAGGTTGGGAGTCAGGTGGTAGCGCAGCAGGTTAAGGGCACGTGGCGCCAAGCGCAAGGACTGGCATACGGATCCCGGTTGGAGCCCCCGGCTCTCCACCTGCAGGGGAGTCGCTTCACAGGTGGTGAAGCAGGTCTGAAGGTGTCTTTCTCTCCCCCTCTTTCTTCACCTCCTCTCTCCATTTCTCTCTGTCCTATCCAACAATGACATCAATAACAACAACAACAACAAAAGGGAAAATAAATAAATAAATAAATATAAAAAAATAATCCCAAGGTTAACAAAGACAGGGGTTTTCTAATGAAATCAATCTGGCTGGTTGACAATTAAAACATTTGTGAGATGATGTAACATTACAGTGTATGTTACCAGACACAATATTATTAAGCCAGTAAGCGGTCTCTGTACTAAACTTACAAACATAAATGTTTATAGAATGAAAAGGCCACAAGAACTTGGGATTCCTTCATTTTGACTTTGGCCTTGACAACTATTTTAACACAGATTTTGACATTTTCTCATTTCTAGTCACCACTTCATCAACTTCCCAGAATATTGGCATCAGTAATCTAAATATTGACAAATACAGCTCATTGAAATCTGTGGGAGATAAAACTTAATAAAACAAGCAGCCAAACAAAATGGAACAATGTGGATCTGGAGTAAGGATTCCAGCATGACATCTTAAAAGTCATGAGTCATGCAGTCAAGGGCAAGTTACCTAACATCTTTTCAGATTCTATTTCCTTATCTGAAAAAAATGAGTAAATTATATCAGTCTAGTCACTCCATGAGAATATATGTACAGATAGTTTGTACAAGTATGTGTGGTAGGCAGACTAATGGTCCCCCAAAGATAGTCATACCCTAACCCTTGGAACATGCACATTGTAAGTGAAAAGGACTTTGTATAAGTATAAATAAAGGATTTTTTTTTAATTTTTTTGTATTTTTTATTTATTCCCTTTTGTTGCCCTTGTTGTTTTATTATTGTAGTTGTTGTTACTGATGTTGTTGTTGTTGGATAGGACAGAGAGAAATGCAGAGAGGAGGGGAAGACAGAGAGGGGGAGAGAAAGACAGACACCTGGAGACATGCTTCACCACCTGTGAAGCAACTCCCCTGCAGGTGGGGAGCCGGGGGCTCGAACCGGGATCCTTCCGCCTGTTCTTGTACTTTGCATCACATGCGCTTAACCCGCTGCGCTACCGCCCGACTCCCCATAAATAAAGGATTTTAAATGGATTATCCAGATGGGTTGGATGCAATCTCAAAAGCCTGGTAAGGAGAAGAGAGAGGCAGGAGAGTCAGCTGTCAGATTCACAGATGCTAAACTGCTAGTTTTGAGGCTGGAGGAAGGAGTCATGAGTCAAGGGGAATAGATGTTCTCTAGAAGCAGGACAAGGCACAGGTCTCCTCTAGAACCTCCAGATGGAATGCAATTCTGCTGACACCTTGATTTTAGCACATTGAGACCATTTCAGACTTTAAACCTCTGAAAATGTTAGGAAAATTTGTATATTCACATTTGTGACAATATGTTATAGCAGTAATAGGAAACCAATACAAAATACTACAGGAGGCAAGTTTTGTTTTTGTCTTTTTACCCCCAAAGGACGACATTTTACAAGGGAGAAATAGCAGAGATTGACACCATTGAAAAATGCAGTTTTCTTGTGATCCGGGAGGTGGCGTAGTGGATAAAGCATTGGACTCAAGAATGAGGTTCTGAGTTCAATCACCAGAAGTACATGTACCAGAGTGATGTCTGGTTCTTTCTCTCTCTATCTTTCCAATGAGTAAATAAACACATTCTTTAAAAAATTTGCAGTTGTGGCCCAGGAGGTGGTACAGTGGGTAAGGCATTGGATTCTCAAGTAGGAAGTCCTGAGTTCAATCCGGGCAGCACATGTACGAGTGATGGCTGGCTCTTTCTCTCTGTCCTTCTATCTTTCTCATAAATAAATAAAATATTTTTTTAAAAAATTGCAGTTATCTCAAGTAAAAGTGAGTCTGTCTTTCAGTCTTTTCTATTCCAGTTATTGAGTGGTAAGGAAACATGAAAAAACATTAATAAAATTTCTATCCTCAAGGAACTGATGGCTTACAGAAGAGAAGACAAGACAAGACACCTGCAGACCTGCTTCACTGCTTGTAAAGTGACTCCCCTGCAGGTGGGGAGCCGGGGGCTCGAACCGGGATCCTTATCCTGGTCCTTGCACTTTGAGCCATGTGCGCTTAACCCACACTGCACTACCGCCCGACTCCCAATAATAATTAATTAAAGAGGTGGCAAGTGAAATACTGGATTGTTGGAAAAGTCATGATGTATTTTTCTATTTTTCTTTACTGTTAAAATTTTCCTTAAGTTGTTAAAAGTTTGTTGCAAGATTATAAGATTACAATTTATAGTTCCACAACATATTTTTCTATGGAAAAATGTGTCATGACTTTTTCCGACCCAATAGCAAGTCAAACTAGGCTAGAGCCTGGTCCCTACCACATTAGAAGAAGCTTAGGTGTGTGGTCCAGGAGGTGGCGCAGTGGATAAAGTATTGGACTCTAAAGCATGAGGTCCCAAGTTCAATCCCCGAAAACACATGTACCAGAGTGATGTCTGGTTCTTTCTCTCCTTTCTCATTAATAAATAAATAAAATCTTTAAAAAGAAGGAGAAGATGATGATGATTAGTTGCTGTGGATTCTCTATTTTTGTGACTCTATCTGCAAAAAGCCTGGATTATGAGAGCCCTGGAGATAACAAAACATTAAAAAAGCAAAATAAAATAAAATAAAATAAAGCAAAGTTGTGTGCAATGGCCTTCTTCATTTCCATTACCTCTTGAAATACTCCAACCCTCCAAATCACCCTTAAGAAGTTTACCAATTGTCTCCCAGCAAGGAACATTCCTCGTTCTCTATAAAACTTGCATTTCTCCCAGTCCTGGAACCTGATCCAGCTTTCTAGTCCTATTCTTAACTCTGATACCATCTTCCCAGATAATACTTTTAGCCCACCTGCATGGGCTCTGGCAAAAATTAGTAAAGTCACAGGCCCCTTTGTAACATACCTAAAATAGACTTCCTAGCTTCTTCTAACATGAAGACTCCAAATCTCACCTGCCACATTCTTTTTTTTTATTATTTATTTTTTTATTTTCTCTTTTATTGCCCTTGTTTTTATTGTTTGTATAGTTATTGTTGTTGATGATGTCATCGTTGTTAGATAGGACAGGAAGAAATGGAGAGGAGGAGAAGACAGAGAGGGGGAGAGAAAGATAAGACACCTGCAGACCTGCTTCACTGTCTGTGAAGCGACTCCCCTGCAGGTGGGGAGCCGGGGGCTTGAACTGGGGTCCTTACACCTGTCCTTGCGCTTTGCGTCACGTGCCCTTAACCTGCTGCACTACCTCCCGACCCCCTCACCTGCTATATTCTTACCTTTAGATTCCTGATTATTAAACAATTTGAAGGGCCAGGTGATGACACACCTGGTTAAACACTCACATTACAGTGCTCCACGACCTGGGTTCAAGCCCCTCGTCCCCACCTGCATGGGGAAAGCTTCACGAGTGGTGGAGCAGGGCTGCCAGTGTCTCTTCTCTCTGTCTTTCTCCCTTCCCTCTCAATTTCTGTCTCTATCCAATAATAAATAAAAAATTAAAAAAATTAAACAATTTTTTCTGCTTTATTTCTTAATGTTTTTCAGCCACCACATTGCAGATGCTACCATGAAGCCAACCTGATTTCCCAGAGCAGATGACCTCACCAATGAGTCCTAGAACCCCGCCTCTATAGGGCTCTACCCCACTAGGGAAAGACAGAAACAGTCTAGGGGTATGGATCAACCTGTCAATGCCCATGTCCAACAGAGAAGCAATTACAGAAGCCAGAACTCTCACCTTCTACACCCTATAAAGATTTCTGGTTTATATTCCCAGAGGGATAAAGAACAGGAAGCCTTCCGATGGAGGGGATAGGCAAACAAAGTCCCAGGTTCAATCCTCTGAATTCCACAAGCCAGAGTTGAGAATGCTTTTATAACAAATAAATAAAACATAGTAACAACAACAAAAAGATTATCAATGGACTCCACATGGTGGTATCTTTAAGTCAATTCTCAGTCAGCAGCATTTGAAAATGGTGAACCTCTTCCTCCACCTGTCCCAACCACATTGCTGCACTTGTTCTTTGGTTGACCACAATGTCTTTCTCTCTGACACCTGCTAGATCTCTCTCATTTCCTAAGGCAACCCATCTAAAACAGTTACCACTCTTATACTCCCAAAAGCTTTGGCAGCTTCTTAGGACTCACCCCCACTATATCTACTGTCTTGTCACTTTCATTATCCTATAAGCTTAAAGAGTCTATTTTATTGTTCCCAAAGCTTGGTGTGTTAGTATGAACAGCCCATGAAAACAGATTTGGGTGAATGAGTTGATCATCATACTTGGAGGAAATGTGTGGAAAGGCACAGTTGAAAAATAGGTAACAAATGACTGGATGGTAGTGCACTTGGTAGAACATAAGCACCTATGTTCAAGCCCCTGACCTCCACCTGCAGGGAGGATGCTTCACGAGAGGTAAAGTAGTGCTGCAGGTGTCTTTCTTTCTTTATCGCTCTGTCTCTGTCAAGAAAAGAAAAGAGAAAGACTAAGAAAAAAATGACCACTAGGCATGGTGGAATCATTGTGCAGGTATAAGACCCAGAAGTAACCCTGGTGGTAAGTAAATAAATACGGAGATATAACAAATGAAGGAGATCTCAGATAGTTGTTTGAGTCTTTTCCTGTCAAAGAATACCTTCTGTCACTAACAGTTCCAGCAATTGTCATACCACAGTGGGGTTTAAGTGGGACAGTAAAGTGTCAGACAGAATGTTAGTTTAAACTTGATATGATCATGCTATTTCCTGTGTGCCCCATGGTTCCAATAACGGGTGCAGATAACAACCACACATGCATAGGCACAGACTACAGCACCCCACCACAGGCACCGTGCCGTGCTATGGGTGTGGAGCGATCTGCTCTGGTTGCCACCTGGGTAAGTCTTGAAAGTGCTAGAGGCTGGAAAAAAGGTCAGCCCCAGCTCCTGTGCAAAACCCAGTCAAGTTTAACTAAAACAACCTCCAGCTTCTCATTTCCCCTACTAACAAGGGCAGGCATGGCCTCTCAACCTACTCTCCCCTTAGAGGTGGTGATAGGGCAGCACTGGGCTGTCTGGATTTTTTCTTTTTTTTCTTTTCTCTTCTTTCTCATTCTTCTCTCTCTCTCTCTCTCTCTCTTTCTCTTTCTCCTGCTATCAGAGCTCAGCTCTGGTTTATGCTGCTGCTGGAGATTGACCCTGGGACCTCTGGTGCCTCAGGTATGACAAACTTGTTGCATAAATAACCATTTATTCTGTTTTCCCAGCTAAACTTCCCATTTCTTAAAGGGGGTGGGGGTTCCTAAGGACCCAGCAGCTATCTCTCAGACAGTAGAGTCTTCTGAATGCTTCAGTATTCTAATCAACATATTTTATTTTACTTTTACATCACCATAGCCTTACTCAGATGTGGTTTCACTGCTCCCAGACAGTGTTTTTGTTTATTTATTTTTTTAAAGCTTTTCATTATTTATTTATTTATTTTCCCCTTTGTTACCCTTGTTGGGTTTTATTGTTGTGGTTATTATTATTGTTGTTGATATTGATTGGCTCCCTTTTTTATTTTAGAGAGAGAGGGTGAAGGTGAGGGTGAGGGAGAGAGACACCACAATACTGGACTTCCTCCCTTCCTCAAGGGCTGTGGCACTCTCACATGGTGTCAGGGTACACACCCAGGCCACGTGGCTATGCTCAGGTGAATTATCTTTGGCCTCAATATATTTCCTTTAGAAAAAAAAATCCAAACAAAACAGAAGCAAGCAAACTGTAAGACATATGAGAACTATGGTGGTTATCTTTGGGAGGTAGGAGGGTGGGGATACAGACCTTTGATGGTGGGTGCGGTGTGGAACTATACAATCTTGTAACAAATTATTAATAAATAACAAAGGCTTTCAAAATATTATCACCCAGCTTTCACAATGATCAGTTTAGGGTAAGTCTAATTTTCCCTGAGGTCAGTCTTTCTTTCTTTTCTTTTTTAATTAAAATTTTTTATATTTATTTATATTTATTTTTCCCTCTTTGTTGCCCTTGTTTTCTATTGTTGTAGTAGTTATTATTATTGTTGTTGTCATTGTTGGATAGGACAGAGAAATGGAGAGAGGAGGGGAAGACAGAGAGGGGGAGAGAAAGACACCTTCACACCTGCTTCACTGCCTGTGAAGTGACTCCCCTGCAGGTGGGGAGCCGGGGGCTCGAACTGGGATCCTTACACTTTATGTCATGTGCGCTTAACCCACTGCGCCACTGCCAACTCCCGGTCAGTCTTTCTTTCTTAAGATATATTTCTTTTATTATGAGAGGGGGTGGGCAAGAGACAGGACCAGAACACTATTTGGTGTGGCAGAGGTGGTGGTGGAGCTTAAACTTGCAGTCTCTGGGGCCTCAGGGAAGCAGTGAGTTATCTTCCTGTCTTGGGGTATCTACTTCTTGGTTAACCTAGACAATGGCATTTTAAGCATATTGACCTAATGTATTTAATAGCCCACTTTTTAGTCTCCAAACTCCCTAGGACTGGACATAAATTATATAGTCATTTAATCTTTGCTCTCATAAACTCCTCAAATCACCTAAATTATTTTGATGCAAATTCAATTGTATTGCACCAAAGTAAAGGACTCTGGGGTGGGGGAGAGGATTCAGGTCCTGGAACATGATGGCAGAAGTGTTACACATGTACAAACTATTGTATTTTACTGTTGACTGTAAACCATTAACCCCCCCATAAAGAAAAAAGTACATTGTATTTATTTACTTACTTATTTATTTATTTTTGATAGAGACAGAGAGAAATTGAGAGGAAAGGAAGGGACACCTACAGCACAGCTTTACTACTTGTGAAACCTCCCCCCTGCAAGTGGGAGTTGGGGTTTGAACCCAGGTCCTTGTGCATAGTAATGTGTGCTCTCTACCAGGTATGCCACTGCCTACCCCCACTTGCCCTCATTCACATATATTTCACAATGTTAAGCCAAAGACTTTGACACAGCTTGGTACTCTCTAGATACCAACTTCTGTAACAGCTGAGCTTTTCCTCTTAATACTCTCACTGGTAAGTGAGAAGCCAAAAACAGAAGTAGACTGATTCCTTGGTAGACTGTGCTGTGTGTTCTGTGGGGGTCCCATACACCCAGCTTGTGGGCCAACCTGTGAGTGGAGCTGGCACACACCTGGAAAAGCCAAATTTGCACCTCTGCCTCTGTGATTCTACTGTAAGGCCTCCTCCCACTGCACACTTCCTCCATGCAGAAACAACCAGACAGCAGGATACCAGGATAGACCTCAGCAGTAGTAACTCACTTCAGAGAAGAAGCAGTGTTGATTTGAACAATCCACCATGAAGGAATGTAAACTTCAAATAGACATAAAAGAGAATAAAAGCCCAACATGTGTCTCTTCTCTCTAGAAGGTATCACTGCAAAATCCCAGAGCTAGGATGAAAGTAGGAGCAGTTTAGTATCTTTTTTTTAAGAGGAAGTAGGGAGAGAAAAAGGTCAGAATCACCTCATTTGAGTGATCAGAAAAAAATGATACTAAGGACCAGGGAAATAGTGTAACACACAGGACTTGCATAAGGTTCCAGGTTTAACCCACAACATAATATAATGCTAGAGCTGAGTGGCGATCTGGTTTTTCTCTCATAACAGTAAGTATTTGGCCCTGGAGCCATCCAGTGCATAAAATGTTGGTCTCTCTCTACCCCACTAGGGAAAGACAGAAACAGGCTGGAGGTATGGATCGACCTGTCAATGTCCATGTACACCAGAGAAACAATTACAGAAGCCAGACCTTCCACCTTCTACTCCCCATAAAGGTCTCTGGTCCAGTGGTATGGGAGGTGGTGCAGTGGATAAAGCATTGACTCTCAAGCATGAGGTTCTGAGTTTGATCCCCAGCAGCACAAGTACCAGAGTGATGTCTTGTTCTTTCTCTTTCTCCTCCTATCTTTCTCATGAATAAATACAAAAAATCTTTTTTAAAAAAATCTTTGGGGGCCAGGTGGTGGTACATCTGGTTAAGTGCACACATTACAGTGTGCAAGGACCTGGGTTCAAGCCCCTGGTCCCCATCTGTAGGGGGAAAGCTTCACAAGTGGTGAAGCAGGGCTGTAGGTATCTCTTTCTCTCTCCCCTCTCAATTTCTGGCTGTCTTTATCCAATAAATAAAAATAATAAAAAAAAATCTTTGGTCCATTCTCCCAGAGGGACAAAGAATAGGGAAATTTCCAATGGAGGAAATGGGATATGGAACTCTGGTGGTGGGAACTGTATGGAATTGTAGCCCTCTTACACCACAATCTTATTGATAATTATTAATTTCTAATAAAACAAACCAAAAAATGTTGGGCTCTCAAACATGAAGTTTTCAAACATGATGCTTTGGTTTTCTCTCATGCTAATAAAATAAAATCTTTTAAAAAGATAATAAATAAGTAAATCTTGAAAAAAAAAATCTTTCTTAATGAAAGAGAAAGAGTATGAGAGAGAAAGCCAGAGCACCATTCTGGCAATGCAATGCCGGGATCAAACGTGAGACTTGCGTGCAAATCTAGTTCTCTACCCACTGTGATCCTCCTGAACTGCTTTAAAATTTTTTAAGGGGGAAAAATTGATTGTATGTCTAACAAAGGGACTTTTCAAAGTTAACCCAACTACCAAAGAATGTGATGATAACAGTAACTATCCATTGTCTTCTTGAACCCTAAGACAGCAGGAATCTCACATTTCCACTATAGAGCCTAAACTTCCCCCAGTCCGGGGACCCTAGGGTAGGGCCCACTTTCCCGCATGCTTCTCCCAATTCTTATCAAATAATATTGCATCCGCCGACCCCAACCTAATCAACGCAAGGAGTGCCACCCCAGCATGCTTCACTTCAGACTGTGTCTAGAGACTTCAGGCGTGGAACGACAACCCTTCAGCTTCATTACTCGGGTGAGACCTTTCCTTTCATAGTATTCTCTAATTCCATCCCAGGTGGTTCACTTCCTAACAAAGTCCCAAAACCTAGATATAGACCAGGTTCCAGGAGATAGAGCATATGCTCACACGTATCCATAAACTAGGGCAAATGTATACCTGAAAGCAGTATACACTAGAGTTTGCAGTGAGTACCCCCCAACACTTCATCTCCACTATTCCAACCTTTGGGTCCATGATTCTTCTACAATTTGTTTGGCTTTGTATGTTAACTCTCTTTTCAGCCACTAGGTTCCAGATGCCATCAGGATGCTGGCCAGGACCCCACCAATGTGTCCTGGAGCTCGGCTTCCCCAGAGCCCCACCCTACTAGGGAAAGAGAGAGGCAGACTGGGAGTATGGACCGACCAGTCAACGTCCATGTTCAGCGGGGAAGCAATTACAGAAGCCAGACCTCCCACCTTCTGCAACCCACAACGACCCTGGGTTCATGCTCCCAGAGGGATAGAGAATGGGAAAGCTATTGGGGAGGGGATGGGATATGGAGATTGGGTGGCGGGAATTGTGTGGAGTTGTACCCCCCCATCCTATGATTTTGTTAATGTCTCCTTTCTTAAATAAATTAAAAAATAAAAAAATAAAATTAAATAAATTTTTGTTTAATATATATTAATGAGAAACATAGGAGGAGACAGAAAAAGCCAGACACCACTCTGGTACATGTGCTGCCGGGGACTAAACTCAGGAACTCATGCTTGAGAGTCCAATGCTTTATCCACTGCGCCACCTCCTGGACCACTTTTTTTTTTTTTTTTTGGTAAATTTTTTTTTTAAATATTTATTTTATTTATGTATTCCCTTTTGTTGCCCTTGTTGTTTTTATTGTTGTAGTTATTATTGTTGTTGTCGTTGTTGGATAGGACAGAGAGAAATGGAGAGAGGAGGGGAAGACAGAGAGGAGGAGAGAAAGATAAGACGCCTGCAAACCTGCTTCACCGCCTGTGAAAAGAGTCCCCTGCAGGTGGGGAGCTGGGGTTCGAACCAGGATCCTTATGCCGGTCCTTGTGCTTTGCGCCACCTGCGCTTAGCCCGCTGCGCTACAGCCCGACTCCCCACATTTTTTTTTTTATTGCCACCATTGGTTATCACTAGGGCTTGGTGCCTGCATGTTCCTGGTGACTATATTCCCCTCTCTGCCTTTTTTCTTTTTATTTTGTTAGAACAGAGAGAAGCTGAGAGAAAAAAAATACAGTGAGACTGAGAGAGACACCCGCAGCACTGCTTCACCACTCATGGAGCTTACCCCTACAGATGGAGACTGGGGGCTTGAACTCAGGTCCTTGCACATGGTAATGTATGACTCTATGGGGTGCATCAATGCCTGGTCCATTGACTTTTTTTTTTTAATTACAAGAAAATTCACTGGTCTGTAATCCAGCAAGATAATGTCTGGGTATGTTTCCCAAAGAAATCCTCACATAGGGAGTCAGGTTACGGTAGTGCAGCGGGTTAAGCATAGGTGGCGCAAAGCACAAGACAGGCGTAAGGATCCTGGTTTGAGCCCCCCGGCTCCCCACCTGCAGGGGAGTCGCTTCCCAGGCGGTGAAGCAGGTCTGCAGGTGTCTATCTTTCTCTCTCCCTCTCTATCTTCCCCTCCTCTCTCCATTTCTCTCTGTCCTAACCAACAACGACGACATCAATGACAAAACAGTAATAACTACAACAATAAAAACAACACAAAGGCAACAAAAGGGAATAAATAAATATGTTAAAAAGTCCTCATATAGGCTTATCAGCAGTCAGCATAATGCCCAGATGATGCCCAGGCAGAGTGGGCACTAGCCCATACTATGACATGGTATGCAGCAGGTTATCAACAAGGGACTGAATGTACACACAGCACAGATCAAAATGCGAAACTGTGCTGAATTAGGAAAAGTATCTAAAGCACCAAATCATTTGCCTAAAGTATATATCCACATGAATAACAAAGATCCAAAGACAAAACCAAAAAACGCACTAAGGCAGACAAAGCAACAATTCATAATACGTGAGAGAATAGGCATCAAGTACATTCGAGGTTAGCTATGGAGGAAAGGGGAATGGAGGTAGAATCAAAGGAAATAAATCAGTGTTGGAATGAATAAAAGCAAGAGAGCAGTGCTGATGAGACCAATGACAGTGTGCTACAGACAGGGGAATAATATTAACTTGACTCTGCACCAGAGGGCTAAGAAGAGGGAAGAGGGGAGTTGGGCAGTAGCGAAGCGGTTAAGCGCATGTGGTGCAAAGTGCTAGGGCCGGCTTAAGGATCCTGGCTTAAGGATCCTGGTTCGAGCCCCCAGCTCCCCACCTGCAGAGGATTCGCTTCACAGGCGGTGAAGCAGGTCTGCAGGTGTCTGTCTTCCTCTCTCACTCTCTGTTTTCTCATCCTCTCTCCATTTCTCTCTGTCCTATCTAACAACGACAACATCAATAACAACAACAATAATAAAAAAAAATGGCAACAAAAGGGAAAATAAATAAATATAAAAAATAAAAAAAGAAGAAGAGGGAAGAGCTGGGAGACAACTCACAATAAAAGCTAGCAAACTGGGCGGTAGCGCAGCAGGTTAAGAGCATGTGGCGCAAAGCACAAGGACCAGCTGGCTCCCCACCTGCAGGGGCGCCCCCTCATAGGCGGTGAAGTAGGTCTGCAGGTGTCTATCTTTCTCTCCCCCCTCTGTCTTCCCCTCCTCTCTCCATTTCTCTCTGTCCTATCTAACAGCGACATCAATAACAATAACTACAACAACAATAAAAAAAAGACGACAAGGGCAACAAAAGAGAAAATAAATAAATAAAATTTAAAAAAAGACTTTAAGAAAAAAACAACAGAAACTAGCAAACCATCATTGTCTGTAAAAAGAAGCACGGCCTCATTTTTTTAAAAAAAGTGTTTTGTTATCCAAGTAGATAGCTAGTTAACAAACAGCTTAAGACCTGAGAAAAAGAGAGAACAGAAGAAGTTAGAAAGATTGCCTCACTCCTGTGAAGACACAGAAATTCAATCTTGCTGTTTATGCATAAGGTATGATGAATGGTGGTATATGGGCTTCATCACTGATCCAAGACAGTCCTGCATTTCCCATTTACAGCAATGCCTCCACATAAGAGTGTGGGCCTACAACTGCTGGACCCAGAGCCACCTGCTTCCAGTTGGATGACTCATGTCACAGCTGTTTACAGTTCTTACCAACAAAAGAAGGGAGTTTGATGTGATGATTGAATCCAGAAATTCTCCCTGCTCTAATACTGAAATGTGTGTGTGAGAGAGTGTGTGTGTCCTATAAGACAGCTAGTTCCATGTATTAAACTGTACTAATGCTCAATTTTCTGTTTACATCACTGTCTCTGGTGGGTGGACCCTTAAGGCTGAATCCATTTTATCCAGTTCACTGAGGGTTACTCAGTGCCAGGCACTGATCAGCATGCAAAGCAGAAAGAGCCCTTCACGGAGCTGAACTCTGACAGAGGATACACACAAGTACACAGACAAGCACACAGTCTCACAATCACATTATGACAGGGTCAGGATGAGGTGCCAAATAGAACTGATAGTGGCAGTGATATCAGGGAAGATTTTCTGGAAGACTGGAAGACTAAGAAGGCCAGGGGGATAACGTAGTGGTAGCACAGATTTTCATGCCAGAGGTCTCAGAGGTCCAAGGTTCAGTCCTCAGCACCACCATATGCCAGAACTGAGCAGTGGTCTTGTCTCTCTCACTAAAATAAATAAATATTTCAAGAATTTTTAAAAAGAGGGGGCCAGGTAGTGGTGCACCCAGATGATCTTACACATTACCCTGAGCAAGAACCTGTGTTCAAGCTCCAGGTCTCTACCTACAGGGAGATGCTTCACAAGCAGTGAGGCAGAGCTGCAGGTATCCTTTTCTCCCTCACCATCTCAATTTCTCTCTTTCTTAACAAGTGAAAAAAGAAAAGGGAGGGGAGATAGCCACTGGGAGGATTCATTGTGTAGGCATAGAGCCTCAGAGATAATTCTGATGGCAATAAAAAAAGAATTTAAAAGAGAGAGAGAGGGGAGGAGGAGAAGGAATGGGTGAGGTGACACTAAATAGTAAGTGAAGCCAGTCAAGCAGATTTTGGTGGGGAAGCAAAAGTTTGTAAAGACAGAAAGGATTCCTAGTAGAGAATGGTGTGTCCAGAGGCATTAGGGGTGACAAAGAAACTTTTCTTTCAAAGAATTGAAAGCGTGTTGGTGTGATTAGCTCAGGAAGGTAGGCACATCATCAGCTGAATGATACAGTGGACTGCACTTTCCAAAAGTGGATTTAGGACTATTCCCAGTCCCATACACACCTCCAGAACTATGTGGCTCTTCGTTACGCAATGCAGTTTATTGTCCCTCCCTTGAACACTTGGGTGAGCTTGTGACAGATTGAGTATAACCAAAATGCTGTAACTGGTTAGACTGTTGTATGAAAGACACAGCTGCTGCCTAGCACTCTCTCAGGACCCTCAGCCTTGGAACTCTGCCACCATGCTGTGAGGAAGCCCTGACCACATGGAAAGGCCATGCTCCTCAGCGGTCTGGCTGACAGCCCAAACTGAGGTCTCAGAATTAAAAGGCCATCAAGAGACACAGCACTCCTGCTTTCTAATTTCCCAGCTGAGGCCTCAGAAATTGCGAAGCAGAGACAAGCTGCTCCTGCCATGTCCTATGCAAATAAATACCTGATCCACAGAAAACCTGAGCATAATAAGTAATTGTTCTATACCTCAGTCTTGAGCACTTTGTTATGCAGTGTGAGTACAGAAACAAAAACATGAAAGATTCACATAATGGAAAACTATTATAGCAAAAGGAATGGAAGGTTTATAAATATGATAATAATATGGATGTCTCTTGCAAACTGTTGAATGAAGCAGACATAAAAGTAGATACTATATGATTCCATTCATTTAAAGTACAAAAATAAATCTGTGTTGTTACACATTAGGACAGTGGTGTTACGCCTGTGTGAGTTTTGACTGGTAAGAGACATCAGGCGGTCCTTCTGGATGCTGGGTATACTGCGTAGAGTCAGTTTGTGGAAGTTCATCAGGATGTACACTTACAGTATATTGGTTGTTAGGTTGCATTTTTGCATAGAAAAAAATATGGCATGACTTTTCCAACAGCCCAATATTATAAGTACTTTTCTGCAAGTATATTAAACTGTAATAAAAATAGTTCCCTGTGGTCCGGGAGGTGGTGCAGTGGGTAAAGCATTGGACTCTCAAGTGTGAGGTCCTGAGTTCAATCCCCGGTAGCATGTGTGCTAGAGTGATGTCTGGTTCTTTCTCTCTCTCCTCCTACTTTCTCATTAATAAATAAAATCTTTTTTAAAAAAAGTTCCCTTTTTGTCACTTTTGACAGAGTGGCAAAAAAAAAAAGTGGAAGCTAAAGAAGTAAGTAGGAGTTAGATGTCACAGGTCTTTATAAGGAACACTGACGATGTGGCTGTGTGATTCCAGAAATATTACAAAACTACCCAGCCCAGTGTTTCTGAGATGGACTGTAGTAGACATACTTCTATGGCCACAGTGCACTAAACGGATTAGCGTAGTTTCAAGGCTTACAGAGCAGTTAGAAGGTGTGGATGGAGAAGAGATGGTCTGGCCCAGGACACCTAGTCACCCGCCAGCTCCTGGAAAATATTAAGGTACTGGTACTACTACTGGAGGGGCTGTCTACTGTGCCATCTGGTGACGCACAATTCAGAAGAAGCATCTGGTTAATTTGACTGGACTATATATCTTGATTACTGAGGTGTTTTTTTTTTAGCATCCCCTTACTTTGTGCCCAGTCCTGGGGAAAAAGTGTATGACTTAAGAACTCTAATGGGCTCATTTTCTTGGATTTACTATCTTAAAAGTCAAAGGACTGGGTATAGAAGTAGTTAGAAATTACCTTTACCTGTCTGGTTTCAGAAACTGACTAAATGGTGATTTGCATAGACATACAAGTCCTAGAATGGGGCCAGGGAGACAGTACAGCAGTTATACAACAGTCTTTCATGTTTGGGGCTTAGAGTTACCAAGTTCAATTATTGTTAGCACTGTAAATCAGAGCTCAGCAATGCTTTGGGTTTAAAAAAAAAAAATGGTTGTGATGGGGACAGGGACATAATGGTTTCTGGTTTGAGGAAACTAAGAGACATAGACCCATCTGGTATAAGGAGCTATGGCCCAGATGGAGGATCTGGACTGGAAATGGATTGTGTTCTCTCTCTCTGTCTCTCTCTCTCAGAACTTTAGGAATAGATGGACTCCCACTCTAGGAGAAATTAGAAGGATCCATGTCTGAGTTCATAGCAAGTACTATGGAAGAGCCCACACTTAAACATGTGTACAAGGATCGCTGAGACAGTTTATCTGGGAAGGCTTCTGCTTTACCAGGTTCAGCCCAGGTTCAAGTTTTTGACCCCTGTGATGTTTCTCCCTTACTCTCTGGAGGAAAAAAAAAAAGTCAATACAGAGCAGATGGAGGCGCAGTGATAGCAATAGCAAAAATCACAAACATGGATATTGGAAATAAAGGGGAGGGGCTAAGAATAATATTTACAATATATACCCTGGGAGAAAGAGACCTAAAGTATAGATAATTATCTTCAAAAAAAAAAAAACTCTTTTTGCTTTCTTGTTATGGTTGTTCTTCATTTTGAACTATAAAGGTAATAGTATTAGCCAAGGACTTTCTCTGAACTTGACCTAAACTTAATTCAGATTAAAAAAAAAAAAAGATTTATTTACTTATGATAGGGGAGGAAGAAAGAGAAAAAACACCAGAACATCACTCTAGCACATGTGATACTAGGGATTGAACTCAAGACCTCATGTTTGTGAGTCTAATGCTTTAGCCACTACCCACCTCCAAGACCACAATTCAGATCTTTAAGCCAACTAGGGGACTGAGTGGTGGTACATCTGGTTGAACACAAGAACCAGGGTTTGAGCCCCCACTCCCCACCTGCAGGGAGGAATGCTTCATAAGAAGTGAAGCAGGTAATAGCAGAAGCAAGTCTGCAGGTGTCTTTCTCTTTCCCTCTCTCCCCCCACCCCTCTCAATTTCTTTGTCCTGTCAAATAAAATAAAGGGGATGGGCATGGCTGCTGGGAGTGGTGGATTTGTAGTGCTAGCACTGAGCCCCAGCAATAACCTTGGTGGCAATAAAAAAATAAAAGAAAAAGGGAAGGGAAAAAAAAGTCAGTGACCACTGTAGCTGTTCCTAGCTAAGGAGCAGCAGGAAACAGTAAGCTTCTCATTTTCTTTGGCTCTACTAGTTCTCAGGTATTAGTTTGGCCCCATCCATTTGCCTAATGAAATTGAGAAGGGTCTGGAACCTCACAGTCACTTGGTAAGGTAGCTTCAGTCCCTTTTACAGATGAGGAAAGACTCCTAAGAATAAGGAAAGGGAGCCGGGCAGTAGTGTACCTGGTTAAGCACACATAGTACTAAGCACAAGGACCCAAGTAAGGACCAGGGTTTGAGTCCCAACCCCCACCTGCGGGGGAGGGCACTTTAGAAGAGGTGAAGCAGGTCTGCAAGTGTCTTTCTCCTTCTCTCTCTCTCTCCCTCCCCTTTCAATTTCTCTCTCTCCTACTGAATAAAATGGATTTAAAGGGGGGGGGTGTCGGGCGGTAGTGCAGTGGGTTAAGCACACATGGTGTGAAGCTAAGGACTGGCTTAAGGATCCTGGTTCAAGCCCCCGGTTGCCCACCTGCAGGGAGCGTTTCACAAGCAGTGAAGCAGGTCTGCAGATTTCTTTGTCTCCCCGTCTGTCTTCATCTCCTCTCTTGATTTCTCTCTGTCCTGTCCAGCAACAACATCAGTGGCAACAATAATAACAAGGGCAACAAAATGGGGGGGGTAGCCTTCAGGAGCAGTGGATTCCTGCCACAGCAATAACCCTGGAGGCAAAAAAAAAAAAAAAAAAAGGAAAAAAATGGCTGCCAGGAGTGGTAGATTCATAGTGGCAACAAATGGAGGCAAAAAAAAAAAGACACATATTAAAGAGACCTGTCCTCAGATTCTGATCTCCAGGGCTAAATTTTAAACTTGGGTTAGGGAGATTGCATTTCAAGCTTTAGAGGGAGTTGGGCTTACTGACTGCAGGAGAGCTACAAAAGCTTGCTGTGTACACTTCAGACCTCAGGACAAGCCTCAGCATCCTCACCACAGCAGCTGCAGCTAGAGACCCTTGTACACATCTTGCTCACTCCAAAACAGCAGCACTGGGTCTTTAACTTTTTGAATTGACAAATTTTTGGGTTTGGCTTTAATAGGCAAAACTAATCAACTAGACCCCATGAAAATGGAACAGCGGGTATGGATTAGGATCCAACTCAGTCTTCTGAGAAAGGGATTAGTCACACCACCCCCTGTACTTCACACAGGCTAAGCCCATCCCTCAACCCCCATGACAAGGCATCTTTTCCCACTGCTGGGGATAGTATAATGTTAGGGATCCCTCCCCCATGACTTAAACCATACTAGAAAATGTTCACCAACTTTTAAATGCCACCCCCACCTCCACTCAAGGCTTTCCCAGTGTACTATATTCTTGGGAGTCCTCTAATGTCAGAGGCTTATCTAACATGAACCACCCTCTCAATGCACATAGATTTTATTTTAAATATGTTTCTGGGACTCCTGCAGGCGGGGCTACGAGCAGCAGCAGATCACTTTCTCTCCTCTCCTCTTCTCTCCCGGATCAACTAGGAATACCAAAGGAGACCAGCTGGGACCGAAACGAGACAGGACTGGAACGACTGGAACAACTACTGGAACCCACCAGGTCGCCGGTGAGTGCAAACACGTGTGGCTGGTGACAGAGAGGAGCCTAGGGAGAGATTAAGTGGCTCATAACAGTCTGGCAGTTTGTCAGTTGAGACACCACCTCCAGTTTGTTCCACCAACAAGGGGACAGCTGAGGGAAGGAGAGGACTCCCCGGAGACTCACCAAGTGCAACTCTGGGTCTCCATTGCTACTGCCCTCAGAGTCTAGAGCAGCGGCAGGGAGGGACACCAGGGGACAGAGATCTAGCCAGGAAACTCAGAAGACCTATACCTCAGTGAGCAGTGGGGCTGTGAAAGTCTCTTTGTATAACCACTGAAGTATCTCTGCCACACCCTGCTTTATCTCTTTATCAGGAGTCAGTGATTAAGCTAAGAAGCCTACTTGTAATTTAAAAGCCCTCAGGCTCCCATAACCTACAGGGAAGAAAAAGAAAAAGAGGCTTTTAAACCACTGAGCTCCAACTCAGGGATTAAAATACTATTGAAACAACTGTTAACTTCCACCACTGTGAACTCTTTAATTACCTTACTTAGACACAAGTCAATCCAGGAAATAGTGATCAGTAATTTGAAAAGTACTAAGAGAGGGAACTCATAACATAATATATAAAATGGGTAAACCAACAAGAAGAAATATTGGAGAAACTAACCAGGACAACAGTCCAGCTAAAAGCCACCCAAAGGGTGAAACCCAAAATAACGAGTTTAACATCCAAACACTAGCTAAGGAAATAATCATAGGAGTGAGTAAAGAGTTTGAAAGAATTGTCATCAGAAATACAGGAACAACAAATGAGACTCTGGAAGAAAACACTAATTATCTCAAGGTTATTAGAGAGCTGAAAGCTGAAATAGCAGAGCTAAGAACACAACTAGCTGAACAAGCTCAAACAGAATCAGAATAGGGTAACAAAATAGATGAACTCCAGAAAACAGTAGAGGGCAGAGAGAATAGAATCAATGAGACGGAAGACAGAATTAGCAAGATCGAGGACGAATTAGAGACAACTAAAAAAGAAGTAAGAGATCTCAAAAAGAGATTAAGAGATGCTGAAAACAACAACAGAGTCCTATGGGATAACTTCAAAACAAACTATACGCATTATTGGCTTACCAGAGGAAGAAAGAGAGGGAGAGGAAGAAAGCATTCTTCAGGCCATAATAGCTGAAAATTTCTCTAGTCTAGACAACATCAAAGACATAAAGATTTAAGAAGCCCAGAGGGTCCCAAACAGAATTAACCCAGACTTAAAGACACCAAGACACATCATACTTAGAATGGAAAGGAATAAGGATAAAGAAAGGATCCTGAAGGCTGCAAGAGAAAAACAGAGTCACCTACAGAGGAAAAATCCATAAGATTAGCAGCAGACTTCTCCACACAAACACTACAGGCCAGAAGAGAATGGCAAGATATCTATTGAGTGCTCAATGAGAAAGGCTTTCAACCAAGAATACTATATCCTGCTAGACTGTCATTCAGACTAGATGGAGGCATAAAAACCTTCTCAACAAGCAACAGTTGAAGGAATCAACTATTACCAAGCCTGCCCTGAAAGAACTTCTGAAAGGTCTTCTATAAACAGTCAGACCATCATAAATATGTCATATGTCAGAACACACTAAAACTCTACAAGAACGGCGTTAAAATATCTTCAATCTTTGATATCAATAAATGTCAATGGCCTGAATTCACCTATTAAAAGACACAGAGTAGGAAGATGGATCAGAAAATACAACCCAACAATATGCTGCCTACAGGAAACCCACATAACAGGACAAACACAGACTTAAAGTGAAAGAATGGAAAACCATCATACAAGCCAATGGCCCACAAAAAAGGGCAGGAACAGTTGTTCTCATATCTGACACGATAGACTTTAAAATAGATAAGATTAAAAAAGATAGGAATGGACACTACTTAATGCTCAGAGGATCAGTCAACCAAGAGGACTTAACAATTATTAATATCTATGCACCCAATGAGAAGTCATCTAAATACATCAAAGGTCTACTGAAAGAGCTACAGCAATATATTAACAGCAACACAGTCATAGTAGGGGACTTCAAACCCCACTCTCTCAACTTGACAGATCAGCCAGGCAGAAAATTAATAAAGACATAAGGGAGCTAAATGAAGAGATAGATAAACTAGAATTGTTGGACATTTTCAGTCATTCATCCCAAAAAACTGGAATACACATTTTACTCAAATCCACATGGGTCATTCTCAAGGATAGACCATATGTTAGTCCACAAAGACAGCATTAGCAAATTCAAGAGCATTAAAATCATCCCAAGCATCTTCTCAGACCACAGTAGAATTAAACTAACACTTAACAGTCAACAAAAGACTAGTAATAGTCACAAAATGTGGAAGCTCAACAGTACACTTCTTAACAACTTCTGGGTCAAAGAGGAAATCAAGGAAGAAATCAAAATGTTTCGAGAACTCAATGAAAATGAAGACACAAGCTATCAAAATATTTGGGACACAGCTATGGCAGTACTGAGAGGGAAGCACACATTAGGAAACAAGAAAAAGCACAAATAAACAGCCTGGTTGCACATCTTAAAGACCTAGAAGAAGAACAACAAAGGAACCCTAAAGCAACCAGAAGGACAGAAATCACTAAAGTTAGGGCAGAAATAAATAACATTGAGAATAAGAAAGCCATACAAAAGATCAACAAAAGTAAATGTTGATTCTTTGAAAGAGTGAACAAAATCGACAAACCTTTAGCAAGACTCACAAAACAAAAAAGGGAGAAGACCCAAATAAATCGGATAGTAAATGAAAGAGGACATATCACAACAGACACTGCAGAAATTCAACATATCATGCGAGGCTTCTATGAACAACTATATGCCACCAAGCTAGAGAACCTGGAAGAAATGGACGATTTCCTAGATACCTACCAACTTCCAAAACTAAGTAAAGAGGAAGTGAATAACATGAACAGGCCCATCACAGCTAATGAAATTGAAACAGTTATCAAAAATCTCCCCAAAAATAAAAGTCCTGGACCAGATGGTTTTACAAATGAATTCTATAAAACCTTCAAAGAAGAACTAATAACTCTACTCAAAAGTCTTCCAGAAGATTGAAGATACTGGAATACTCCCTGCCAGCTTCTATGAAGCCAACATCACTCTGATACCAAAAGCAGACAGGGACACAACCAAAAAAGAAAACTACAGACCATATCTCTGATTAACATAGATGCTAAAATACTGAACAAAATTCTAGCCAACCAGATACAACAGTATAGTAAAAAGATTGTTCATCATGACCAAGTGGGGTTTATCCCAGGCATGAAAGGTTGGTTTAATATATGTAAATCAATCAACGTGATCCACCACATCAACAAAAGCAAGACCAAAAACCACATGGTCATATCAATAGATGCAGAGAAAGCCTTTGACAAAATACAACATCCCTTTATGATCAAAACACTACAAAAAAATGGGAATAGATGGAAAATTCCTGAAGATAGTGGAGTCTATATATACCAAACCTACAGCCAACATCATACTCAATGGTGAAAAACTGGAAGCATTTCCACTCAGATCAGGTACTAGACAGGGCTGCTCACTATCACCATTACTATTCAACATAGTGTTGGAAGTTCTTGCCATAGCAATCAGGCAGGAGAAAGGAAATAAAAGGATACAGATTGGAAAAGAAGAAGTCAAACTCTCCCTATTTGCAGATGACATGATAGTATACACAGAAAAACCTAAGGAATCCAGCAAGAAGCTTTTGGAAATCATCAGGCAATACAGTAAAGTGTCAGGCTACAAAATTAACATTCAAAAGTCAGTGGCATTCCTCTATGCAAACACTAAGAAGAAATTGAAATCCAGAAATCAGTTCCTTTTTCTATAGCAACAAAAACAATAAAATATCTAGGAATAAACCTAACCAAAGAAGTGAAAGACTTGTATACTGAAAATTATGAATCACTACTCAAGGAAATTAAAAAAGACACAAAGAAGTGTTCATGGGTTGGAAGAATTAACATCATTAAAATGAATATAATACCCAGAGCCATCTACTAATTTAATGCTATCCCCATCAAGATCCCAAGCACATTTTTTAGAATAGAACAAATGCTACAAATGTTTATCTGGAACCAGAAAAGACGTAGACTTGCCAAAACAATCTTGAAAAAAAAAGAACAGAACTGGAGGCATCACACTCCCAGATCTCAAACAGTATTATAGGGCCATTGTCATCAAAACTGCTTGGTACTGGAACATGAATAGACACACTGACCAGTGGAATAGAATTGAGAGCCCAGAAATGAGGCCCCACACCTATGGACATCTAATCTTTGACAAAGGGGCCCAGACTATTACATGGGGAAAGCAGAGTCTCTTCAACAAATGGTGTTGGAAACAATGGGTTGAAACATGCAGAAAAATGAAACTGAACTACTGTATTTCACCAAATACAAAAGTAAATTCCAAGTGGATCAAGGACTTGGATGTTAGACCACAAACTATCAAATATTTAGAGGAAAATATTGGCAGAACTCTTTTCCGCATAAATTTTAAAGACATTTTCAATGAAACGAATCCAATTACAAAGAAGACTAAAGTAAGTATAAACCTATGGGACTACATCAAATTAAAAAGCTTCTTCTCAGCAAAAGAAACCACTACCCAAACCAAAAGACCCCTCACAGAATGGGAGAAGATCTTTACATGCCAAACATCAGATAAGAGTTTAATAACCAACATATATAAAGAGCTTGCCAAACTCAACAAAAAGACAACAAATAACCCCATCCAAAAATGGGGGGAGGACTTGGACAGAATATTCACCATAGAAGAGATCCAAAAGGCTGAGAAGAAACACATGAAAAAATGCTCCAAGTCTCTGATTGTCAGAGAAATGCAAATAAAGACAACAATGACATACCACTTCACTCCTGTGAGAATGTCATACATCAGAAAAGGTAACAGCAGCAAATGCTGGAGAGGGTGTGGGGTCAAAGGAACCCTCCTGCACTGCTGGTGGGAATGTCAATTGGTCCAACCTCTGTGGAGAACAGTCTGGAGAACTCTCAGAAGGCTAGAAATGGACCAACCCTATGACCCTGCAATTCCTCTTCTGGGGATATATCCTAAGGAACCCAACACATCCATCTAAAAAGATCTGTGTACACATATGTTCTTGGCAGCACAATTTGTAATAGCCAAAACCTGGAAGCAACCCAGGTGTCCAACAACAGCTGAGTGGCTGAGCAAGTTGTGGTATATATACACAATGGAATACTACTCAGCTGTAAAAAATGGCGACTTCACTGTTTTCAGCCGATCTTGGATGGACCTTGAAAAAATCATGTTGAGTGAAATAAGTCAGAAACAGAAGGATGAATATGGGATGATCTCACTCTCAGGCCGAAGTTGAAAAACAAGATCAGAAAAGAAAACACAAGTCGAACCTGAAATGGAATTGGCGTATTGCACCAAAGTAAAAGCCTCTGGGGTGGGTGTGTGGGGAGAATACAGGTCCATGAAGGATGATAAATGACATAGTGGGAGTTGTATTGTCAAATGGGAAACTGGGGAATGTTATGCATGTACAAACTATTGTATTTACTGGTGAATGTAAAACATTAATTCCCCAATAAAGAAATAAATTTACAAAAAAAAAAACTGCTTGGTACTGGAACATTAATAGACACACTGACCAGTGGAATAGAATTGAGAGCCCAGAAGTAAGCCCCTACACCTACGGACATCCAATCTTTGACAAAGGGGCCCAGACTATTACATGGGGAAAGCAGAGTCTCTTCAACAAATGGTGTTGGAAACAATGGGTTGAAACATGCAGAAGAATGAAACTGAATCACTGTATTTCGCCAAATACAAAAGTAAATTCCAAGTGGATCAAGGCCTTGGATGTTAGACCACAAACTATCAGATACTTAGAGGAAAATATTGGCAGAACTCTTTTCCGCATACATTTTAAAGACACCTTCAATGAAACAAATCCAATTACAATGAAGACTAAGGCAAGTATAAACCTATGGGACTACATCAAATTAAAAAGCTTCTTCACAGCAAAAGAAACCACTACCCAAACTAAGAGACCCCTCACAGAATGGGAGATCTTTACATGCCATACATCAGATAAGAGTTTAATAACCAACATATATAAAGAGCTTGCTAGACTCAACAACAAGACAACAAATAACCCCATCCAAAAATGGGGGGAGGACATGGACAGAATATTCACCACAGAAGAGATCCAAAAGGCTGAGAAGAAACACATGAAAAAATGCTCCAAGTCTCTGATTGTCAGAGAAATGCAAATAAAGACAACAATGACATACCACTTCACTCCTGTGAGAATGTCATACATCAGAAAAGGTAACAGTAGCAAATGCTGAAGAGAGTGTGGGGTCAAAGGAACCCTCCCACACTGCTGGTGGGAATGTCAATTGGTCCAACCTCTGTAGAGAACAGTCTGGAGAACTCTCAGAAGGCTAGAAATGGACCTACCCTATGACCTTGCAATTCCTCTCCTGGGGATATATCCTTTTTTTTTTAATTTTGTTTATTTATTTATTTATTTATTTATTTATTTATTCCTTTTGTTGCCTTTGTTGTTTTTTTATTGTTGTAATTATTATTGATGTCACTGTTGTTGGATAGGTCAGAGAGAAATGGAGAGAGGAGGAGAGAAAGACAGACACCTGCAGACCTGCTTCACCGCCTGTGAAGTGACTCCCCTGCAGGTGGGGAGCTGGGGGCTCGAACCGGGATCCTTCCGTGGGCCCTTGTGCTTAGCGCCACCTGTGCTTAACCCGCTGCGCTACCACCCGACTCCCCCTGGGGATATATCCTAAGGAACCAAACATATCCATCCAAAAAGATCTGTGTATACATATGTTTTTGGCAGCACAATTTGTAATAGCCAAAACCTGGAAGCAACCCAGGTGTCCAACAACAGCTGAGTGGCTGAGCAAGTTGTGGTATATATACACAATGGAATACTACTCAGCTGTAAAAAATGGTGACTTCACCGTTTTCAGCCGATCTTGGATGGACCTTGAAAAATACATGTTGAGTGAAATAAGTCAGAAACAGAAGGATGAATATGGGATGATCTCACTCTCAGGCCGAAGTTGAAAAACAAGATCAGAAAAGAAAACAGAAGTAGAACCAGAAATGGAATTGGCATATCGCACCAAAGTAAAAGCCTCTGGGTTGGGTGGGTGGGGAGAATACAGGTCCAAGAAGGACTCAGAGGACCTAGTGGGGGTTGTATTGTTATATGGGAAACTGGCGAATGTTATGCATGTACAAACTATTGTATTTACTGTTGAATGTAAAACATTAATTCCCCAATAAAGATATAAAAAAATATGTTTCTGGATTAAAATATTTACATGAGTCATTTTTAATACCATGCTATCTATACTATTTTGATGCTTGCATATTCTATTTTCTTTTTGTCATGCTGCGACTTGGAGGAGAGAGAGAGAGAGAGAGAGAGAGAAGAGAAGAGAAGAGAAGAGATCTGGAGCGGAGAGGGAACGTAATTCTTTATTGGGGGCACCTCAGAGTTGGGTGAGAGCGCAGTGGTTCGGGCCATGTGGAGCTAGCCAAAATAGCCGCTTCAAGTAGCACCCTTTTCTGCATCTAACCACTGAGGTGAAAACCCGGGCAAAAGAGAGAGGGGCAGAAGAAGGGCTTTATAGGGCAAAAACTGGTGTGATGAGCCGGGACAGGATTGGTTGGGAAGGGCACTTCGAGAATATCGTATTAACTCTCATGGGAACTGGCACTAGCCTGAGGGGACAACATGGCGGAACAAGTGCTCTGAGAATATCCCAACTCTCGCGAGAACTGGCACTAGCCTGAGGGGACATCTGCACAGCATCTTTTTATTATATGTGTGTACATATATATATATACACTTATTTTTCCCACCAGAGTTTTTGCTTGGTCTGTCTGTATGTGCAGTTCCACCATTGCTGGTAGACTTTTTTTTTTTTTTAAGATTTTATTTACTTATTAATGAGAAGATAGGAGGACAGAGAAAGAACCAGACATCACTCTGGCACATGTGCTTCCGGGGATCAAACTCAGGACCTCATGCTTGAGAGTCCAAAGCTTTATCGATGCGCCACCTCCCAGACCATGGTAGACTTTTTTTTTTTAAAGACAGGATGAGAGACAGAGAGAGAAACAGAGATAAAGAGAGACATCATAGTAGTCTGGGAGGTGGTGCAGTGATAAAGCTTTGGACTCTCAAGCATGAGGTCCTGAGTTCGATCCCTATCAGCACATGTGCCAGAGTGATGTCTGGTTCTTTCTCCTTCTATCTTTCTCATAAATAAATAAAATCTCTAAAAAGAGAGAAGGGGGGAGATCATAATACTATTCCACCACCCATGATGCATCCCCATGCAGGTGTTCATGTGGCAGCTGGGGGCTCAAACCCAGGCCTAGAGTGTGGTAAAATGTGCACTCTGGGTGGTGGCACACCTGGTTGAGTGCACATGTTACAATATGCAAGGACCCAGGTTTGAGCCTCCGGTCCTTACCTGCAGGGGGAAAGCTTTGCAAGTGGTGCTGCAATGCTGCAGGGGTCTCTCTGTCTCCCTTCTTTCCCTCTCAACTTTTTTTTGTTTTGTTTTTGTTTATTTATTTGTTATTGGAAAGAGACAGAGAGAATTGAGAGAGGAGGGGGAGATAGACAGAGAGACACCTGCAGACCTGCTTAACCACCTGCAGGTGGGGAGTGGGGGCTTGAACCGGGATTCTAACCAGTCCCTGCACTTTGCGCCATGTGTAGTTAACCCACTGTGCTACTGCCCGAGTCCCTCTCAACTTCTGACTGTCTCTATCCAACACATAAAGATAATAAAATAAAAACAAATGTGCACTTGACCATGTGAGCTAATTTCTGGCTCTAGCTTTTTCATTTTATTTTATTAAACTTAATTTTTTATTTTTTCCCTTTTGTTGCCCTTGTTTTATCATTGTTGTTGATGTTATTATTGCTGTCACTGTTGTTGGATAGGTAAGAGAGAAATCAAGAGAGGAGGGGAAGACAGAGGGGGAGAGACAGACACCTGCAGACCTGATTCACTGCCTGTGAAGAGACCCCCCCCTGCAGCTGGGGAAGCTTTTTCATTAAAAAAATTTTTTTAAATTTATTTTCCCTTGTGTTGCCCTTGTTTTTTATTGTTGTTGTAGTTATTATTGTTGATGTTGTTGTTGGATAGGACAGAGAGAAATGGAGAAAGGAATGAAAGACAGAGAGAGGGAGAGAAAAACAGACACCTGCAGACCTGCTTTACTGCTTTTGAAGCGACTCCCTCCCCTGCAGGTGGGGAGTTAGGGTTCGAACAGGGATCCTTATACCAGTCCTTGTGCTTCACACCATGTGAGCTTAACCTGCTGTGCTACCACTGAACTCCCAGAAGCTTTTTCATTTTTAAAATAAATTTTCTTTCCATGAAAATAATAATATCATCTCCCACATGCCCTTTCATGAAAGGGCTCTACTGGAAGGGAAATAGTTCAACTGACAGAGCACTGGATTTAATGCCGGAAGTTCCTAGCTTGATCCCCAGTGCTGCATGTACCACAGTGGTGTTCTTGCTTCTCTTTCAGTCAATCTCCTGTTGATGTGAAACTCTCTTTCTCGTACACAATAAAATAAATTTAAATTTTATTTTGACAAAATGAATTTTAAAAATGGCTATATAAACAACAATAATAACTACAAGGGCAACAAAAGGGAATAATAAATAAATATATATTTTTAAATGGCTATATAGTGCCTATCACATGGAGAAAAATTTATCTAGCTAATTTCCTGGATACAGAAAAGTGTTTCTAGTTTTTTTAAGTATTAGAAACAACACTGAATCTTGGCACAACTTGAGAACCTTAGACACTTGTCCAATTTTATCCTTTGTGTAAATTTCACAAAGTAAAACTGCTTAGTTAAGACAGACACTTTTGGTAGAGTGTATGCTATGAAGCACTGGGTTGAATCCCTGGCATTTCTCCCAGACTGCCAAAAGACATAAATATTTCACAACAATTATACTGCAAAAAAGGGCCAGGGAAATAGCATCATATGGAACACAACAGACTTTCATGGTGTGATGTCCCAGGTTCAACACCCTGCACCACCATAAGACAGTTGAGGAGTGCTCAACACCAAAAACCTATTCAACAAAAGAAGACAAGGCCCAAGAGGTGATGCAGTAGATAAAGCTTAGACTCTCAAGTATGAGGTTCACATGTGCCAAAGAGATGCTCTGGTTCTTTCATAACTAACTAAATAAAAATATATATATACATGGGGAAAAGTAAACAGTTCTCATTCCACTAGCCTGGAGGTAACTGTTGACAAGTTATCTTTTTTAAAGAAAAAATTTTTATTATACTTATTGGATAGAGAAAGCCAAAAATTGAGAGCAAAGGGGTGATAAGAGAAACAGAGAGACACCTGCAGCACTGCTTCACCACTCGCAAAGCTTCCCTCCATCAGGTGGGGACCGGGGGCTTGAACCCAGATCCTTGCACATTGTAATACATGTGCTCAATCAGATGCGCCACCACCTGGCCACAACAACAATTATCTTTAGTGTTCTAGGAAGAACATTAATACCACACTATGCCTGAGATATTGAGGTCCTCGCTTCAATCCCCAGCACCACCATAAGCTAGAGCTACGCAGTACTCTATATGGTATAAATAAACAAATAAATAAAGTAAGTAAGTTAGTTCTTGTACCAAGGAGATAGCTCAACCTCAGCACAGAACTTCCATGTCTGAGGACCTAGTAGCCAAAGGTTCAAACCCCAGCACCATTATAAGCCAGGGCTCATCAGTACTTTAGTATTTCTTTCTCATCAATCTTAGAGATAGCTCACCAAGTAGGGCACCTGCTTTGTTATGCACAGGCCAGGTCTGAGCTCCAGCACAACATAGGAGGTGTTGCAGTGTCTTACTGTCTGTCCCTCTTTCTATGTCTGTATCAGAATGAAAAAAAGTGACCCAGAGTGGTGAAATTGTGCATGTGTGAGGCCCCATCACCACACACACACACACACACACACACACACACACACACACACACACACAATCAAAAACCAATCAAACAACAACAAAAAAATAGGGCCAGGTAGCTGAGAGGTGGTACAGTGGACAAAGCATTAGACTTTCAAGCATAAGGCATGAGGTCCTGAGTCCAATTTCTGGCATCACACATATGAGTGATATTCATTCCCCTCCCTCCGCCTTTCATTCACTAACATATTTTAAATGGGACCAGGGAGGTGGCTCTATGGTGGAGGTCATGCCTACATGCCTGAGGCTTTGAATTCAACTATTGGCACTACATAGAATCTGGCCTCTGTTTCTCTTAATTAAAAAAAAAAAAATTCTAATTTCTGGATGGACTTGTGCTTGTGGCAGACTCTTATTTTCCAAAGATAGCTGTACCAATATATGTCTCATCCCACATGCTCTTCTTGCAATGCAATATTAACATTCCCCTAATGAGGAATAAGGTCTGTTTTCACTTTTCTCTTACATTGGCACCTGCCTCAACCAATAACATAGTAGAGGTGACACCATAAGAGTTGCAAGGCTGAGTCAAAGGGTGATATGGCTTCTACCTGGTTCTCTTTTGGGACAAGGACAATGGGAGCTATGGGCTGGCATGGATGCAGACCAGTTACACTGGAAACATCAGGCTAGGCTGATCATGTGGAAAGCTTGTACAGAAATAGAGATGTTCAATGAGCTCCAGCAGTCCCAGCTTCTAGTTGCTTGAATTTTGCCAGATCAGGCACTAGGCATGTGAGTGGAAAAGACCGAGATGATTCCATCCATAGACACCATCTGACTGCAACCACATGAGAGGCTTCAAAAGGCAAACATGTTTGGAAGAGTTGCTCCCAAATTACTGGCTCACAAAAAACAAGAGATAATGATTATTATTGTTTAAGCTATTATGTTTTGGGGTAATTTGTTACTACACAGTTGTTTGAAACGCAGTAGACTTATAAATCAATGTAAACACTGATTGTAGTCACATTGATTATGTATGTGTGTGTGCCATCTTTACAACATTTGATCTTGTGTAGGAACACATTTACTTAAATCTATTATAAAGCTTTTATACAGACTGATTTCAGTTAACTGTCAGAAGCTTATGGTTCTCCACTTTCTTTTATTTCTAGTTGATTTTGCTGGCATAGGGAAATACAATTTGATTTGAAAAATTTAGCTTGTGTCTGATCAATTCATTTAAAAGTAAGTATTCTCTTTTCCCTCCTAATTCTCTCTTTCACTTCTCTCTCTCCCCCCCCCCCCCCCAAGAGCACTATTCAGTTCTGGCTTGTGGTAGTGCCGAAGGATTGAACTTGGGATCCTGGAATGTCAGGTATAAGTCCTTTTTTTAATAATTATTATTATTTTTTCAATTACCTTTTATTTATTGGACAGAGACAGCCAGAAATTGAGAGGAAGAGGGAGAGAGACACCTGCAGCATTGCTTCACCACTTATGAAGCTTCCCCTCTGCAGGTGAGAACTGTGGGCTTGAACCTGGGTCCTTGCCTGGCTTTACAAACTAACAGTTCTCCAGTAAAATCTTTCTTCAGTGGACTACAGACCCAGTTTGGAGTCAAGGACCAAAAAATTTGGGTCAAGGTATATCATGTTCAGACCTTCAAATGTATCCTTTTACTTTCAAGGAGAGCAGTATCAACAGAATAATAATCTGTGAGTGTCCATATGATAAACCAGTGGGAAGTCAAAATAAAAAGCTAAACTTCATTATACTAGTTTGTCCACAAACTAAATTTTTTCAAGTTTTTTCCCACTTAATTAATGAACTTTTTAATTTATTTTCCTTTTTGTTGCCCCTTGTTTTTTGTTGTTGTTGTTGTTACTATTGATGTTGTTAATGTTTGATAGGACAGAGAGAAATGGAGAGAGGAGGGGAAGACAGAGAGGGGGAGAGAAAGATAGACACCTGCAGACCTGCTTCACTGTCTATGAATCACTCCCCTGCAGGTGGGGAGCCGGGGGCTCGAAGCGGGATCCTTAGGCTGAAGCGGGATCCTTAGGCCGGTCCCTGTGCTTTGTGCCACATGCGCTTAACCTGCTGCACTACTGCCCGACTCCCCCCCCCCCCTTTTTTTTTTAATTTATGAAAGAAAGGGACAGAGAAAGTCATCACTTTGGTACATGCAATTCTAGAGACTTAACTTAGGACCTCATGCTTCAGAATCCAACACTCTAGCTACTGCACTATCTTCAAGGCTAAACAATAAACTGAATTTTAAAACACAATTAAGTCACAGAGCAATAGAGTGTGTCACCCTCAGAAAACAAAGAATTCCTTACATGTTTGTGGGTTCTAAGCACAGACACACCCTTGTACCTGGGCTACTCTTATCAGACTGGGGCCAGAGAAGGGCCAGAACCTTTCACGACTAGTACTCCAAACTCTTTGATGGTGTGATACTGAACTCAAATTAGTTTCATAATTACAATAGGAAAAAAAAGTCACTTTTTTCTCTTTGTCTCTTTCTGTCTGAAGAAAAAGAGAGAAAAGGAAGAGGTGTGTAGGGGCTGGGAGGTGACTCACCTGGTACAATGCACACTTTACTGTTTGTGGCCTTGGGTTTGAGTTCCCAACTACCATGTAAGGAACACCTGCATGGAAGTGAAGAGGTGAGTAGTAGTGTCTCTTTTATCTCTACCTCCCTGTTACCTTTTAAATTTTTTTAAAATCTTTATTTATTGGATAAAGACAGCCAGAAATTGAGAGGGAAAGGGGTAATAGAGAGGGAGAGAGACAGAGAGACACCTGCAACACTGCTTCACCACTCATGAAGCTTTCCCCTTGCAGGTGGGGACTGGGGGCTTGAACCTGGGTCCTTGTACACTGTAATGTGTGCACTCAACCAGGTGTGCCACTACCCAGCCCTCTCTATTTCTTTTATCTTAAAAAAAAAAAAAAAAGAAAAAAGAATCTGCTAGGACTAAAGAATTGTACAGGTGTGGAGGGTTCAGCAAGAACCCTAGTGGTGATGGGGGCACATAGGAGAATGAAAAAGAAGGTGTAGCCTACAAGTCAACAGTCAGTGTCTAGGAGTGACTAGTCGGAAAAAAAAAAAAAAAAGAAAAAAAAACCACAGAAATTCACAGTCAACAGCTGTACTGAGGTCCATCCCCACTCAAGGGTGCCACATACCACAACCAGACCTGCCAGCCTAGTGAAGAGCTTCCCTCAGTCTTTATCCTTCTTGCTGCTCCATCTCCATTATCAAAGCAATGATTTTTCCTTATTTTTATTTATTTCCTGCCATGCCAGGGAAGTCAGTGCAATACTGCTGAGTGGGCCTCCCTGTCCCCATTTTCTCATTTTTCATTTAGAGAGAGGAAAGACACAGTGCCAATCTACTATCCATTGTGGCCCCATGGGACATCTGACATTAATCCAGAAGGCCAGATGATCTGATGGCCTGAAGATTAACACCCATCCTTGTATCTTTTGTCTTCAAAACAATCAACAATTTAAGACCTACTCAAGTCCTATCCTGTTTATCCCAAAGCCCCACTTTTTTTTTTAATGAAACAACTAAAGTCTCTAGTTTCTCCTTTTACCTGTACAAATATGCTCCTGGGCTGAGGTGACAACATAATGATTATGCAAAAGACTCTCATGTCTGAGGCTCCAGAGGTCCCAGGTTCAATCCCCAGCACTACCATAATCCAGAGCTAAGCAGTGCTCTGGTAAAAAAGTGCTCTGGCAATAATAATAAGAATAACAATAATAATAACAATAAATAAATGAAGACACAAGAGCAAGGGCCACAGGAACATGACCTATCCCATCTCTTGGGTAAGAGAAGACAAAATGGGAGTCGGGCAGTAGCGCAGTGGGTTAAGCGCAGGTAGCGCAAAGCACAAGGACTGGCATAAGGTTCCTGGTTCGAGCCCCCGGCTCCCCACCTGCAGGGGAATCGCTTCACAGGCGATGAAGCAGGTCTGCAGGTGTCTATCTTTCTCTCCCCCTTTCTGTCTTCCCCTCCTGTCTCCATTTCTCTCTGTCCTATCCAACAACAACATCAATCATAACTACAACAATAAAACAACAAGGGCAACAAAAGGGAATAAATAAAAAATAAATATTTAAAAAAAAAAGAGAGAGAGAAGACAAAATGCCCCTTCTTCCCCTGTCCCCCACTCACTCCCCATTCCTTATGAACTACAGCTTCATCAGCATGAATTGACTAAACAGGTCTGAGCTCAGAACCATGGTGTTTCAAATCGTTCTGTGCTGGGCCTCTGTTGTGCTCAGGGCAGGCCCATGGGCTGCCGAAGGAGGACACACAGTGAACAATGGGCAGGGCCAGGCAGTCAGTCCTTCTGAAAAGCCCCTTTGGCTCTTACCATACCAGACGTATCAGGTGCCAGGTACTACAAAAATAGCCAGTGCAGTCAGGAAAGCTCTCAATGCTCTCTCCAAGGTAGCTCTGAGTCTGCTGCTCATTTAGCTTTTCTATTTACCCAGGAAAATGGGAAGGGGAAGAGATGGAGCTGTTAAAAATGAGGCTAGGGGGAGATAGGCAGTAGCACAGCGGGTTAAGCGCAAGGACCGCCGTAAGGATTCCGGTTCAAGCCCCCAGCTCCCCACCTGCAGGGGAGTTGCTTCACAGGTGTCTATCTTTCCCTCCACCCCTCTGTCTTCACCTCCTCGCTCCATTTTTCTCTGTCCTATCTAACAACGACAACAACAACAATAAAAAACAAGAGCAACAAAAGGGAAAATAAATAAACATTTTAAAAGTTTTAAAGATATTTATTTATTTATTTTTCCTCCAAGGTTATTGCTGGGGCTCAGTGCCTGCACCATGAATCCACTGCTCCTGGAGGCCATTTTTTTCCCCTTTTGTTGCCCTTGTTGTTGTAGCCTTGTTGTGGTTATTATTGTTATTGTTGATGTCATTCGTTGTTGGATAGGACAGAGAGAAATGGAGAGAGGAGGGGAAGACAGAGAGGGGGAAAGAAAGATAAGACACCTGCAGACCTGTTTCACAGCCTGTGAAGTGACTCCCCTGCAGGTAGGGAGCCAGGGGCTTGAACCGGGATCCTTATGCCGGTCCTTGCGCTTTGCGCCATGTGTGATTAACCCGCTGCACTACTGCCTAACCCCAAGATAATTTATTTTTTCAAAAAAGGGACTAGGGCCCACCAGCAGGGGGGTCGCTTCACAGGCAGTAAAGTGGGTCTGCAGGTGTCTATCTTTCTCTCCCCCTCTGTCTTCCCCTCTTCTCTCGAGTTCTCTCTGTCCTATCCAACAATGACAGCAATAACAATAATAAGTGATAAATAACAACGGCAACAAAAGGGAAAAAATAGCCTCTAGGAGCAGGGATTCATAGTGGAGGCACCAAGCCTTAACAATAAGTTTGGAGGCAAAAAAAAAAAAAGTGACTGGGGGCTGGCAAAAAGGTTCACCTGAACAGTGTGTTTGTCCTTAGCACAACCTAAGGTTCAAGCCCAGCCCCCACCACACTTGAGGAAGCTTTGATGGTGTGGTGTCTTTCCCTCTGTCACTCTGTTTGAAGAAGTCAGCCTGAAATGGCAGAGCCCCAGCAATGACCAGAAAAGAGCAGTCTGTGAGGTGATGCAACAGATAACATGCACAAGGTCCCCACAACACATGTGCCAAGAGTCAGGGTCTGGTTTCTCTCTTTCACTTCTTCTTCTCCCTCTCTCTCTCTCATGAATGAATAAATCTTAAAGACAGGGAGAGATAATAGGAGGTAGCATTCCCAGAGCTGCTCCTATGTGTCAGATACCAGTTCTGGATGCTTCATTTACACTTGCATTTAATTTCTTGAGACTTCAAGTGAAGCAGGTCTGCAGGAGTCTCTCTTTCTTTTTCCCTATCTTCCCCTCCACTTTCAATTTCTATCTGACCTATTAAAAAAAGAAAGGGAGTCAGACAGTGGCATGCCCAGTTAAGTGCACATAGCACTAAGTACAGGGACCAGCACAAGGATCCGGGTTTGAGTCCCCGCTCCCCACCTGCAGGGGGGATGCTTCACAAGCAGTGTCTGTCTTTCTTTTTCTATTTCCCCCTCTCCTCTCAATGTCTCTCTGTCCTATCCAATAAAATGGGAAAAAATGGCAGCCAGGAAAATAGATTCATAGTCCTGGCAATGAACCCCTGCGATAACCCTAGAGGCAAAAACAGAAACAAAAAAGAAAGAGGTGGGGTAGGGAAAAGGAAAAATAGGGAAAGAAAGGAAAAAATGGTCACCAGGAGCAGTGGATCTGCTGTGCATTCACTGAGCCCTAGCGACAACCTTGATGGCAATACAAATAAAAACAAAAAGAAATCAAGCCTGTACCACAAAGATTAGCTAGTGAAGTAGGAAGTTTTCAAAAATAACTCTTTCACACTCCTTTCGGGAGTCATAAACACACACAGGGAGGTTACAGTCTATTCTGAGGATGCTATGTGTCCACCAGCCTTATCACTGAGGACAAAAGCAATGAATGCTTGGTGTCTGGTGTTTTCCAGGATTGAGTCCTTTTCTGATCAGTGACCTGAGTGGCATGGGGACCTGATAATATGTCAATATGTACACAAGTATTCACATCCGTGGAACTTCAGAGCTCAGAGTGACTTCACAAACTTCATCCTTTACTCTCTTCTCTCTCTTTTTAACCAAAGCACTGCTCAGCTCTGGCTTATGGTGGTATGGAGGAATTGAACCTGGGGCTTGGGAGCCTCAGGCATGAGAGTCTATTTGCATAACCATTACCCATCCCCCATCCTTTACTCTCCAAACCACTAACACTAACACTCCACACCTTCATTTACTTACTCATTTAAATACTCTCAGGAACAGATCAAGGCCTTTTGGCTAAAATTTAAAACATACAATGAAATACAACCTCATCTATTTTCAAAGCTACATAACATGAATAATATTCAAGGAAAATACTGAAACCAGCAGGCAGGGGGTGTGGGGGGAGATAAGGGAAAAGCAAAACCAGGTGGAGTCTGCTGTCCTCACCCACTGTAATCCAGGCAGGAATCTATCCCTGCTCTCTGGGAATGTGCAGATCACCTACACCAGGCTGGAGATTTCCTTCCCAAACTCCCAAAAGGCATTCCCTGCATATTTAGGCCAGAGGAATGGGCTATCATTTTTGTAGTCTGGCTCCAATTACTCAGCTTGCTGCCAGTGTGGTGTGGAGGAAAAAAGACTTAGCACTTAGTTAATTTGTGTGTGTGTGTGTGTGTGTGTGTGTGTGTGTGTGTGTATTCTCATCAAGGGTCTGCCTCTAACCACTGTGTGCACAAATCTTGAGAATTTCTGAGGGGGTCGGGCGGTGGCACAGTGGGTTAAGCGCACGTGGCGCAAAGCGCAGGGACTGGCCTAAGGATCCTGGTTCGAGCCCCCGGCTCCCCACCTGCAGGGGAGTCGCTTCACAGGCTGTGAAGCAGGTCTGCAGGTGTCTATCTTTCTCTCCCCCTCTCTCTGTCTTCCCCTCCTCTCTCCATTTCTCTCTGTTCTATCCAACAACAAAGCAACGTCAACAATGGCAATAATAACCGCAACGAGGCTCCAACAACTAGGGCAACAAAAAGGGGGAAAAAATGGCCTCCAGAAGCGGTGGATTCATGGTGCAGGCACTGAGCCCAGCAATAACCCTGGAGGAGAAAAAAAAAAAAGAAAAAAAAAAAAAAAAGAATTTCTGAATCTCCACGTTTTTCACCTCTACAGTAAGAAAAATGGCTTATGCCTCAAAGATTCTGTCTATTGAATAATTCTAAAGCTTTAAGGATTTAAACTCGAATTACTGGAGTATTTTTTTCCCTTCTAAGAGTTCAACTGAGTTCAGGGAGGGTCTTGGATTCTTCTGCTGTTGAAGAAAGGTCCCCAGATGAAAACAGAAAGAGCTGGGCAGCTTCAGACTTTACATATGGTGAATTTTCTTTTCTTCTTCTTTTTTTTTTTTAACCAGAGCACTGCTCATCTCTGGTTTATGGTCATGCAGAGGAGGGGATTGAACTTGAGACTTTGGAGCCTCTGGCTTGAGAATCTCTTTGCATAACCATTATGCTATCTACCGCTGCCCTCTTTTTATTTTTTTTAAAAGATTTCATTTATTTATTCATGAAGACAGATGGAGAGAGAGAGAAAACCAGACATCACTCTGGTACATGTGCTGCCGGGGATTGAACTCAAGACCTCATGCTTGGGAATCAAGTGCTTAATCTACTGAGCACCACCACATGGTGAATTTTCTTAAGTATTTTCAGAATTGGTACCAGAATTTAAAATCTTCTGCTACAGGCAAGAGAAATAGCATAATGGTTATGCAAAATGACTTTTAAGCCTCAGATTCCAAGGTCCCAGGTTCAATTCCTTGTACCACTATAAGTCAAAAGCTAAGCAGTGCTCTGGTAAAATAAAATAAAACAAAACAAAACAAAACAAAATGTCTGCTATAAGAAAAAGCAAGAGAATATTTACTATGTACAGACAATTCAGAAATACTTCATTATTCTTCTGAGGACCCTCATGGACCACTGTACAGCATCTCACCTCAAATCCCCCATATAAGGTCCCCATCATTTATAATGACCCAAAAGAGAGATATTCTCACAAAGAGAATGACAGCCACTACAGTATCATTCATCTTGCCACAAGTAGCAAGTAGCAACTGATACCAGAAAATTCCTGCTCCTGGATGACCTTGCTATACAAACTATCCCTATGAATGGAGATGGAGAAGTAGAATTGGAAGTGTGTAGCCAAAGCCGATAAAGAAGGTAAACACATGTTCCACACTTGCACTTTTATTAAACTGTTAGTTAACTCTGATTAATAATAATTGTCTCACTTCAGCAACTCTCTTTTTTTCTACCAGAACTCTGGCTTATGCTAGTGATTATGGACCTGAACAAGGCATGAAAGTTGTTTGCAGAACTATAATGCCATCAGCAACTCTCAACTTTAGCAAAAGTCAAAGCACTGATCTAGAGTCATTGTAGGTAGAAATTTCTGCTGCCTTCACAGATGCCTTAAGAGATCTGTGGAGGAAGCAGCATGGTAGTCCTTTCTCTTATCTTCAAGGAACATATTTCAATACACACACACCTGACCTTGTGGATGCCTGAAACCACAGATAGAACCAACCCATGTATTTTATAGTTTTTCCCTATATAATTCACATATCTATGATAAAAGTTTTATTATTAATTAGACATAAGAAGATAATAATAAAACACAATAGTAATAAGACCATTACAACAGTAAGCTATAACTAAAGTTATATGACATGGTCTACCTTGAATGTCTTAAAGTTCTGAAACACAATTAACTGTGGGTAACTGAAACCAGAAAGTGAAAACACAGATAGGGGGTATTTCCCCTGTATTTCTCACGTAGTCAAAAAATGCATTTTCTGAAGAGACAGGGAGGGAGGGCTGGGCGGTGGTGCACCAGGTTAAGCACACATAGTATGATGTGCAAGGACTCAGGTAACGATCCCAGTTTGAATCCCCAGTTCCCCACCTTCAGGAGGATTGATTCAAAGAAGTGAAGTAGGTCTACAGGCGTCTCTGTTTCTCTCTCCCCCTTCCCTCACAATTTCTCTGTCCTACTCAAAAGGATCAGGATGGGGGGGGGGGGGGGGGGCCCGCACAGGAGCAGTGGATTTGTAGTCTAGGTTCCAAATCCCAGATCCCAGCAATAACCCTGGAGGCAAAAAGAAAGAGAGAGAGAGAGAGAGAGAGAGAGAGAGAGAAAGGGAGGTGTCAGCCTCAAACCTCCCATGGTTGTACTGAATGATGCTTCCCTACCAAACAACTACAAGGCTCTTAACCAAGAAAGGTTCTAAGCATGTTATTATAAATGAGATCTAACAGGTCTGTCAAAGCAATTCCTTTAAACTGTCTCCAGTCCTTTGAAGTTACTCAACAGCCATTTGCTTAGATCCTTGCAAGCAGCATAACAGCAAGAACACTGATACTTTGTCAACTCAAAAGTATGACCTAATTTTAAGCTACTTTCAGACTGACTTGAGGGAAATACAACATAGAACAGGGTATACCACTGTCTCGACAGCCAGGCTCTCAGGAAGGGACTCTCACAGCATTACCACACTATAGCTGAGCTCCATTAAAAGGTCACAATCAGGGAGTTGGGTGATAGTGCAGAGGGTTAAGCGCACATGGTGCAAAGTGCAAGGACCAGAATAAAGATCCTGGTTCCAGCCCCTGACTCCCCAACAACAATAATAATACAACAACAATGGCAACAAAAGGAAAAATAAATAAATTAAATAAATAAATAAAGTTTTTAAAACGTCTCAGTCAGGATGGAAGCTGTTAGAAAGCTAATTCTTTTTTAAAAAATATTTTTATTTTTATTTGGATAGAGACAGAGAGAAATTGAGAGGGGAGGGAGAGATAGAGAGGGAGAGAAATACAAAGACACCTGCAGGGGGACCAGGGGCTTGAACTTAGGTCCTTAGTGCACTGTGTTCACTTAATCAGATGTACCACTGCTTGGCCCTAGAAAGCTAATTCTTAAACTAACCTCTTAAACCAAGATGGTGCCAAGATGAATGAGTTAAGGAATGAAGCTATACAAAAGTGCAGGAATTGAGAAAACCCACTTTTCATGTCTTCTTTTCTAAGTCACTGCTGAGTAGCCCATCGTAAAATCTGCCAGCAAGAACATCAGAATTCACTGCAATGTCTAGATTTATCAGATAGTCCCCACTGGGAGGGCTAGTGGAAATCTTTTGGGCTCATTTTCTTGGTTTCCTCCTCATGTGTTAAAATAAAGAAACTCTGGGGTTGGAGGAAACTGTATGGTATGTCTCTGTCTCCCTCTCTCTCTTTGGCCTCTAGGGTTATCGTTGCATGGGTCCTTGCATACTATGTGTGCTTAACCCAGTACGCCACTGCCAGGCCCCTATCTCTCTCTCTCTCTCATTATCTTTATTTATTTGACAGAGACAGCCAGAAATTGGGAGGAAGGTGGAAATAGAGAGACACCTGCTGCACTGCTTCACCACACTTGGAAAGCTTTGCCCTTGCAGGTGGGGACTGGGGCCTTGAACCAGGGTCTTGTGCATTGTAATATGTGCACCCAACCAGGTGCGCCACCACCTGGCTCCTGTATATCTCTCTATCTCAATGAAAAAGCATCCTAGGAGTGGAGAAACCACACGTGAGGGAGGGAGGCACTGGTTTCTCTCTCTCTCTCACACACACACACACACACACACACACACACACACACACTTTCTCTCTCTCTCTCTCTCTCTCTCTCTCTCTCTCTGCCTCTCTCTTTCTAGATTCTCATACTGAAGAAGAAAAATGTTCTGAGAAGTCATCTCCTAAAATCAAGGGGGTCAGGGGTAGGGCGGTAGTGCAGAGGGTTAAGTGCACACGGTGCAAAGCGCAAGGACTGGTTTGGATCCTGGTTCAAGCACCCAGTTCCCCACCTGCAGGGAAGTCACTTCGCAAGTGGTGAAGCATGTCTGCAGGTGTCTTATCTTTCTCTGTCCTCCCCTCCTCTCTCCATTTCTCTGTCCTATCCAATAATAACAATGATAATAATAACCACAACAACGTTAAACAAGAAGGGCAACAAAAGGGGAAAAAAATAATTGCCTCCAGGAGCAGTGGATTTGTGATTCAGGTACTGAGCTCCAGCAATAACCCTGGAGACCAAAAAAAAAAAAAAAAAATCAAGGGTGTCTTGAAGATTAAAATCCTGGTTTATGGACCCTAAAATCTCCTTCTGAAGCGGCTATGCTAGGGAGGATTCCTGGTCCTAGTGCTTGCCTGTGTCAACAGATGTGTTTTCCTGCTCTTGCCACATACAAGAATGGACCACCATAACCTAGGAAACTAACCCATTTTGTTTGGCAAATCCAAGCCCAAGTGTTTCTGTATCCTCTGCATCTGAGAGAGGATCCTCACATCCTGGAACAGACTCTAAAAAAGAGACAACAGACTCAAAATGAAATGGCTTGTGGTAAGCCCCATGTCACCAAACCAATTCAATACTTCTCTTAGTTATAGTTTCAGTATCTCCCAGGAATTTAATGTTAAGTCTATCTGGAATTAGTTAGTTAGCACTACTGGCATCACAGATTATATTTCTGTCCCCAACAGAGGGTGATCGTACTACAAACTCTTACTTTTTCTTTGTCCCACCTCTTTTCTGTCTATAAATGTGTTTTATGTTGGGAGTCGGGCAGCTGCACAGCAGGTTAAGTGCACGTGACGCAAAGCGCAAGGACCTGCATAAGGATCCCGGTTCGAGCCCCCGGCTCCCCACCTGCAGGGGCATCCCTTCACAGGTTGTGAAGTAGGTCTGCAGGTGTCTGTCTTTCTCTCCCCTTCTCTGTCTTCCCCTCCTCTCTCCATTTCTCTCTGTCCTATCCAACAACAATGACATCAATAACTACAACAAAAAACAACAAGGGCAACAAAAGGGAAAATAAATAAAGTTTTTTAAAAAAGTGCTTCATTTTGTACAGCTCTCTGGGCTACTTTCCATCTGCTAAGTGGAGTGCTGCCTGATTCATGAATTGTTGAATAAATTCAAGAAAATTATTTAAATATACTCAGATGAATGTTTTCTTAATACCAAAAGAAAGTTTTTAATACCAAGTAATCAAGCCAGTATGTCTAGTCATGTAACTCAATCCAAACTCTCTAATCCTCTAGATTAGAGGATTGATTGTAAATACAAGGAGTGAAGGGAGAAATGGGGAAATAAGAATGAAGTAACATGTAGTCTGGGAGGTGGCGCAGTGGTAGAGCTTTGGACTCTCAAGCATGAGGTCCCGAGTTTGATCTGGTCTGGTTCCTTCTCCTATCTTTCTCATAAATAAATAAAATCTTTAAAAAAAAAAACAAAAACCCTCAAATCTTCAGTTCCAGTGACTTCTCTGCCACATCTAGAAATGGAAGGTTCAAAGAAAAACTAACAAACCAGAAATAGTCTAATGACGGCAAGAAAACTGGCCCTACACAGTCTAAGCCATTTCATCGCACACACAAGTTTTAAAAGAGTTACAGGGACCAGGTGGTAGAGCAGCAGGGTTAAAGCACACATGGTGCGAAGCACATGGACCGGCTGAGGGGTCCAGGTTCGAGCCCCCGGCTACTCACCTACAGGGGGTGTCGCTTCACAGGTGGTGAAGCAGGTGTCTATTTTTCTCTCCCCCTCTCTGTCTTCCCCTCCTCTCTTGATTTCTCTCTGTCCTATCCAATAACAACAAGAATGATGGGCAACCAAAAAGGGGGAAAGTAGCCTCCAGGAGCAGTGGATTCTTAGTGTAGGAAAAAAAGGAAAGAAAAAAAAGTTACTACTTTTCTGAAACTTCCATAGCACCAGGAATGCATTACACCTGATCTCGATGCAATATGCTGTTCTGCTTAAAATTCTATGGATATTTGACGCCAGTTCTGCAAAGGAAAGGGTAAGTGCAAGTCTGATACGTAATCAGAAAACATTAGGATAGCAGGTCCCTCCCTGCCCTTCTCCATACACAGTTCACTGCTAAAACCAGCAATTTCCAAGACATATGGGGAAAAAAACAGCTTTTTTGTAAGCAGGGTGATGATGACAATCCTGAGGTCATGATTGACAAAGCCCTTGTTTGTTGTGAGGTCTTCATTTTTTCCTGTAAAGTTATTTTTCAATCATATTTCTCTTTTTTAGGATTTATTTTCATTATTACATGTGAGAAATAGAGAAGAGAGAGAGATACCAGAGCTGGTACTCTGGTACATGCTATATTAGGGATTATCCTGGGCACCTCAGTCATGAAAGGCTGGTGCTCTATCTACCCCAAGCCTCAGTCCTATTTCTGAAGATCTCTAACTTTAGAACCAGAACTAGAAAGTTCAAATGTGGGAGTCGGGCGGTAGCGCAGTGGGTTAAGTGCAGGTGGTGCAAAGCCAAGGACCAGCATAAGGATCCCGGTTCGAGCCCCTGGCTTCCCACCTGCAGGGGAGTTGCGAAGCAGGTCTGCAGGTGCCTGTCATTCTCTCCCCCTCTCTGTCTTCCCCTCCTGTCCTATCCAACAACGATGACATCAAAAACAACAACAATGAAAAACAACAAGGGCAATAAAAGGGAAAATAAATAAATAAATATTTTTTAAAATTAAAAAAAAAAGTTCAAATGTGAAATATATCCAGATAGGACAAGAAATACAAAAGAAATCAGACTGGTCATCCTGCTATCCTGAGTCAGCCTCCTCCCCCCTACTCCTACCAGCTAAATGAAGATTTGTTAGCCTCTGGGTTGAAGGAATTTATTTCCATCAAGACCCACTTAATATAGAGTCATATTAAATCATTAAAACAAAAATTCCAGGTGTTAATCAAACCTGCTGATTTTTGCTAAGCAAAGAAAGCAAAATTCTCTGTGTGTGTATATATATATATATATATTTGTACTAGGATAACCACACAAAATTCTGTTTAGATCAGAGATCTGTTTGGCATGAATAACTATAGAGCAAGCATTTGAACTAAACTGGAGTCAAAGGGATAGGGAGATGAAGGAGGGGACAGGATGGAGGGTTCAAGGATTCCCTGAAGAATCTGACTCAGCATGAGAGAAAACCCCGAGAGATTCTGAAGAAACATGAAAGAAAATAAAACAGTATTACTTTGTAAAGAGAAACACTACCATAATAAGAATCCTACATCTTTTGAGTTTCTTTTTTTTTTTTAATTATTTACTTATTCCCTTTATTGTCCTTGTTGTTTTATTGTTGTAGTTATTATTATTGTTGTCTTCATAGTTGTTTGATAGGACAGAGAGAAATGGAGAGAGGAGGGGAAGACAGAGAGGGGGAGAGAAAGATAGACACCTGCAGACCTGCTTTACCGCTTGTGAAGCGACTCCCCTGCAGGTGGGGAGCCAGGGCTTGAACTGGGCATCTTTTTAGTTTCAATTAATCAGTAATTGAATTGAAAGATGCCACAGGACTGAATAAATGCATCCAGAGGAAGAAGTCTTCCACCTCTAATCAGTTTAAATAGAGCCAGAGGTTTCACAGGTGGAGCTTAGCATCATCTCTACTACTCTGTCTGCATAGATAGAAGACCCGACTATCTATGGACAGACTGAGTTTCTGATCCAGTAGCATGGAAAGTGTTGGGGATCAAGCTCTTTTTTAAAAAATTACCTTTATTTATTGGATAGAGACAGCTAGAAATCGAGAGAGTATGAAGAGATAGAGAGGGAGACAGACAGACACCTGTAGCACTGCTTCACCACTCGCAAAGCTTTCCCCCTGCAGGTGGAGACCCAGGACCTCAAACCTTGGTCCTTGAGCATTGCAGCATGTGTACTAAACCAGGCACCACCACTCAGCCCCAGAGATCAAGCTCTTTACAAGAGCCATCCAGAACCTTACATCACGGCCTCAGTTCTGCCACTGACAGCTGAACTTAAGAAATCCTAGGTGGGACTTCCGGAGGCGGAGCTACGAGCAGCAGATCGCTTTCTCTCCTCTCCTCTCCTCTCCTCTCCCGGATCAACTAGGAATACCAAAGGAGAACACCCGGACCGAAGCAGGACAGGACTAGAATGACCACGGGAACCCAGTAAATCACCCGTGAGTACAAACACGCGTGGCTGGTGACAGAGAGGAGAGAGGGGCCTAAGGAGAGATTAAGTGACTGCTAACAGTTCGACAGTTTGTCAGTGGAGACACCACCTCCAGTCTGCTCCACCAACAAGGGGACAGCTGAAGGGAGGAAAGGACTCCCCAGAGACTCACCAAGTACAACTCTGAGTATCCATTGCTACTACCCTCAGAATCTGGAGCAGCAACAGGGAGGGCACAGAGATCTAACCGGGAAACTCAGGAGAAGATCTATACCTCGGTGGCATAGCTGAAGGGCTGTGAAAGTCTCTTTGCATAACCACTGGATTATCTCTGCCACACCCTGCTTTATCACTTGGTCAGGAGTCATTGATTAAACCAAGAAGCCTATTGATAGTTTAAAAGCCCTCAGGCTACCGTAGCCTACAGGGGGAAAAAAAAAAGGCTTTTACACCACTGAACTCCAACTCAGGGATTGAAAAAACTGTTAACTTATATAAAATGGTTAAAACAACAAGAAAAAATAATGGAGACTCGAACCAGGACAAGAGTCCAGCTAAAAGTCCTCCAGAGGGTGAAGCACAAAACAACGAGTTCAACATCCAAACATTAGCTAAGGAAATAATAACAGGAGTGAGTAAAGAATTTGAAAAAATTGTAATCAGAACTGCAGGAACAACAAATGAGAATATGGAAGAAAATTCTAATAATCTCATGGTTATTAGAGAGCTGAAAGCTGAAATTGCTGAGCTAAGAAGGCAACTAGCTGAACAAGCTAAAACAGTATCAGAGCAGGGCAACAAAATAGATGAACTCCAGAAAGCAGTAGAGGGCAGAGAGAATAGAATCAATGAGGCTGAAGACAGAATTAGCAAGATTGAGGATGAATTAGAGACAACTAAAAAAGAAGTAAGAGACCTCAAAAAGAGATTAAGAGATGCTGAAAACAACAACAGAGTCCTATGGGATGACTTCAAAAGAAACAATATACGCATTATTGGCTTACCAGAGGAAGAAAGAGAAGGAGAGGAAGAAAGCGTTCTCCAGGCCATAATAGCTGAAAATTTCTCTAGTCTAGACAACACCAAAGACATAAAGATTCAAGAAGCCCAGAGGGTCCCAAACAGAATTAACCCAGACCTAAAGACACCAAGACATGTCATACTTAGATTGGAAAGGAATAAGGATAAAGAAAGGATCCTCAAGGCTGCAAGAGAAAAACAAAGAGTCACCTACAAAGGAAAACCCATAAGATTAGCAGCAGACTTCTCCATACAAACACTACAGGCCAGAAGAGAATGGCAAGATATCTATCGAGTGCTCAATGAGAAAGGCTTTCAGCCAAGAATACTATATCCTGCTAGACTGTCATTCAGACTAGATGGAAGCATCAAAACCTTCTCAGACAAGCAACAGTTGAAGGAAGCAACCATCACCAAGCCTGCCTTGAAAGAAGTTCTGAAAGGTTTCCTATAAACAACCAGACCACCACAAATAGAACATATATCAAAACACTCTAAAACTCTACAAGAATGGCGTTAAAATATCTTCAATCTTTGATATCAATAAATGTCAATGGCCTGAATTCACCTATTAAAAGACACAGAGTAGGAAGATGGATCAGAAAACACAACCCAACAATATGTTGTCTACAGGAAACTCACCTAACGCAACAAGACAAACACAGACTTAAAGTGAAAGGATGGAAAACTATCATACAAAAATGGGGGGAGGACATGGACAGAATATTCACCACAGAAGAGATCCAAAAGGCCGAGAAACACATGAAAAATTGCTCCAAGTCTCTGATTGTCAGAGAAATGCAAATCAAGACAACAATGAGATACCACTTCACTCCTGTGAGAATGTCATACATCAGAAAAGGTAACAGCATCAAATGCTGGAGAGGGTGTGGGGTCAAAGGAACCCTCCTGCACTGCTGGTGGGAATGTCAATTGGTCCAACCTCTGTGGAGAACAGTCTGGAGAACTCTCAGAAGCCTAGAAATGGACCTACCCTATGACCCTGCAATTCCTCTCCTGGGGATATATCTTAAGGTACCCAACACATCCATCCAAAAAGATCTGTGTACACATATGTTCTTGGCAGCACAATTTGTAATAGCCAAAACCTGGAAGCAACCCAGGTGTCCAACAACAGATGAGTGGCTGAGCAAGTTGTGGTATATATACAGAATGGAATACTACTCAGCTGTAAAAAATGGTGACTTCACCATTTTCAGACGATCTTGGATGGACCTTGAAAAAATCATGTTGAGTGAAATAAGTCAGAAACAGAAGGATGAATATGGGATGATCTCACTCTCAGGCCGAAGTTGAAAGACAAGATCAGAAAAGAAAACACAAGTAGAACCTGAACTGGAATTGGCATATTGCACCAAAGTAAAAGACTCTGGGGTGGGTGGGTGGGGAGAATACAGGTCCATGAAGGATGATAAATGACATAGTGGGGGTTCTATTGTTAAATGGGAAACTGGGAAATGTTATGCATGTACAAACTATTGTATTTGCTGTTGAATGTAAAACATTAAAAAAAAAGGAAAAATGAAAAAAAAAAAAAAAAAAAAAAAAAAAAAAAAAAAAAAAAAAAAAAAAGAAATCCTAGGTGGGGGACTGGGAAAACAGGGTGGGTATGCTCAATAAGAGCAGATTGCTCTCTCTCTTCTTCACCTCTAGTGCAGAGAGCTGGAAGGGGTACTTATCAGCCTTCCAGAGATGAAGCACTTCACATACTAACTAGAGTGTCATTCTCCCAACCACAGACACACCGGCTGCAAAGTTTTACCTCTAAACAAATGCAAGGACATCAACTAATTCTCAAAGCAGTAAACCAGGAGACATTCTGACTCATTTTCACTTTGGTGAACTATAAAAGCAAATAACATCTATGTCAGGGCAAATCAGTTTGCCTTATTTTCCTGATGATGAATGGCAAGAGTGAAATAAATAAGTCTGAATTTTCTAGCTGCTTCACAAGGGGACTCCCCCAAGGGAGTGGTTGAACCTGGTGGCATTAGGTCTTTTCCATGAGACTAACCCATGTGTCCTCACGAACACTACTTGTGAATCTTCATATATTTAAGTCTTTGTCCAAGCATACAGCCCCCACCCCTTTTTTTACTTAATTTATTTTTAAAACTATATATATATATATATATATATATATATATATATATATTTTTTTTTTTTTTTTTTTTTGCCTCCAGGGTTATTGCTGGGGCTCAGTGCTATGAATCCACTGCTCCTGGAAGCCATTTCCCCCTCATTTTTGTTGCCCTTGCTCTTGTTGTGGTGGGGTAGAACAGAGAGAAATTGAGAGAGATGGGGAAGACAGAGAGGGGGAGAGAAAGAGACACCTGCAGACCTGCTTCACCACCTGTGAAGCAACTCCCCTGCAGATGGGGCGCTAGGAGCTCCAATGGAGATCCCTGCACGGATCCTTGTGCTTCACACCATGTGCACTTAACCTGCTCCACTACCGCCCAACCGCAAAAACTTACATATATTTTAAGGAGAAAGAAAGACCAGGGCACTACTCAGCTCTGGCATAATATATATGGTGGTGCTGGGAAGAGGAACCCTAGGGCCAGGCTATGGTATAACTAATTACAGTGCACAAAGACCCAGGTTCAAGTCCCTGGTCCTCACCTGCAGGGGGAAAGCTTCACAAGTGGTGAATTAGGGCTGCAGGTGTTTCTCTGTCTCTTTCCCTCTCTAGCTCCCCCTTTCCTCTCGATTTCTGACTGTCCCTATCCAATAAGTAAATAAAGATAATTAAAAGGAGAAGGAGAAGAACCTAGGAATGCTGGGAATACAGGTATTAAGTCTAGTGTGCTGCAGCTGTCCTATCTCCGACATCCCAGTTCCCCACTCTTATTAGAGTAGACCAACCTTGGGTTTTGTTGTTGTTGTTGTTTTTAAGATTTACATATTCATTTATGGGGAGGAGGTAGAGTGAAGGAGAGAACCAGAGCATTACTCTGGTACATATAATACCAAAGACTGAACTCAGGGGGACATGGGTAGATAGCATAATGGTTATGCAAAGAGATTTTCATGCCTGAGAATCCAAAGTCCCAGGTTCAATGCCCCTAGCAGTGCTCTGGTAGGGGAAAAAAAAAAAAAAAAGGAAAAAGATTGAACTCAGGATTTTATGCTTGAGTGTCCAACACTTCATCCACTGTATCACCTCCCCAGCCACTCAATACTTTTTTTTTTTTTTTGTCTCCAGGGTTATTGCCGGGGCTCAGTGCCTGTACTACAAATCCATTGCTCCTGGAGGCTATTTTTCCCTTTTGTTGCCCTTGTTGTTTTTATTATTGTTGTTGTTATTGCTGTCATTGTTATTGGATAGTACAGAAAGAAATGGAGAAAGAAGAGGAAGATAGAGAGGGGGAGAGAAAGATAAGACACCTGCAGACCTGCTTCACTGCCTGTGAAGTGACCCACCTGCAGGTGGGGAGCCAAGGGCTCAAACTGGCTTCCTTACGCAGGTCCCTGCACTTTGCGCCATGTGCACTTAATCCACTGCACTACCGCCCAGCCCCCACTTTCTTTTCTTTTTTACATAGAGTCAGAAAGGCAGAGACAAAGAGTGAAAAAGACCATAGCACTGAAGCTTCCCTCAGTGTGGTGGGAGTGGGCTCAAACCTGAGTTATGAACATGGAAAAGCAGCAAACTATCCAAGTGAGCTACTTCTCCGACCATGAATTTGTTCTTTTTTTTTAATTAATTAATTAATTTATCCCCTTTTGTTGCCCTTTTTTTTTTTTATTGTTGTAGTTATTATTGTTGTTGTCACTGATGTTGTCATTGTTGGATAGGACAGAAAGAAATGGAGAGAGATGGGGAAGACAGAGGGGGAGAGATAGACACCTGCAGACCTGCTTTACCACCTGTGAAGCAACTCCTCTGCAGGTGGGGAGCTGGGGGCTTGAACCAGGATCATTACGCCGGTCCTTGTGCTTTGTGCCACTTGCGCTTATTCGGCTGCGCTACCACCTGGCTCTCTGTGAATTTATTCTTTAACTAATAATCAGATTTATATACTTGTTTTCCCAACCTATTCTGCTCATGATCTAGACTTATACATATTAGTATTACCATGGAAATAATGGAATTCTGAAGCCCACTGCCCTGTTTCTAGGGTCTGTGGCCAGCTGCTGACAGTGTAAACTAACACAGCTACTGGGATCTATGGAAGGAGACGAATGACAGATGCTTCTCCCAGCAACTTCCATAAGCCCTGACCTCTGAAGAGGAAGAGTCCAATTCATCTACATATTCTTAAAACCAAGCTGAATGGAAAAGAAAAAGAAAAAAAAAAAAAAGACTTCTAAAGTGATCTGGGTGGGGAAAATCTATAGAAATAACCATCAATTAGTAGCTAAAATGACTGAATCCTTAGAATTTTCCCCCCAAAGCAAAGAGCCTTGATTATATATAAATATAACCTGCTGCCTCAGCAAAGCAATGGATCTAAATTCTGAGCAGCGTAGGGATGGCTTTGGGTCACCACCTAGCAAATGTCTTTATCGAAGAATTACCAGAGAAGAAATATTACTTGTTTTCTTCAAAGCTTATGAAGCAAGAGACATACTTGATTCTCCAAGGATATGCCTGGTTAGAGATTAGGCTTTGCAAAGGAGAGTTCATTTCAGTTGAAAAAGCAACACTCCCCACAAGACTGTGTTCATGTTTTTTCTTCTGTATATTCAAAGTCCTTTAAGCTCCAGGCTCACCTTAAGGGGCCATGGAGCACATGACATTCTTGTACCTTCTCTCAGCAGAAGTGGTATTCCACAGATGGACAAGGAGTTTCCTGCTGCAGCTGGCACTGGAAGCCAGGTGGGGGTATAGCTCAGGGGTAGAGCATTTGACTGCAGTTGGCACTGGTGTGTCCACAATGACGGAGAAAGGCCTCTTTCCCAGAAAGATGAACAGTGTCCATCAGCGAGCCTGTAGCCTTCCCAGAAGGTCTGAGGGTCTAGCAGCATGAAAAGTGCCAGGGTCCCAGCCCTTCAAAATAAGAGACACTCAGGGTCTTAAGTTAGGATGCCAGTCCTGCTATAAGATGGATGAACTTTTAAACCACACATGGCAGACTAGAAAAGCTGAGGGGATATGCCCAAGGGGGCAGGTTGCTCTCAACTCTAGTTTATGAGGCTGCCACTTCATTTAAACCACAGAAAGAGCTTCTTTAGAAAACACTGTAATGTGAGCAAGAGGAGAAGTCCAGATGATGTTCCCACACTTCTCAATTCCTGCTCCGCATCAGTGAGACATGCGATGTTGCCTGACCCTGCTTATTGGGAGGGGAAGATACCTCAACACCAACAGAGAGCTTGGCCCACCCACTTGGCCTATTACAAAAGCCTTCTTTCTACATTTGCTCTGGGAAACTGATAAAATCACAGTAACAGGTTCATCCAGACACCCTGCTGTTTTAATTATTGTTCTCAAACAAGAAAGCTACACAGAGGAACAGACCAGGAAAACAGTTAGACCCTCTTGTTTGGACTTGACCAATATGAAAAGCCAGGTATGAGACACAAAGAGGGGTTGAGATCGTCCAGCTGATGGAGGTGCTGAAAGCCAAGGTACCAACGCCACAGAGTGAGTCTCATGCTTCAAGTAGGGCAAAGTACCATGAGAATATGTAAGGCTGATTCCCCAGTGGAGTTAGTGTCAGGAGAGAAATCAGGGGGAGTACTATGCTAATGTCATCACAGAATTCAGAGGGAATGAATGGTCAGGGAATCACAGAGTTCTACTATTAGCTTACTAATTTTCCTTAGCGTCTTAAAGCAAAAAGCAGTGCTTTTAGACCCTTAATTAGAGTTGCCTGACTCAAAGAACAGACTCCAGGCTGAATACTCAGCCTGAGACCTGAGAAGATCACAGTGACCTCCTCCATGTCAGTTCCAACCTCTCTTCTCACTCTCCCAGGTCCTGTAGGGAAATCTGTCCCAATCTCAGACCAGGCATGATGACCCAAGAAGGTCATCCAGGTGGCTCAACAGCCAGGGTACTAGGAAGGCAAAGCAATCTTGCAGGGTGGCCCCTCACTTCCAGAACTAGACTCCCGAAAGTGCTTCACCTATCCCAACAATAGTTACTGACTTATTTTCTTCCAAACCCAAACTATTGAAGCCAGGAACTGCATTTCTGACCAACATAGTACAGAACACCCTTCACACTCTGAAAGACCAAAAAAAAAAAAAGCAAATGTAAAGATGCTATGTAGTAGAACCACACAGCAGGCTTGCTCTTTCCCATTTTAAAATGGACTCTGCTGTTTCCATAGGAACCACAAAACCAGAGGAGACTAAAGGAGTCTTGTGAAGGGGATGATACAGTAGGCAACCTGACAACTAGGAAGGGAAGGGTCATTTAAAAATGGAAGCAATTCTATGAGCAAAAGGAAATGACACATAATTCTATGAAAAGTACAGTTAGATGTGGTCTGGGAGGTGGTGCAGTGGATAAAGTATTGGACTCTCAAGCATGAGGTCCCAAGTTCAATCCTTAGCAGCACATGTACCAGAGTGCTCTTTGGTGTTCTCTCTCTCTCTCTCTCCCCTCCTCCTCCTCCTATCTTTCTCACTAATTAAATTAAAAAAAATTTTTTTAAAGTAAAGTTAGAAACCAGGAAGTTTTACAAGAGCTACCACCAAAGAGAATATAATGGAAGACTGAGAGGCAGTAAATATAACAAAAGTGATGGACTGCACATTGTAACGGTCCTTTTCTGAAGTCCAGCTTTTTCTGAAAGTGTAACATTGTGCATATCAAAACTCAAACTGAAAAGATGTAGCCTAAGTTTGTAACAAAAGCACTAAATTTGTATGATTCAAATTTGTTTATTTAATATGTGAACCGCTGGTTCAGCATAATGCACACCTAGGATGGGAACTCTGGCTGCAAAAAGAGAGAAAGCTCTGGGTTCACGAGTAGCCTTTGAAAGCTGCAGACACTGGGTATTGAAGCATCTGTCTTTCCAGTTGGAGTTTTCAAGTAAGAGAACTAATTTTTTTCTGACCCTCTGTTCCCACCTTGGATGTAGCTTTAAATAATTGGTATTTAAGGTTCTAACCACCCACCTGAACTAATTTTACAAGGGAGGGTGGGAAGTGAGATAAAATCCCCCGAGATTTCCTCTGGGATCTACAGAGACAGTTAGCAAGACTTTAAGGAAGTCTATTTCCTCAGGAGATTCCTTATTCTGCTTCCAGTATAGACAACCATGGAGCTAAGTCACAGGATGTCTAGCCTGAGGAACACTCATATCATATCCCCAATGGCAGCAAATTAAAAAAAAAAATGCTTCTTACACCTGTGGGCTCAGATTCTCCTCATTTCTACACTGCTCACCAGCTGTTATAATTCTGTGCATCTGTGCTGCAATGGAGCCAAATCACAGAGGAGATAGTATAAAAATTAAAGACGTACTTGGTGAGGTGGCTGGAAGACTGCACAGTGTGTGATCAAGTACATGGGAGTCGTGTGGTCCGGGAGGTGGCACAATGGATAAAGCATTGGATTCTCAACCATGAGGTCCCGAGTTCAATCCCCGGCAGCATATATACCAGAGTGATGTCTGGTTCTTTCTCTCCTCCTATCTCCCTCATGAATGAATAAATAAATTCTAATTTTTTAAAAAAAATTTTTATTATCTTTATTTATTGGATATAAACAGCCAGAAATTGAGAGGGAAGGAGGAGACAGAGAGACACCTGCAGCCCTGCTTCACCACTCGCAAAGCTTTCCCCTTTCAGGTGGGGGCCAGGGGCTTGAACCTGGGTCCTTTTGCACTGTAACATGTCGCTCAACCAGGTGCACCACCACCTGGCCCCCAATTTTTTTTTTTAAAGTACGGGAGTCAGTGGCTTAAGCACAAGGACCAGCATAAGGATCCTGGTTCGAACCCCCAGCTCCCCACCTGCAGGAGCATCGCTTCACAAGCAGTGAGGCAGGTCTGCAGGTGTCTTTCTCTCCCTCTCTCTGTCTTCCCCTCCTCTCTCCATTTCTCTCTGTCCTATCCAACAACGATGACATCAATAACAACAATAATAACTACAACAATAAAACAAGGGCAACAAAAGGGAATGAATAAATAAATATTTTTAAAATTAAAAAAAAAAGGACATGGGAGTCTTGGTGGTGGACATATGGGTCTGCATGCGTCTTTTGTTTTACTGTCTTGGGCAAACTTGTCTATCCCAAGGAGGATGTCTTACAAGCATGAAGGTGTCACTTATACTCCTGAGAGCGGAAGACCTGGAATTACCTTGAACAAGTTTACAGAACTGGAGGGGACATTTTAGTCATCAAAGGTTCATTACAAGGCCATGCATCAGAATCAGCCTTATCAAAATTAGGGACCTTTTACAAAAGACTTATGCATGGGCCCCAAGAGAAAGTCTACTGACTCACAACTCTAGAAAGGGTGATACAATTTTCTGTCTTAATAGTCATTTGCAATACTCATGTACGTACTTGTCAAAAATCAGGAAACATGTGCTGAAAATGTATGCATTTAATTATATGAAAATGTGACATCATAAGAAACTGCAAATACAGACACCAATTAATGACATGATGTTGATGTATGTAGAGGGATGTAAACAGAGATCTGCAATTTACTTGAAATGTCTTGAAAAATAAGACAGACTAGGCTGATGGATAAGTTAAAGAGTAGAAGAATGAGTATATATGTGATGATAAGCAAGCCTAATAAAAAGAATGTACCTGGAGGGCTGAGAGAGAGCTCACCTGGTACAGTCATACTGTACCATGCATGAGGACCCAGTTCAAGCCCCCCAGCCACCACAGGGGCAGCAAGTGGTGGAGCAGTGCTGTGTGGTCTCTGCTTCTCTGTCTTTTTCTCACCCTCTACTAGAGAAAAATAAAATAAGTCTACCAGAAATGGTGGAATCATACAGGTGCAAAGCCCTAGTAAAGGCCTTGTGGGAAGAATGAGGAGAAGGAGGAAGTGGAAGAGAAAGAGGAGGGGGATATACTTGGGGTGGCTGGTGCTGGAGGTGATTACATGGCTGTACTACCACAGATTTTTTTTTTTTAAGTCCCTTACAGCCAGAGATACTACAATGGTAATGGCATTAAACTGAAACACATAAACTTGTTAAAAAGAAAAAAGGGAAAAAAGTAGGCAAGCTGTTACTAAGACTTTGAGAAAACTAGGAGTGGAGGAAGGAGACTCAAGTGGGGGAGAGGGGCACAGAACTGTGGTGGTGCATGTGGAACTATTCACCTATAATCATATAAACTATTGTTAAATTACTAATAAAAATAAATCTTCAAAAAGCCCTAAAGGTTACATACCATATGATTCCACTTATGTAGCATTTCTGCAGTGATAAAATTATAGAGAAGGAGATAAGATCAGATAAGCAGTTGCCAGGAATTAGGAATGGGTGTGTATGTAAGTAGGTGGTAGGTGTGTGATTATTAAGGGAGTCACTAAAGATACTCTGTGATGATGGAAAAGTTCTATATCTTAATGGGCTTCTTCTTTTTTTTTTTTTTTTCCTTAATCTGAGAGCTGTTCAGCTCTCTGGCTTATGGTGGTGCTAGGGACTGAACCTGGGATCTCTGTTGCCTGAGGCACAGGAAAGTCTTTTTTGCATAACTATCATGTATCCCTTCAGCCCTGTATATCTTTTATTTTATTTTATTTATTTATTAATGAGAAAGACAGGAGGAGAGAGAAAGAACCAGACATCACTCTGACATATGTGCTGCCGGGGACTGAACTCAGGACCTCATGCTTGAGAGTCCAAAGCTTTATGACTGCGCCACCTCCTGGACCACAGCCCTGTATATCTTGATTGGGATGGTAAACATTTAAATCTTACACACATGATGAAATTACATAAAACTATTTACACAAACGGGTAGATGTGAAACTGCATTGGACTTTCATGCCTGAGGTTCTCAGTTTAATTCTCAACACCACAAGTACCAGAGTGGTGCTCTGGTTTGTCTCTCTCTTGTCTTTCTTCTCTCATGTGAACTCTTTCTAAAATATGTAAGACATAAAATAACATTTTTAAAAGATGAAGGAAACTGGGTAGAGGGGTTATTATTATTATTATTATTATTATTATTATTATTATTTTAAGATTTATTTATTATGCAAGAAAGAGAATGAGAGAGGAGAAGAGAAGAAGGACCAGAGTACTACTAGGCTCTGGCATAAAGTGGTGCTGGGAACTGATGAAGTTCATGCTCCCATAGGCTAAGCTATCTCCATCTCTCCATCTCTAGCTCTCTCTCTCTCTCCCTCCCTCTTTCCACTGTGTTATCTTTATAACTTCTTGAACATGTATAATCATTTCAAAATAGAATGTTAAAATTTCAGAGGCAAGTTGGAGACTCACTCAGAAAGTACACATCACCATGCATTAGGACTCAGGTTCAAGTCTTCAGTTCCCACCCACAGAAATCTTCACAAGCAGTGGAGCAGTGCTGTAGTTATCTCCCCCATTCCCTGCTCTGCTCTGCTCTGCTCTGCTCTCCTCTCTTCCCCCTCCCCTCCCCTCCCTTCCATCTCTTCCCCTCCACTCAAGGACCAACATGAGGATCCCGGTTCGAGCCCCCAG